>NC_092372.1:48091461-48402533 GCF_030028105.1 Mobula birostris | reverse complement strand
GACAGTTCAGGGTTCAAAGGGGGAGCCGCTCTAGACAGCTCTCTCTCCCGTCCCTTCATTATCTCCAAATCACCTGTCCATCACTTCAAACAGTTCAGGGTTCAAAGGGGAGCCGATCTTGGCAATACCCAGACTGATGGCTCCTTCATTAGCATCTCCAAATGCTGCTTCATTGTTCCTTTCTCTCCCTCCCCTGAGGACAGGTGGCAGACCAACTGCTGATCCCACAGGACAGCTAACATCTATGTGTATTCTTGTCACAAACCTTTCTGAACTAATCATTCAATTATATTTCCATGACCTTTGTTTATGAAGGAATCTAACCATGTCCATGAATGATGTTGTAATTATGGATATTCACCAGCTTCTCCAGTTGTACTGCAAAGAACCTTCAGAATTGCAGTCTACTCTAATGCTTTGTTACCAAATTTGCTTGTAGTTGCTGCCGATTATAAACAGTAAGGTAAAACCAAAGTCTTACATGGATAGAATGTGAGATTGAATCTGAGTCCTGTCTTCAATTGCTGGTCCAATTACTTCCTGCTTTCTAGCACTCCTCATTTAAAGACTTCACTTGGTTACCCCTGGAGGACTGCTGTAGGAAATTAAAAGTTCATCATAATCAATAGTTCAACAGTTCCCTTTAATATCAGAGAATGTACAGAATATACATATAATGTCCTGGTTACGATTTTTACTGGTAGGCTGCAGGTATTCCATTTTAGTAGTTCTCTAAGAGCAGTCTGTTCTGCTTTCAGCCTGTTTGGGTTTGAGCTGAGATAAGATGCTTTGTTGTTCAACTTTGGTGTTTAGTGTAGATGAATGGCTTCAAGGAGGAAGGACAAACACTCCGGTGGGAGAGCTCGTTTGTTTGAGATGGATTTCGAGCGACATTCAGAAGGTGGTGTGTGCTTTCACGCAGACCAGAAGTCCAGTGCATGAGTTATAGACATCTTTAAGGTGAGCTCCAACTTTGTGCACCTTTAACTGTGTAATTACAATGGGCCCTTGTTTGTTTTCTTTCTTTCTTTTCTTTAATAACTCTTTGGCTAAGTTAACATTCGTAAATATACTTTCTTTATAATTATATGCAGTGTACGATTGGTTATTTCTTGCCAACTGGTGAGCGCAGGGGGACAGTAATTCGCAAAAACCAGGGTTTGGGTGGGCGAGACATCCCACCTCAGGGTTTTTGACAGGACCAAAGTCGTATACACCCTAGCCATACGGAGCCTGAGAAATGTGGGCTCCTCACCGCAGAGTCCAGTGGCTGTTAGCAAGCGGCTAACAAACCGCATTTCCAGAGATGCCCAGTAGAAATCGGTTTCATAAAACCTGAAATTCTTACTCTCGGCAGGCATCCTCGAAACAGAAGAAAAACCCCCAAAGAATGAATGACAGAAAAAAGACATAAGAACCCCAAAGCCCCCGCCCCCTCCATGCACAAACAGCAGCAAACAGCATCAACCTCCAACCCCACCCCATGTTATTCTAGAATAAAGCATTAGCCTTCCCGCCACCTACCATGTAAGCAACAGCGAAGTCTCCAAAGGGAGAACATGGTCTACAGTCCCTCAAAAACTAACTATTCACTCCAACGTTTTGACATCCCACAGGCTCTCCCTCTCTCTCACTGACAGGGAGAGACAGATATCGCTCCTTCCTCAGTGCCAAGGGAGACAACAGTCACTATTTCAACATTACAGTCAGTCTGAAGGGTAAATCAATTACTGAGTGCAGAGCCCTCCAATGGACACTCTCGCTGTCTTCGATGTTTCGGTTCCCGCTACGCTTCAGTATGCGACACCGGTGAGAACTTGTGTCCACAGGGCTCTGCAGGCCCCAAAGTCACCCGAGCTCAGGCCGAAGCTAGACATACCAAAACGTGGCCAATCGGCGAGCTCCAATAGCTACAAAAACAATGAAAACGTTTCATGATGTACTATAGAGCCAGGAATATGCTACTCCATTTATACGTAGAAATCAATCCACCTTAAAAAGCATTTCGAGTCGTTGGAGGAAGAACGGCAAAGGCAATTAGACTGATGCTGGTAGATTTCAAGATGGTACCAAGATGTCACCTCGGTTGAGTCACAGCTCAGATTTAATTGTTTTTTAATTGTTTAAATTATTAAATTGTTCAATGTTTTTTAGGTTTGTAAGGATGGTTTTCGGGACAGACAGAGGAGTTAGGGATCAGGTTAGTGTTTTCAGAAAAAAGGGATGTGGGGGAATTAGAGGTCAGGCTAATTCTCCAGTCCACCTTCAAAGTCCAGCAACGAAGACAAGGGACCAGCAGAGAGTGGATAAAGGAAACCCTAGGTCAGTGAGTTGTCAGTGGGTTCCGGAGTCAGAGCTCGTTTCAGGTAGAAGGAGTACATATCTATAACTCCCCCCCACCCCCCAGGGTTTGCAAATCAGTGAGACCAGAGGTCGAGCCCTAGTGTTTGGATTCCCGCCATTGGAGGTTCTGGATTTCGAGGTCTGGCATTCAGTGATCGCCATGTCTGGGATCAATGCTGAGAATCGAAGCCCAGAGGTTGAATCAGAAGTCCAGAACTCAAGGTCTGTTGGCCAGAGCCAAGTCGATGAATCTCTGTGAGTCCATTAGGGAGGTAGAAGCTTGGTGTCTGCAGGCCTGAGTCCATGTTTGCTAGAGGCTAGAGGCCTGGCCTGTGGTTAGAGGATTGTGTATGTATGTGGGTGGGAGGGAGGAACAGGGCTTGTTTTGCTATTGTTGTTTGATGCTTATTCTGTTTTGCTGTTGTTATTTGATGCTTATTGTGTTTTGCTGTTGTTGTTTGATGCTTATTGTGTTTTGTTGTTGTTTGATGTTTATGGTGTTTTGCTGAGCATTGTGGGAATGCCATGTTGGTGTTAGAATGTGGTCAACACTTGCAGGCTGACCTCAGCACACCCTTGGGTGAGTTGATTGATCAATAGTTCCATTTAATATCAGAGAAATGTATACAATATACATCCTGTAGTTTTTGTCCTTCATAGATATTCATGAAAACAGAAGAATGCCCCAAAGAATGAGTAACAGTAAAATCGTTAGAACCTTGAAACCCCCACTCCCCCCTCCCACACACAAGCAGAAGCAAAGCAATGACCCCCCCCACTCCACAATTACGACTGCAAAAAGCATCAGCACCCTCCACCCACAAAGCAAGCTCCTAAGAAAGACTGTAATCTGCAGTACAACAAAAGCTAATCGTTCACTGGACAACTGTCACCCTTTCACAGCAAAAGAGGTGATATAACAAAACAACTTGCTGATTTGTGAAGATAATGTCTACCGCGTTGCTTTTCTCCCCCGAGTTCTCTGACTCGAGAATCGGCAACAAACGCTCCCCCACCAGCGAGAGAGAGTGCGATTCACCGGGTGTAGAGCCACAACAGCTGATCCGCTGTTCCCAACGTTCCATTTTCTCCCGCGATATTTCAGGCAGCATCACCGACACAGGTTTGGCTCGTCCACAGGGCCACGAGGCCTCGGGACCCTGAAGCCGGACTTATCTTCGAGGCAGTATCCTTAGGATATCGGAAAGCGGCCAGTCGTGAGCCACCGGAAGCAGGTCCCACCACTGCAAAGAACCGAAGTCTGAGCGTAACTCCAGGTCAGTGGTCTCAGATAGAAGCTTATTCACCTTGAAAAGGAAAAAGAGAGACATTAAATGTAGAAATCGAGCTGTTTCCACAAATGTGCTTGAAGAAGCCGCTGTTAAGTGCCATCGTAACTCCACCCCTCACCAGCACAGAAGTACTTTAAGAGAATGTAAGCACAGAGCACTGTTTCCCTGAAAAACACTAATGCAAAGGCAACACACATCAAAGTTTCTGGTGAATGCAGCAGGCCAAGCAGCATCTCTAGGAAGAGATTTACCAGCTCTTCCTTCAGTTAGTCCTGACGAAGGGTCTCGGCCTGAAACGTCAACTGTACCTCTTCAGATGCTGCCTGGCCTGCTGCATTCACCAGCAACTTTGATGTGTGTTGCTTGAATTTCCAGCATCTGCAGAATTCCTCGTGATTGCAAAGGCAATTAGGCTGATTAATGTAATAGATACTTACTGGCAAAGAGGGGCAAATGACACATTTCACTCTATGTTTTGATGTACACCTAACAAATAAACATGAATCTTGAATCTAGAATCTTGTGGTTTTTGTAAAAAATGATTCCTGATTATTAATCTCAGAACCTGTGATTAAGGAAACGACCCATTGTGGGTGACTGAGTGAAATTAGTTCATATTAATTGAAATTGATCAATGCATTCATAATGATTATTACAGTTAAAACAATTAACTTAATTAATCAATTAATTTAAACTTCATGTATGAAAGCTCGGAATTCAGTTAAAAAAGAAATCACTGAAGTACTTCCAGGCAGTGAGAACACAGACACTGTTTCCCAGAAAAACACTGATGCAGAGACGATGAGGGTGCTTAATGTAATAGATACTTAGCAGCAAATTGAGGCTATTAACAGATATGGAGAAAGGCTAGGGAATTAATAATAAAGAGATAGAACTGTCAGAATTAATAAAATGATGGCCAACTTCTGTTGCTATAGGTGCAGTATTAACATGCTTAATGTCCTCAGCATTTCTTAACAGCTTGAACTAGATAGTAGCCAATATCTGCTCTAAACAATACCATTAGGTTGTTGCATGACACATTTTTTCTGGCAATTAAATTTCTAAGTGTACAATGATTCAAATTTACTCAATTAGACATTTTAATTATATCCACAGAGAGATAGAGAGACATTGTGAAGTGATTGTGGAGGCATTGGTAACGATCTTACACTAGATTCTGAGATGGAAAATTGCAAATGTCACCCCACTCTTTAAGAAGGGAGGGAAGCATAAGAAAGGAAATCATAGGCCAGCTAGCCTGACCTCAGTGGTTGGCAAGGTGTAGGAGCCGAGGCACGCGATAAAAGAAGCTGAAGTCAGCATGGTTTCCTCAAAGAAAAACCTTGCCTGACAAATCTGTTGGAAGTTTTTGAGGAAAAAACATGCAAGATAGACAAAGGAGTCAGTGGATATTTTTACTTGGATTTGCAGAAGATTTTTGACAAGGTGCCACACGTGAGGCTGCTAAACAAGTTAAGAGCTGATGGTGTTACAGGAAAGACACAAACATAGATAAAATATTGGCTGACTGGCAGGATGCAATAGCCAGGATTAAAGGGGACATTTTCTGATTGCCTCCTGGTGGCTAGGAGTGTGCTGCAGCTGCTGGTGAGGGGACCACTTCTTTTCACGTCATATGTCAATGATCTGGCTGATGGAATTGCTGGCTTTTTGGCCAGGTTTCTTGATACAAAGATAGGGGGAGGGGCAGGTAGTGCTGAAGAAGCAGGGAGTCTGCAGAAGGACTTGCACTGATTGAGAGAATGGGCAAAGAAGTGTCAGTGTAGAGAAGTGTACAGTCATGCACTTTGGTAGAAGGAATAAAGGTGTAGACTATTTTCTAAACATGTAGAAAATTCAAAAATCAGAGGTGCAAAGGGACTTGGGAGTCCTCATACAGGATTCCATAAAGGTTAAATGGCAGGTTGAGCTGGATAGTAAGGAAGGCAAATGCAATGTTAGCATTCATTTCAACAGGATTAGAATATAAAAACAAGGATGTAATGCTGAGGGTTTATTTGACATTGGTCAGGCTGCACTTGGAGTATTGTGAGAATTTGGGCACCTTACCAAAGAAAAGAAGTGCTGGGATTCAAGAGGGTCCAGAGGAGGTTCACAAGAATGATTCTGCGATTGGAAGGGTTAACGTCCAAGGAGTATTTGATGTCTCTGTACACGTTAGAGTTTAGAAGAATTGGGGGGGTCGGGGTGATCTCATTGAAACTTATCAATATTGAAAGGTGTAGATAGAGTGAACATGGAGAGGATGTTTCCGACATCGGCTTCCAAGACAGGGATCACAACATTACCAGACACTGTGGGGATTCACACAGGTGGATTTTTATTTTCCCTTTCAAACCTTTGAAGATGTCACTACTGCTTCTCAACCAGCCTTGGAGAGTTTGAGTTGGGAAGCATCTGTTTGTGCTGCTTAGAGAATTATCATCGCCCTCCATAGGAGTAAAGTAGTCTATGTGACTATTCAGAAGTTATGCAATAATAACGTGTTTAAAAACACAGGGATACCTTCTGGGTATCAATTTATTCCCTTGTTGTTGTTTTTTTTAAATGACAGCTACTTTTCTGCTGAGACTCTTGAACAAGGATGAGCCCAATGGTAATCCAGAATTTCCTGTACAGTAGTGTCAATTCATGAGTACATATTGTGTACATTTGAATGTTCTCTTTTTGCAATTCTAACTGATCATTCACAGACTGCTCATTTTTATTCCTGATCAAATGATGCAGCTCTGTCTGAGGCTCAACATGTTAAAAACACTTTTAAAATATTCAAATGGATTTAATTTTTATTTTCAATTTTAAATGCCTTTGTCTATTAGGGATATTTGAAAGAGTTGGCAAGCCTTTGATGGTGGTGAGGTGTTCAGGGACAGCACAGTAGTGGAGAGAACCTCAGCAGCAGACCACATGAACCATAGAGCACCTCGACCAGGGATCAGCTTGCCTACTCCTGTTCTTGCTGGGTCTAGAACAATTTGGTCCAATTTTTTTTTTTAAAGACAAGATGTGGATTCACAATCCATTCTAAATCACCTTTGAGAAAATTTCACGCTACCATTGACCTGAAACGGTGACTCTGTTTCTCTTCCTGATCTACTCAGGATTTCCAGCATTATCCACTTTTACTTTACAACTGATATCAACTGCAGGATGTCTGCTGAAGTTAAACTATTGGCTTTATCCTGCTCTGGTTCAGCCATGTTAACACCACAGTTAGTCCTCATTGGGGGATTGGAGGTGGAGAGTATCAGTAGCTCTAAACTCTTTGGCATCAATATATCAGATAAAGAGTTCTGGGACCAACATGTAAGTGCCATCACAAAAAAGACACAATAATGCCTCTACTTTCTTAGAAGTTTGTGTAGTTTCAGCATGTCGACACAAACTTTGACCAATTTCTATTGGAGCATAGTGGAGAGTATCCTAAATGATTGTATCATGGCCTGGTATGGAAAAGCCAATGCCCAAGAACAGAAAAGGCAACAGAAAGTGGTGCATACAGCCCAGTACATTACACAGTACACTGAGTACATTTACAAGGATTGCTGGCACAAGAAAGCAGCACCCATCATCAATGACACCCACTATATAGGGCATGATGTCTTCTCAGTACTCCCATCAGGCACACCACCAGGCTCAGGAACAGCTATGAGCCTACAACCATTGTGCTTCTGAGCTGATGTGGATAACTTCACTTACCACAACTCTGAACTGATTCTACAACCTAAAGACTCACAGTCAAGAACTCTCTACAGCTCATTATGTTCAGTTTTTTTTAATCTACGGTCTCCTTTTGCACATTGGTTGTTTGTCAATTTTTGTTTGTCTATGGTTTTTTGTAGATCCTTCTGGTATTTCTTTTTTTAATACCTGAAAGTAAATGAGCTTCAATGCGGTATATGTTAACATATATGTACTTTGATATTAAATTCACTTTGAATTTTGAACCTCCTTCCCTATATTCCATACCTCTACGTCCTCAGGAGGCTACAGAAATTTGGCACGTCTCCTTTGATACTCACTAATTTTTATCGATGTATCATAGAAAGCATCTTATTCAGGATGCTTCATGGCTTGGTATGACAACTGTCTGCCCATGACTGCAAGAAACTGCAGAGTGTTGTGGATACAACTCAGCTCATCATGGAAACTAGCCTCCCTTCCATGGACCCTGTCTACATTTCTCTCTGCCTCAGTAAAGACCACACCCACCCAAGGCATTCTCTCATCTTCCACCTCCCATCAAGCACAAGATACAAAAGCCTGAAAATGCAAACCAGCAGGCTCAAGGACAGCTTCTATCCCACTGCTATAAGACTATTGAAAGGTTCCTGAGTACAATGAGATGGATTCTTGACCTCAGTTACTACCTTATTATGACCTTATTGTCTACTTGGACTTACCTCCCACTGTAACACTGGTATATTGTTTTAACTTGTACAACTTCAATACACTGTTGTAATGATCTGATCTCTACTGACAGTATGCAAGACAATTTTCACTGTACATGTGAAAATAAAAAACCATTTGTCATGTAAGTACATCGTCTGTGTAAGACCAGCAGCTTACTTTCCTTAAGGGACCATCAATAAATTCGAATTCATTGCCTGCTTCAATCTTACCTTTCAAAAAGTGGTAGTTAGAATCAAAGGGCTCATTACACAGATACACTGGGAGATAGGGAGTATTTTATTCAACGACTTTTAAAGTTATACATTTCTTTTGGCACTGATTACTGAGTTTCCCACCCAACTAGCATCAATTGCTGCACTATTGACACATATGGGGTGATCTCGCAGGAGAGTTTTTATTTGCCTTTTAATAGTTTTAAATGGTTTGTCAATTTCAGTATTCAGAATAGATGCACATATGAATTAGGAGAGCATAAATGATCTGATGATAACTTTAACAGTACAATCCACCCACACACAATATTATATCACATACCTTCTTGACAGGGGTCTACTTATCTCTGCCATCAAAATATAGAAAGAGTCTGCTTCCACTACTCTTTTAAGAAGAGACTTCCAAAGACCGACAACTCTCTGAGAACAAAGATTAACTCATAAAGGAATTCATTTAGAGTGTTGCTTACTTTTAAATATGTCGCAGAAGAGCAGCATCCATCATCAAGGACCCCCACCATCAGGACCCATAGCTCCGGGTTCAGGAACAGTCATTGTCCCTCAACCACCAGGCTATTGAAGCAGAGGGGATAGCTTTACTCACCCCATCACTGAACAGTTCCCACAACCTATGGACTCACTTTCAATGACTCTTCATCTCATCTCATCAATATTTATTGCTTATGTATTTACTATTATTATTTTCCCTTTTTATCCTTTCTTTTTGTATTTGCAGTTTGTTGTCTTGTGCTCACTTGTTGTTTGTCCATCCCGTTGAGTGCGGTCTATGATTGATTCTATTGTGTTTCTTGGATTTACTGTGTATGCCAGCAAGAAAATAATTTTCAGGTTTATATATGGTGACACATATATAACTTGATAATAAAGTTACCTTGAATATTTGAACTTTCGGGCTTTGACACCTAGTTCTAGATCTTCCCACAAAAAGTAACATCCTCTCTACATACATCCTGTCCAATCTCATCAGGATCAAATCCACGAATGTGATTTTGCCATCCATTCAAGGTTTCCATAGGATATTCATGTGTAGGCTTGATCCAGTCCATCCGTGAAACCTAATTACATCAGACAAGGACCATGTCACAAATGATCTCACCCAATGGGCTCAAACATGATCTCAGCCAACAGGGTGGTAAGGAACTGCACAGGTAATTCTTGGCCAATATGGAGTATGAGCACCATGAACTGGCAGTGCAACACACTCAGCAAAATCCAGGTCTTTGAATATTAAACTTAGTCTAGATTTGGAGCTGTTAATTCATGAAATTCATTATCAAAAAACTTCCTACTATATTTCATGCATTCACTTATATAAACACTCAAAACTTATTTAATGCAGATCAACATTGTTGGTGAAAATTACAGGAAATCTAGGGAAGATCTCCTTTTTGTAATTTATTGAACCCAACAATGTCATAAATCACAAATCACAGGAACAAGTATAAGTTTGAAATCTATTTCAAGGTGAATGTTTATAGTCTAATATAAAATATGCTTTGTGACGCACCTGGGCCTCATCGAGGCTAAATGGCAGGTACTGCAAAGAGAGATCTTCCAACAATTATTTGTTTCTCTACAAACCAAAATCTTGAAGGACCAAAGTGAAAATTTCAATGGTGAGGGAGGAATAACAGAATGGGAAATGATAAAGGAATGACCCCAACCCCCCTCCTTCACCATTTCCCATCCTGTTATCCCTCCCCCACCTTATCTCCTTGTCCGCTCATCGCCTCCCTCTGGTGGTCCTTCCCCCTTTTTCTTTCTTCCATGGCCTTCTGTCTCTTTCACCAATCAACTTCCCAGCTCTTTACTTCATCCCCTCTCCCTCCAGGTTTCACCTATCACCTGGTGTTTCTCTCTCCCCTCCCCTTACCTTTTAAATCTACTCCTCAGTTTTTATCTCTAGTCCTGCTGAAGGGTTTCGGCCCAAAACGTCGGCTGTACTTTTTCCCCATAGATGCTGTCCGGCCTGCTGAGTTCCTCCAGCATTTTGTGTGTATTGCTCGGATTTCCAGCATCTGTAGATTTTCTCTTGTTTGTAATCATGAGGTTGATAGGTTAATGAAACTAACAAGTTGTTTTAAAAATTACTTGTTTTATGAATGTGTCCCATGGCCCCATGCATGACAGCAGACAAACTAATGTGACTGACTCCTAACTGCTCCTGAATTACAGTGGAGAATTAAACAATTATAACTGGCAAGGGCGCGCATCTCGTGAATGAGCAAATGTTAGAAATAAGTTGTTGCTGAAGGTTCAAATTAGAACAGTGGGCACAAAATGCTTAGAAATGTTGTGAAAGGCGCAATAAAAAGTGAAGTTATTTCTCCTCACTGAAGAAAATTTGACATGCAAGTTGAAAGTCAAATCAAGCACACCAAGCAGTGAGTGTTCATCCTCGATTGCTCTCTCAAAATAGGCAATAAAGCAGCATCTGCGTGCTACACTCCACTTGCCAAATTATCTCCCACTGAAGTGAATGCAACCAATCAAGGGCACACATCTATCCCCATAATCATAATAAACTTAAAGTGAATTTGACAAATTCATGGTAATAATCAAACACAGCCAGAGTATATTTCTCTACCTCTGTGGTTTATCTGCTGTAACTGTCTTTCAAGGAGGCAAGAATGTTTCATCAAGTCAAAAAATATGACAGCCAATTAAAATCACAATTACCTACTGTGTTGGATTACTGATGGATGATGCAGACTTGCCAAAAATCAAGAAACCCAAATTTTTTATTCACAGATCTTTCACGTTAATCCATGGTGTTTTTACTGGAAGGTTACAATATTTAATTTAATAAATTCTGTAAAAACTCTCATCTTTTAATTGGAAGCTCATCTCCTATTAGGACATACAGATTTTGATTGTAAAAATGCCCTTGAAAACATCAGCCAAAACATCAAGGTTGCCCATTCTCCTGATCTCAGTCCTTCTGCAGCTTTCCTGTTTCCTCATCACTACCTGCCCCTCCACCATAGCATCTGTAAAATTGGCAACAAAGCCATCTATTCCATCATCTAAATCAATGACATAGGGCATAAAAAGAAGCTGTCCCAACACCGGCTCCTGCGGAACACCACAAGTCACTGGCAGCCAACTAGAAAAGTATCCTTTCATTCCCACTCGCTGCCTCCTACCAATCAGCCAATGCTTTAACCATGCTAGTAACTTTCCTGTAATACCATGGGTTCTTAACTTGGTAAGCAGCCTCACGTGTGGCTTGATAGGGAGGAAGGAAGGACTTGGAGTCTAAAGTCCCGGTAAGATGGCACGCTCAGTCACAGCAGCTTCCATGGGGTCAACAGAAGGTGTATTTGTTCTTTTTAAATGTAGGTCTTAGGATCAAGATCCTGCTAGATCTTTGGAACTTAAGGTACCAGGTCTACCCCATCAGCCAGTTGCTTGTTGGCGGAGAAACTGAAGACGCTGGACTTGGTGCAGGTTGTGCTGCTGTCCGCATCAGAGAGGTGTTGGTGTATGAAGAACGTGTGCAGTCCAACAGCAAGTGATCGTCTTAGTTGTTTCTCTTGTGGTCACCAGACCCTGTTGGACACGAATTGCAGCACTATGTATTGGCGGACAGTGGGGGAGCTGCCTGGCCTCAGTCATAGTGAGGACTGGGCCTCAAGCTGCAGTGTCACCTCTTACCAGCTGCCCAGGAGAAAAACGTCAGGGTCGGTGTACTCTGCCAGGGGCAGTGTGGCACAGCGTCCATGCTGGAGTTGGTGCTGCCCCACAGTGTTCACTTGGCAGAAGACAGGTCAGAGTCGGTGTACTCTACCAGGGGCAGTGTGGCACAGCATCCAAGCTGGAGTTGGTGCTGCCCCACAGTGTTCACTTGGCAGAAGACAGGCTGTATTGTGTTCGACTGTAGACTGCTGCAACATTCATGGACTCAGGGTCTTGGACTATATTTTGTTTTGTGTGATTATATTTTATTGCTGTCTTCTATGTGCTATACGTGCCCTGTGCTGTGTATGACTGTTGGTGCTAAGTATTTCACCTTGGCCCCAGAAGAACACGGTTTTGTTTGGCTGTGTTCATGGTATTCATGTATGATAGAATAACAATTGAACTGGAACAATAAGTGCTGTACATTGGCAGAGTGGCTTTCACAATAGCACATACACGAGAGACTATTTGCTGAATCATTTTACTGAATCACGTTTTCAGACAGCAATGATTTAACCCTTTGTGTCGGTGCTATTCCTACTGATATAGTATTCCATTCTTACTTGTGTAACCCCTAAAATCCTTTTCTTCTAAACCTCCCATGATTAATTCAGCTTCAATAACTTCTTATAACATATTTAATATTTCTATATTTGCTTGCACAGAAATTTTATTTCTTCTTTTCTGCTTTCAGAAACTGTTTAATCCTCCTTGTTATTGAGCCTGAATGAAAATTGTGAGAATGGAAATCTATTGCTAGAGGTGCTGTATTGATGATACATTTAAAACATTAATCAAAATCATTATTACTTTAGCTCTCATATGATTAAAATATTAATCATGATTAATATTAAAGTTTAATTTTGATATTAATCAGGCACACGCTGTGGACACATAAGGAATTTTTATCATCATATTCCTTGAAAATGGCACCACGGGCAGATAGGGTCTTAAAGAGAGTTTTTGGCACATTGGTCTTGATAAATGAGTACAGGAATTGGGATGTTATGTTGAAGTTGCGTAAGACACTGAGGTAAAATTTGGAGTATTCATGCAGTTCTGGTCACCTACCCACAGGAAAGATATCAGTAAGATTGAAAGAGCAGAGAGAACGTCGACTGTTTACTTTTTTCCACAGATGCTGCCTGGCCTGCTGAGTTCTTCCAGCACTTTGTGTGTGTGTTGCTTGGATTTCCAGCATCTGCAGATCTTCTCTTGTTTGTGACAGAGAAAATTTACAAGGATTTACCAAGACTTGTGAAACTGAGTTATAAGGAAAGAGTATCCTTATTCCCTGGAGTTAGAAGAATGAGGGGAGATTTGATAGATGTATACAAAATTATGACGTGTATAGACAGGGTAAATGCAAGCAGGCTTTTACCACTGGTTGGGTGAGACTAGAACTAGAGGTGACAGGCTAAGCGTGTAAGGTGAAATATTTAAGGGGAACCTGAGAGGGAACGTCTTCAATCAGAGGGTGGTGCAAGTATGAAATGAAATGCCAGTGGAATTAGTGGATGCTGGTGTCATCTGTGTCGTGACTGTGAATGAGTCATGTGGAAACTGGAGCCATAGATGGAAAACAGTGGTTCCCAAAGTGAGCAACATCGCACCCCCTGGGGGCGGTGGCAGTTTCTAAGGGGGCAATAAAGATAAAGGAAGTGGTGTGGAGTGTGCTCAGTAGTGGGGGGGGGGCAGATGAGGGATTACAGGCTTAATTCAAGAATTGAATTACTTATTATAAGCACTTGATCCTCAATGTCTCATAATTGATTACAATGATCACTTTTTGATCTGCTGCCGGAGTAGCAGCCTGTGGCCTATCGCTGTGCCCCTGGGTAGGCCTCTGTGTCTCGATCTTTTGATGATACCGTATTAACGAGGTCTACATTTATGGATTTGGACTATGGACTATGGAATTCTTCAGTGTTAAGGTTTTTATAGGCGTTTAGATGTTTTTGCCCATTCTTTCTCATTGTTGTTTTGTGTGGAAGGAGGAGGGTTTGGAGCTGATGTTCTTGTACTTTGTGCAGGAGGAGGAGAGTTTGAGGTCAATGTTCTTGTTGCATTTCTGTTAGCTTTTTTGTGTAGGGGAGGAGGTTTGGCGGCTGATGTTCTTGATGACTTTTATGCAAGGGGAGGAGGGTTTGGGGTCGATGTTCGTGTTGCATTTTGTTAGTTTTTTGTGGTGGGAGGAGGGGTGTTTGGGGGCTTGACAATCATCATGCCTTTCTTGTTTTTGTGCTGGAGGGAGTAAGTTACCTGTTTCTCTTCATACTGATTTATGTGGTTTTCCTTGTTTCGTGGCAATCTGGAGAAGACAAATATCAGAGTTGTATATTGCACAAGTACTTTGATAATAAATAAATGGACCTTCGATCTCTTGTTGACCCACCATTCTCTTAGACATTGCTTGAAGCATGTTATAGTTGTTGAAAAGCAATGTGACATGTCTATATTTGGCATATCATGAGAAATTTGGACTGCAGAAATTGTGTTATTTCTGGGCCCGGCCCGCACATTATTGCCATTCTCTACTGTAGTACAGTGTTAGCTAGTACGATTCCCGTACTCTAATCACGCAGTGACACAATTGCTGTGAGTCAGGGAATGGCATTCAATGGGGTAAAGTTCAGAATCTGCCCTTTCAAATGCCCTTGACTACATTTCCCTAGCCCACTACCCAACCAAGATATCGCTGCCCCTCTTATGAAATTTCAGGACGAAAGTCGGGTTTTGCCTGAGCTATGACAATGTCATAGATATTCCCTTTATTGATTCTAGAGCTTGAGGTTGGACTTAAACAATAGGTGGTTGATGGTGGTTGTTAATCTATAATGAAAATGACAGAAGCAGACCAAATGAAAGAGAAGTGTAGACAGTATAGTGTGGAGTATCTGAAACAAGGATTTATACAAGCATCAAGCAACCAATAGCAGTCATTGTGAGTGTTGTGTGAAAAAGCTTTTTTTTCAAATGACCCAATGAAACCATCCAGACTCCTTGAACATTTGAAGAGAATACACTCTGATGGAGCAAACCAGAACATGGCTTATTTTCAGTCACTTCTTGAAAACTTTCAGAAATGGATAACACTTCAAAACACATTTGCCAGCACTTCATCAAGAAGGCCTGAAAGCTCTCCGCTTCCTTCTCAATAAAACAACCAACCAGTTCCCCTCCATCACCATTCTGCTCCATCTGGCAGAACTGGTCCTCATCCTCAAGTTTTTTCATCAGCTCCTCCCACTTTGGACCCTAAGACCATAAGTCATTGGAGCAGAATTAGGCCATCTAGTCCATTGAGTCTGCTGCACCATTCAATCATTGCTGATCCTTTTTCTTCTCCTCTACAACCCCAGTTCCTGACCTTCTCCCTGTAACATATGATGCCATGTCCAATCAAAAACCTGTCAATCTCTGTCTTAAATATACCCAACAACCTGCCCTCTACAGCTGCATGTGGCAACAAATTCCACAAATTCACCAGCCTTTGGCTAAAGAAATTTCTCCGCATCTCAGTTTCAAATGGATGCTCCTCTATCCTGAGGCTGTGCCCTCTTGTCCTAGACTCCCTCACCATGGGAAACATCCTTTCCACATCTAGTCTGTCTAGGCCTTTCAACATTCAAAAGGTTTCAATGAGATCCCCCTCATCCTTCTGAATTCCAGTGAGTACAGACCCAGAGCCATCAAACGTTCCTCGTATGATAACATTTTCATTCCTGGAATCATCTTCTGGACCCTCTCCAAAGCCAGCACATCTTTTCTAAGATGAGGGGCCCAAAATTGTTCACAATACTCAAGGTGAGACCTCAGCAATGACTTATAAAACCTCAGCATCACATCCTTGCTCTTGTATTCCAGACCTCTTGAAATGAACGCTAACATTGCATTTGCCTTCCTCACTATTGACTCGACCTGCAAGTTAACCTTCAGGAAGTTCTGCACAAGGACTCCCAAGTCCCTCTGCATCTCCAATTTTTGGACTTTCTCCCTATTTAGAAAATAGGTCCGCACATTTATTTCTACTACCAAAGTGCATGACTATGCATTTTCCAACTTTGTATTTCATTTTCCACTTTCTAGCCCATTCTCCTAATCTGTCTAAGTCCTTCTGTATCCTACCTGTTTCTTGAATACTACATGCCCCTCCACCAATCTCCTCCAATCAACTTGGCAACAAAGCCATCTATTTCACCACTTAAGTCATTTATATTCAGCATAAAAAGAAGCGATCCCAAAACCGAACCCTGCAGAACACCAGAAGTCACTGGCAGGCAAGCAGACAAGGATCCTTTTATTCCCACACACTGCCTCCTAACAATCAGCCAATGCTCTAACCATGTTAGTAACTTTCCTGTAATACAATAGGCTCTTAACTTGGTAAGCAGCCTCATGTCTGGGCACCTTGTCAGAGGCCTTCTGAAAGTCCAAAGATACAACATCCACTGCATCCCTTTATCTATCCTACTTGTAATCCCCTCAAAGAGTTCCAACAGGTTTGTCAGGCAGGATTTTCCCTGACAAACCATGCTGACTTTGTATTATCTTGTCCTGTGTCACCAAGTACTCCATCGCCTCATCCTTAACAATTGAATCTAACATCTTCCCAACCACTGAGGTCAGGCTAACTGGTGTATAATTGCCTTTCTCCATACTCAGGGGGTAGCCATGGCATCCACATTGGTCCTAGTTATGCCCATCTCTTTGTTAGTGTGACTCTTGGTTCAGCTAGCAGCTTAATATAGGGGATGATAGCCCAGGGGATGATACGCCCCAGGCCCAGCCAAACTTAAGAAATCTCATTTGTGTGGATGCTGCGTGATGTGTCCCCTGTTACAAATCAGTACCATGAAATAACATACAGAACACAATATGTGATTAATGACTGAGCTTTACAATTCTTAATTTGACTATATGGTTAGTAAAGAAAACAAAAAGAAAAAGGGCCCATTCTCATGAAACAGTCTAATGTGTAACGTTGGAGCTCACTGATAAGGCCGTTCGTCCACCATCGACCTCCTCCAATCGTCGCTGACCTTCAGACCCTCGGTCCAAGTCCACTCCGTCCAGAGTTCTACCAACTCTCTCCATTCGTGTCTTCTCTCCTCATCTCTCCCCAGCAAGTGACCCCAGATCCCTGGCTCCCAGACACACAAGAAAGAACAACATCCCACTCATTGGCCAGCATGCCCCGTTATCTCTGGTCATATTTGCAAGGGGTAGAAACAGATATAAGGGGGTGTCAATATTTCTCAAAGGGGACATTCTGCTCACCAACTTTCTTGCTTGTGGAACAGATTGGGCACTATCAATGACAGAACGCTACCATAGGGGTTATTAAATTATTTAAAAAAGCTGTAACTAACATTTTCGTGAGGAAATCTGCAGATGCTGGAATTTCAAGCAACACACATAAGAAATGCTGGTGAACGCAGCAGGCCAGGCAGCATCTCTAGGAAGCGGTACAATCGACGTTTCGGGCCGAGACCCTTCGTCAGGACTAACTGACAGAAGAGACAGTAAGAAATTTGAAAGTGGGAGGAGGGAGAGATCCGAAATGATAGAAGACAGGAGGGGGAGGGATGGAGCCAAGAGCTGGAAAGTTGATTGGCAAAAGGGATATGAGAGGATCATGGGATGGGAGGCCCAGGGAGAAAGAAAGGGGGAGGGGGGAAGCCCAGAGGATGGGCAAGGAGTATAGTGAGAGGGACAGAGGACGCCTCACCTGGAAGGACTGTCTGGGGCCCTGAATGGTGGTGAGGGAGGAAGTGTAAGGGCATGTGTAGCACTTGTTCCGCTTACAAGGATAAGTGCCGGGAGGGAGGTCGGTGGGAAGGGATGGGAGGGACAAATGGACAAGGAAGTCGCGTAGGAAGCGATCCCTGTGGAAAGCAGTGAGAGTGGGGGAGGGAAAGATGTGCTTAGTGGTGGGATCCCGTTGGAGGTATAATTTCTTCGGCCCTTCAACTTTTCGACCACACTTTGACTCAGACTCGCTATTACAGCCATATATCCTCTCTTGGAACGTGTCTCCACCACCAACTTACTCCAGTAGGCTTTAGGATTTGTTTTCGAGCCTCTCAATTTGGACCTTCTGAGGATCCCTGGTACTCACATTTTATTGACTCTGTCTCTCGTCGCTTCTCCCGTCAAGCTCTGAATGTGACCCTCTTCGCCATGAGGAGGTACTTGGTGTCCCTATCCCAGACCCTTCCATGTCTTCGGGACACTTCCTTCACCGTCTGTAATGGACCTGCTCGTTATTTCATCCTCCGTCGGATCCGTGCCTGCAATCGCCATTTTTTGACTTCGTCATGTTAGGCAAGGATCGCAAGATCTTACATCTGCAGACCCCAGAGCCTGCTGGCCCCGATGCGAGCAGGCATGAACTTCAGATTGCGGCCCCTGCCACTGATCTCGCCGGCTCCAGCACCCCAGGGCATATTCAAAACCCGGACTCCAGCAACGACCATGGACACCTTCAAAGCGGTTGCGTGACCGCCAACTGGTACTCCAGCCTTGAACTCCAGGCCGGGTCTTCATGTGCTGCTATTGTGACTCCCGTCTCCCCTTCCCCCACCACCACTCTGCAACCCCGTCTCCCTCATATCCCACCGTCAGTTCCTGGGCCTTCAGGGGCTCCTTCTTCCTCTCACCCCAACCTTCCCCTCTCCACTGACACACCCAGCCTCCCTCCCCTTTCCCCCTCTGATCCCATTTCTCATCCAGGTCTTTACCATCCTTTCCGACCTTCAACTCTCTGAGGCAGAGTACTCTGTCCTCAGTAAGGGCCTCACCTTTGTCCCCCTTCATCCACACCTCAGCGAGTTCCACGTTCGCCATGACGCTGAACTCTTCTTCCTCCAGCTCCATCTTCGAGCCTACTTCTTCGGCAAGGACTCCCCCACCCCCACTGATGACCCCTTCTCCCGTCTTCAACCCTCCTCCTCTTCATGGACACCCCCTTCTGGTCTTCTGCCTGCTCTGGATCTCTTTATTGCTAACTGCTGATGGGATATCAACTGTCTCAACTTTACCACACCTTGTTCCCATTCCAACCTCACTCCTTCCGAACACTCTGCTCTCCACTCCCTCCGCGCTAATCCTAACCTTACTATAAAACCCGCCGATAAGGGGGGTGCTGTTGTAGTCTGGCATACTGACCTCTACCTTGCCGAGGCACAGCGACAACTTGCGGATACCTCCTCTTATTTACCCCTCGATCATGACCCCACTAAGGAGCACCAGGCCTTTGTCTCCCACACCATCACTGACTTTATCCGCTCAGGGGATCTCCCATCCACTGCTACCAACCTTATAGTTCCCACACCTCGCACTTCCCGTTTCTACC
This sequence comes from Mobula birostris, assembly GCF_030028105.1. Classification (NCBI taxonomy): domain Eukaryota; kingdom Metazoa; phylum Chordata; class Chondrichthyes; order Myliobatiformes; family Myliobatidae; genus Mobula; species Mobula birostris. The sequence continues at coordinate 48,383,190 of NC_092372.1, read as the reverse complement.
TCCTGCCCAAGATCCACAAACCTGCCTGTCCAGGTATACCCATTGTCTCAGCTTGCTCCTGCCCCACCGAACTCATTTTGCATACCTCGACACTGTTTTATCCCCCGTTTGTTCAATCCCTTCCTACCTATGTTCGTGACACTTCTCACGTTCTGAATTTTTTCGATGGTTTTAAATTCCCTGGCCCCCACCGCTTTATTTTCACCATGGATGTCCAGTCCCTATATACTTCCATCCCCCACCAAGAAGGAAGGTCTCAAATCTCTCCGCTTCTTTTTGGATTCCAGACTTGAATAGTTCCCCTTTACCACCACTCTGCTCCGTCTAGCGGAATTAGTCCTTAATAATTTCTCCTTTGGCTCCTCCCACTTCCTCCAAACTAAAGGTGTAGCTATGGGCACCCGTATGGGTCCTAGCTATGCCTGCCTTTTTGTTGGCTTTGTGGAACAATCTATGTTCCGTGCCTATTCTGGTATCTGTCCCCCACTTTTCCTTCGCTACATCGACGACTGCATTGGCGCTGCTTCCTGCACGCATGCAGAACTCGTTGACTTTATTAACTTTGCCTCCAACTTTCACCCTGCCCTCAAGTTTACCTGGTCCATTTCCGACACCTCCCTCCCCTTTCTAGATCTTTCTGTCTCTATCTCTGGAGACAGCTTATCCACTGATGTCTACTATAAGCCTACGGACTCTCACAGCTACCTGGACTATTCCTCTTCTCATCCTGTCTCTTGCAAAAACGCCATCCCCTTCTCGCAATTCCTCCGTCTCTGCCGCATCTGCTCTCAGGATGAGGCTTTTCATTCCAGGACGAAGGAGATGTCCTCCTTTTTTAAAGAAAGGGGCTTCCCTTCTTCCACTGTCAACTCCGCTTTCAAACGCATCTCTCCCATTTCAAGCACATCTGCTCTCACTCCAGCCTCCCGCCACCCCACTAGGAATAGGGTTCCCCTTGTCCTCACCTACCACCCCACCAGCCTCCGGGTCCAACATATTATTCTCAGTAACTTCTGCCACCACCACTAAGCATATCTTTCCCTCCCCCCCCCCCACTGCTTTCCGCAGGGATCGCTCCCATGCGACTCCCTTTCCATTCGTTCCCCCCCATCCCTTCCCACCGATCTCCCTCCCGGCACTTATCCGTGTAAGCTGAACAAGTGCTCTACATGCCCTTACACTTCCTCCCTCACCACCATTCAGGGCCCCAGACAGTCCTTCCAGGTGAGGCGACACTTCACCTGTGAGTCGGCTGGGGTGATATACTGTGTCCGGTGCTCCCGATGTGGCCTTCTATATATTGGCGAGACCCGACGCAGGCTGGCAGACCATTTTGCTGAACACTTATACTCTGTTCACCACAGAAAGCAGGATCTCCTAGTGGCCACGCATTTTAATTCCACGTCCCATTCCCATTCTGATATGTCTATCCACGGCCTCTTCTACTGTCAAGATGAAGCCATACTCAGGTTGGAGGAACAACACCTTATATTCTGTCTGGGTAGCCTCCAACCTGATGGCATGAACATTGACTTCTCAAACTTCCATTAATGCCCCGCCTCCCCTTCGTACCCCATCCATTATTAATTTATTTATTTATCATTATTAATTTTTTTTCCTCCTTTTTCTCCCTCTACCCCTCTCACTATACCCCTTGCCCATCCTCTGGGTTTTCCCCCCCTCCCCCTTTCTTTCTGCCTAGGCCTCCCATCCCATGATCCTCTCGTATCCCCTTTTGCCAATCACCTGTCCAGCTCTTGGCTCCATCCCTCCCCCTCCTGTCTTCTCCTATCATTTTGGATCTCCCCCTCCCCCTCCCACTTTCAAATCTCTTACTATCTCTTCTTTCAGTTCGTCCTGATGAAGGGTCTCGGCCCGAAACATCGACTGTACCACTTCCTATAGATGCTGCCTGGCCTGCTGCGTTCACCAGCATTTTTTATGTGTGCTGGTTGTAAATAACATACTTACTGTTTACTATGCAATTCACAGACATCTTGTCACAGTAAACCTAAATGATCGGTTGCACAAATCATTAAAAACAGTTGTCGCAGTGTTAAATAAAATTAAGACCTATCCTCTCAATTCTCGACTATTTTGAAAGCTTTGTATTGAAAATAATGAGGTTTGAATGCTTGTTGTTGCTCACAGAAATTCAATGGCTATCAAAATGAAACTGCCTAAGATGCTTTTATGCACTTTTTGAAGCTATGAAAAAATTCTTTGAAGAATGCTTCATTCAGCAATCAACCCTAGAATATTAGGCATGATATTGCTCATTTGACAGAATTATTTGCAAAGTTTAATGAAATCAGTCTTCAGCTGCAAGGAAATGATGTGAATCTTATCAAAGTTAAATCAGTCGTCTCCTCATTTCTGTCCAAGTTAACCCTATTTAAGAGCAACATTGGCTATCGCGACCTTTTGCGTTTTTCGAGCCTCTCTCAGTTGGAAGAGAAAGGAAGAATACCAGATGATGATCTTCAAGTATACTGTGCCCATCTGGGCCATCTGCATAAAGACATGTCAGAGGTATTTTAGGATCTTCTCTCAATCCAAATTTCAGACCAGGTAATAATCCATTCCTGAATTCTTGTAATGAGGAATTAACAGGAAGGGTGGAGGAATAACTGATCTCATTACCAAGTGACTTTGAGCTGAATGCGAGGTTCAGAAAATCATATCAGGACTTTTGTTTGCAGAAGGAAATCTCTAAACACTACCATGCACTGTGGAAAAAGGTTAAGGTGTTTTTTATTGACTTTCCACTTAGTGGAGCACAACTTTGGTGCAGTCTCTCAACTTTTTTCAAAACAACAAAGCAGACTGCAAATTACTGAATGTGGGGATCTGATACTCCTTCTGAGGGACATTGAGTCTGATGTTGAGAAGCTGATATCACTGCACCAAGCCCATCCATCTCATTGAACGGTTGAAAAAGCAATGAAGTAGTGAATAGTTGGACTACTAATGCACGCTCCTAAATTGTTGATGAAGTGTTTTTACTGTAATTAAGAAATATTTTTATTTGTAGCTTTAAATAAATTTCAATAATTTTTGCAATTATTTGTCACTGTTTTGAAATTGCTGTTCCTATTTTCTTTCACAGTGCATTGTAAATCAAAATCCTTTATAGTTTTAATGTAATGGCTGGAAAGGGGGAGGGGGCACTGGGGATGTGACCTGGAAGCCAGGAGGGCAGTACCCCAAAAAAGTGTGAAAACCACTGATGTAAAAGGACTTTGTTCAGCAAAACGAGCAGAGATACTTTCTCATAGTGAGAAGCCCAGGAGAATCTTCCTCAACTGACTGTACATTCATTTTTTTATACTCATAGGAACAAAGATAAGCACAGATTCAATAGCTGAAATGGCTTCTCTACTAACACCTGTTCTTTCAAGTCTGCATATAAGAACCAAGCAGTTGCTCAGAGGCTAGGTTTTGTAAAGAGGGACTTCAGGTATTTAGTGGCCCATTCTATACTGGTACATAATCCACATGACAATATTTCTTACCAGCAAAATAAAGAGGCATATTTATCAAAATGGTTGTTGTGATGTGTCTAGTGTGATAGTGCTTGTTGCTCTAACTCACAGCTTCCACAGCTGGCTAGCAGTCTTGCGAAAAGGAGAGCTGAATGCGTAAGTCTCTCCCTGCCAGTACCTAGCCTCTCCAACAAACCTCATGTAGTGCCTCCTCACTGGTGACACATGGAAACTGAACTCCTTTCGGACTCAGGCTGAACTACAGAGGACGGAGAGGAGGTCTGGCCCGTGCACACGTAGCACGCACACCCTCCAGTGTGTGGACACGCTCTGGTGCTCGTGAACCAGATCCCCAGCTATGGGTAATTAGCCCCACTGCCTCGTGGGCAGCCTCAGGAGAGTCGAAGGCTACGGGAGTAAACCCAGGCAGCAAATAAGGAGTGGAGACTCTGCGGTGGCTGGACGTCATTGAACATCCCTCTGGCAGCTCCTGCAGTCAGCTAGTGCCAAAAGTAATGCTTCACAAGCTTTCCTTTGGACTACACTGGTGAGGCTGAGAGGGGGATCTTGACAACTGGGCAACTCAGGATCTCCATACCTTCTGTCCAGGCTTTTGATGATGGATCGTCATCACCCATTGTACTTCGAAACAGACGGATGCCAACCGCCACCATTTATCAGAACATTCAGTTCATAGCTTCATTTAGTTTTCCACCTAATAATTAAAATTCCTTGTTTGTTGCAAATTTTGCTTTGGCTCAGCTTCTCTCCCTGGCTCATTCTAGAGAATGAGTTAGGCAGAGGAGGGCTACTGAAGAGTATTACCTGGTAGATTAATTAAGAAATTGTCATGTTCAGATTAGCCTATTGTCATACACACCAGAGTACAATGGAATTCCTTGCTCCCATGAAACTCGGAGTAAACAATACACACGGTAATAATAAATACAAAAACAAATTCAGTGATCCGCATTAAACAATATTGTAGTGCAATCTGATGCTGTGCAAAATATTGTTGAGGTGACAATGACTAACAGAGGCAGAATCAAGGTTTGAGAATATGGCAGTACCTCGGGTAGAGGGGTGTCAAAGCAGTGATTGGTTCAGAAGTCTCATAACAGCGGGAAGAAACAGCTCGTAAGTCTGTAGTTTGGGCTTTCAAGCTCTGTATCTTCTCTCGAGAGAAAAGGGAATGGCCCGGGTGGCAGGCACCCTTAACAATACTATAAGGCTCCTTGAAGGACGACACCATGACGATGAACTGGATGGAAGTGATGAGCCTGTGATGGAAATAGTGTTTACTATTCTCTGCACCTTTCTTTGGTCCAGAGCAGATCAGTTGTGTCCGAGGCTGAGACTAAGATTGCAGCCCATCAGGAATCGGTGAAGTTTGAGAAAATATCATAGGCAAGCTTAATCTTCTCAGACGCCTAAGAAAATACACGAATGGATGTGCTTTCTTGACGTTGAGGACAGAGACCCTAGACACCAAAAATTATGGTTCTGGGGGTTAGCACTCTAGATACACAAATGACCCGTTTGTAGATAAATGGAACAAATATGCCAATTGCCATATTTCATGAGCTAAATGATAAAATAAATCTGGTTGAAAACTTCCTTAATCACAGTCACAAAGATGAAAAATAACTAAGTTGAAATTGTCGGATTCCTGGTTTGACATAGACAGATTAACAAAACTCCTATGACTTCCATTGGGCTAATGCATATGAGAATGTCAGCATTTCAGCTGGGGAATGTAACAAACAGGTCCTCCCACAGGTTATGTTTTGCAAAGGCAGATCTCACTTACTTAATGGTCTAGTCTATATTGGTATACGATCCACATGATAATTTTACTAACTCATCATAATTATCAAAATAATTTGCATCCAGTTTATAGCTTCGTTATTTTTCCATCAAAAATCCCTGGCTGGGGCAATTTTTCATTGGTCTCAACTGCTCAAGAGTATTACCTGGTAGATTAATTACAAAATTGTCAGATTTAGATTTAGATTAATTTATTATCATATACACCAGGGCACAAAGAAATTCCTTGCTCACGTGAAGCTGACAGAGTAAACAGCATGCGTTTATAATAAATACAATGATGTGCATGAAAGACCAGAATGGTCCAAAGATGGTGCAGCAATCTGAAGTTGTGCAAAAAGAAGTGATGAACTGACGGTAAAAGAATTAACAATGGAGGTTGAATTAAGAGCCTGAGAACATGGTATGACCAGAGAAAATGGGATGTTTAAGAAGAGAAGACTGAAGAGATCACAGATGCTGAAATCTAGAACATAAACAAGACAATGACTGAACTCAATGGTGTCAGGCAGCATATGTGGAGGGAAATGGACAGTCAACATTTTGGGCCAAGACCCTTCATCTGGAATGATAGAGGAGAGATAGAGGGGAGTTAGTGAAAGAGGTGATTTTTCAGAAGTCTGGTAGCAGTGGGAAAGAATTTGTTCTTAAGTCCGGCTGTCCAGGCTTTCAAACCCCTGTTTCTTGTGCTAAAAGATAGAAGAGTGAAAAAGGGAAAAGGAAAAGGCAACATCCTTGTAAATCTTTTCTGCACCCTTTAGCTCTAGCTTAATCAAACCTTTCCTTGAGTGTGACAACAGAATCAGGTTTTGTACAGCTATAACATGACAACCTAAACCTTATATTCAATGCATCAACTGATGAAGGTAGGCATGTCAATGGAATCTCGTTATTCTGTCCACTTGTGTTCCATTTTTCAGGGAACTCTGCACTTGTTTACCTACACCCCCCTTCCCAGGGCTCGAACATTCTCCGTGTTTGTCCTGACCTGCTTTAACCTCGCTTCACACCTTGATCTATATCCTGCTGTAACCATAGACAACCTTCTTACTTTCACTATATCTGAACTTCTATTGTCATTAATTTTGTGACTGTGAATGAGCCACATGGACACTGAAGCTGTAGAAGTAAAAGGTCCTTATTCAGCATCACAAGCAGGTGTTCCCATGGAGACATTCAAGATAGTGCTGGCGATACACAGCGACATTTTGCAGGCAGTTCATAAAACTTCTGAATATACTCTTCCTAAACTACTATCACTACAATCTGTAGTCTGTAATTTCTCTTTAAGTAACGTACTTTTAAATGATCTAAACAAACTTGTGATTTTACGAACTTCTAACGGACTTGATAGACTCAACTAGCAGGAATGCAGATACGGCACCCTTAATCGTTGAAGGGTGTGAGGGAAGAGAAGTAACCAAATGAACTGCACCCTCGGGTTCTGAAAGAGGTAGTGGTAGAGATTGTGGAGGCATTTGTAATGATCTTTCAAAAATCAGTAGACTCTGGCATGGTACCAGAGGGCTGGAAAATTGCAAATGTCACTTCACTCTTTAAGAAAGGAGGAAGGCAGCAGAAGGAAAATTATAGATCAGTTAGCCTGACCTCAGTGGTTGGGAAAATTGTTAAGGATGAGGTTATGGAGTACTTGGTGATACAGGACAAGATAGTACAAAGTCAGCATGGTTTCCTTCAGGGAAAATCTTGTCTGACAAACCTGTTGGAATTCTTTGAGGAGATTACACATAGGATAGATAAATGATGTAGTGGATGTTGTATATTTGGACTTTCAGAAGGCCTTTGACAAGGTGCCACATGTGAGGCTGCTTACCAAGTTAAGAGTCCATGGTATTACAGCAAAGGTACTGTCATAGGTAGAGCATTGGCTGATTGACAGGAGGCAATGAGTGGGAATAAAAGGATTCTTTTCTGGTTGGCTGTCAGTGACTAGTGTTGTTCCACAGGGTTCAGTGTTGGGACCGCTTCTTTTTATGCTGTATATCAATGATTTAGATGATGGAATAGATGGCTTTGTTGCCAAGTTTGCAGATGATACAAAGATTGGTGGAGGAGCGGGAAGTATTGAGGAAACAGGTAGGCAGATTAAGAGAGTGGGTAAGGGAGTGGCAAATGGAATACAATGTTGGAAAATGCAGAGTTGCAGAAAATATTACATATGGGAATGTCCAATGATCATATCAGCTTAAGAATCACAGCTTGATCAGCTTTCAGCTGTGGGCCAGTAAATAGCCTTGGCTCTGTAAATAATTGTTTACAAACTGTTCTTTTAATTTCAAAATTGACAACTATCTCTCCCAGTCTGTGACGTACTGTCCTTGTGTCTTGAATACTTTCACCTGTTCTTTCAAAGACACATCCAGGAATCAATCAATATCCCAACTGGGGAATATTAGAACTAAGTTATTCCCAGATATTATCCTTTCAAAGACAGATCATAGTTATTTAGTTGCCCATTCTATATTGGCCCATGATTCACATGACGATATTTCTAACTAACAAAATATGTAGTCGTAACGATGAGAATAAGTTTCATCCAATTTATAGCTTCAGTTAGTTTTCCATCTCATGATTAAAACTCCCTGAGTGGGGCAAATTTTCATTGGTCTCAGCTGCATTTTCTGTGGTACAAAGAGAAAGGGAGAATGAGCCAGGGAGCAAAGGACTGCTCAGGAGTATTACCTTGCAGATTAATTAAAAAATTGTCAGATTTAGATTCAAATTAGTGTCTTGTCATATACACCAGGGCACAATGAAATTCTTGGCTTGCGTGAGGCTCACAAAGTAAACAGCATACATGATAATAATAAGTACAACAGTAAATGCAGAGAAGAGCACAAAACAACAGATTAGGGACTTGTGTGGGGCAGGTCATGTCTTGCAACTTGATGGTGTTTTTTGAGCAGGTGACCAATGTGATTGATGAGCGTAGAGCAGATATTGTCCATGCAGACTTTAGTAAGGTGATCGACAAGGTCCCCTACGGTAGCTTAATCAGGAAGATTAAGGTGATGAATTGTAGATTTGGTGCAGAATTGCTTTGCACACAGAAAACAGAGGGTAGTGATGGAAGGGTGTTATTATTTCTCAAGATCTGTTATCGGGGTGTTCCACAGGGATCAGTGCCAGGACCTCAGCAGTTTGAAACACTTGGAGGTAAATATAGATAGGTGGGTTAGCAAGTTTGAAGTGACACAGAAATTGGTGGATTTGAGAACAGAGAAGGTGGACATCAAAGGATGCAGCAGGTTGTAGATCAGTTACAGTTCTGGACAAATAGAGGCAGATGGTGTTTAACCCAGGCAAGTGTGAGGTGCTGCACTTTGGGAGGTCAAATATAAGGGAAATTATCCAGTTAACCACAGGAGTCTTAACTGCATTCATGTACGGCGAACTCTTGGGCTCCATATTTGTAACTCCCTGTAAGTATGTGTGCAAGTAGATAGAGCAGTAAAGAAGGTACATGGCATGCTTGCCTTCATCGCTAGGGGTATTGAGTATAAGAGTCAGGAAGCTATGCTGCAGGTGCATACATCTTTGGATAGGCTGCATTTGAGGTATTGTCTGCAGCTCTGGTCACCTTGTTACAGGAAAGATGTGGAGTCTTTGGAAAGGGATCGGAAGAGGATTACACAGAACGAAAGACCGGACAAACTTGGATTGATTTCTGCGGAGCACTGGAAAATGAAGGAAGACCTGACAGAAGTTGATAAAATTCTGAGAGACACAGATAGGGTAGGCAATCAGAATATTTTCCCCAGGGGGTAGAAATACCAGAAGACGTGTAACAGAGAGCACTCGGTAAATGAACTCTTTACACACGCACAAACACTGCCTTGTTATTCTGCTGTCATTGCACTGGGTGTGTGTACTTCATTGTCTTTCCTGGTATATTCTCATATTTGGTCCTAAACCGAGCTGGTGCCCTCACATTGGCTTTCTGGTGTCCTCCCCCCCTCCCCCACACACAGCAGAATATTCCATTTCTTTAGTAATGGGGGTATGTAAATGTGTCCATGTGTATGTAAATGAGTTTGTATACTGTATTTTAATGTAGATACATCCATTTATTTTGTAAAGTGATTTATGATCAAGCTTAAGTTAACTTTGTTGGTAATTAAAGATGGTGTGCCCCAGCGTAAGAAAGTAGGAGCTGATCATGCTCATTAAGAGAGATTGGGGCTGCCAGAAATTCACACTGGACAAGGACAGTATGGAGCTATTAACGTGTTTCCTGGTAGATATCTTTTTGTAAATATCAGCAGTTTTCTTTTCACTAAATTCACTAATTTTTGTAAGTTTGATTTTTGATGCATCTAATAAACACCTTTGCACTAAAGTGTAAGCGACTCCAGCCATTTATCTTTTGCTCATGTATTTAAACCCATGTATTTAACAGACATAGCCTTAAAGGTGAGAGGGGGAAATTTAAAGGGGATGTCTGTGCAAATATTTTTTCAGAGAGATTAGTGAGTACCTGGAAAGCACTGTCAAGGTTGCTGGTGGACAGAGACATGATAGTGGCATTCAGAAGGCTTTTAGATGGGCACACGAATATGCAGAGATTGGGGAGATTGATTTAATTCGGCATCATGCTTAGCACAGACATTATGAACCAAAGCACCTGCTCCTGTGTTGCATTGCCCTATGGTCCAAAAGGGCAAGGATTCTAGCAGAGATGCTGGATGAATCCAGTGGGTTATGAAGCATCCGTAGATGGAAATAGACATTCAATGTTTTGGGTTGAGACCTTTCATCCAGATGAAGACTGATAGTGAAAGAGCTGTTTGGTTCAGCCGTTTGGCATGGACAGAGTGGATGTGGCAAAGTTGTTTCCCATGATGGGGGAGTCTAGTACGAGAGGGCATGACTTAAGGATAGAAGGGCGCCCATTCAGAACAGAGATGCGAAGAAATTTTTTTAGCCAGAGGGTGGTGAATCTATGGAATTTGTTGCTACAGGCAGCAGTGGAGGCCAAGTCATTGGGTGTATTTAAGGCAGAGATTGATAGGTATCTGAATAGCCAGGGCATCAAAGGTTATGGTAAGAAGGCGGGGGAGTGGGACTAAATGGGAGAATGGATCAGCTCATGATAAAATAGGGAAGCAGAATCGATGGCTGACTTCTGCTCCTTTGTCTCATGGTCTTATGGTCTTAGAAGTCTGATAGCAGTGGGGAAGAATTTGTTTTTAAGAATGGTGGGCTAGGCTTTCAAACTCCTGTATCTTCTCCCAGCAGCTCGAAGAAAGGCGAATAACCAGAGTGGCACCACCTTCGATGATACTAATAGCCTTCCTGAAGCAACACCCCAGGATGATAGACAGGATGGAAGGATGTGATGGACTGGGTTGTGTTTACCATTTTCTGCAGGTTCTGTCAGCCTAGAGCAGAAGAGTTGCCACTGCAGCATGAGATACAACGCATCAGGATATTTTCTGTGCTGCACGTGTCGACGTTTGAGAGGATCCTTGCGGCAAGCCACACTTTTTCAGGAGCCCAAGAACATAACCTGATGAACTTTGGTGATCACTGCATCACCGTGGAGAGATACGTGAGGTTGCTGGTGATATGGGTGCCAATGAACTTGAAGCTGCCAATCATCCCTACCACAACTGCCCTAGTCTTTTCTGCACCCTATCTTTCTGTTCTCTTCTAACAGAATGAAATTGGAATCTCACCACCCATTCTGCCAGTCTCCAAGGTTCCTGAAACCACAGTCACTACTGCAGATGTAAGATCATTCTTCTGGAGAAAGAACCCATGGAAATGAATTGGCCCGGACAATATTCCTGGCTGTCTTTTTCGATCCTATGTGGATAAGCAGGCAAGGGGAATTGCAGACATTTTTAACCTCCCTCTACTTCAATCTGTTTTAAAAAGACCAATATCATTTAGGTGCCGAAGAAAAAGAAAGGTATCGTGCCTTAGAGACTACAACCTGGAGATTCTGACATCTACCATCATTAACTGCTATGAGAAGCTGGTCATAGCACGCATTAATTCCAGTCTCTCGGACAACCTCAACCCACCGCAATTCACCAGCCACTGAAACAAATCCACAGCAAACACAAACACCCGGACAGATGTTAGGCTATTGCTTATTGATTACAGCTCCACCTTCAGTGGTACACTTCCAAGCAAACTCATCTCCAAACTCCTAAACTTGGAACTCAACACCTCCCTTTGCAACTGGACTCTTGACTTCCTGACTAACAGACTCCAATCAGTAAGGGCTTGCAGCAAAACCTCTGCCACGACAATTCTCAACACTGGTGCCCCACAAAGCTGCATCATCAGTCCCCTACTCTCATGCTGCATAGACAGATTCAGCTCCACAGGTTTTGTAGCTGCTGGAAATCCAGAGGAGCACACACAAGATGCTGGGGGAACTCAACAGGTTAGGCAGCATCTATAAAGAGGAATAAAGAATCAAAACCTTCATCAAGACACTGTAGTGGTCTGTATCTCAAATAATGAGTTGGAGTATAGGAAGGAGGTAGAGAGCCTAGTGACACGCTGTCATGATGATAACTTTGCCCTCCATGTCAGCAAAACAAATGGGTTGGTTTTGACTTCAGGAAATGGGCATTCTCCTGCTTTATCAATGGTGCTGAGGTCAAGAGGATTGAGAGCTTCAAGTTCCCGGATCCAGCCATGCTGATGTCGCAGCAAAGAAAGGGCACCAACACCCGTGCTTGCTCAGGGGGCTGAAGAAATTTTGCATGTCCTCTTTGACTCTCACTAATTTTATCATCGAAACCATCCAATCCAGATGCATCATTGCTTGTATGGCATCAGCTCTGCCCGTCACTGCAAGAAACTGCAGAGAGTTATGTACTCAGTTCAGCACATCATGGAAACCACTCTCCCCTCATAGACTCTGTCTGCACTTCTCGCTGCCTCAGTAAAACAACCAACAGAAACAAAGACCCTAACCATTCCAGACATTCCCTCTTCTCCCTTCTCCTATTCGGCAGAAGGTACAAAAGCCTAAAAGCACATACCACCAGGCTCACTAGTTCACAAGGCTATTGAAATGTTCCCTTGTATGATTAATTGGACTCTGGGCCTCAAGATCTACCTCGTTGTGACCTTTTCTCCTTGGTTACCTGCACTGCACTTTCTCTGTAACTGTAACACTTCATTCTGCATCCCGTTATTGTTTTACCATGCACTGTTGTAACGAATTAATCTGTTTGCAAGACAAGTTTTTCACTGTACCTCAGTGTGTGTAACAATAATAAATCAACCTAATTCAAATTCCTATAGTGTGAAGACAGAACTGCACCCATCACTCCAACATTTGTACAGCTGGAACACAGAGTCCAATTCATATGTTTAGTGCCTAAGGCGATGAAGGGAAGCATGTTGTAATCCAAGAAATTAACAATGCTGACGCTGAACACAGTATCTTTCCTCTTCCCTCTTTAACTCTGACCAGATTTCACTGGAAGGATATGAACACAATCCTTGCTGAGCTCTGACAAGTCAGTGACTGTGATTGTAATGAATCTGAATACCTGCACAGATGCTCAGGCATGATAGGTATGAATCCTAAATTAATTTGCACGGGCTTTGCTGCCCAGTGAATACAATCACTTCTCAGCTCTGCTAAATTCAACAGTTGCTCTCCTGAACAAATCCCAAGGACTGACCAGATGGAATAGCTGGAACTGAGGAGTTTAAAATGGTTGGTGAGCAGAAGTTTCAAGTGATGCTCATTGACTGAGGAGGTGTTCTGCAAAGTCATTACTCAGTCAGTATGTGATGGGAGCACCAAACACAGTACACCGAAGAATGAGAGAAATGCAAGCAAATCACTAAGAAAGGTGTTACCCATGAAGGATGTGATTGAATGAAGAGGTGCCACGGTGATGATTGGGAGTGAACCTGGGTGTAGAAGATGGAGTTCTGCGATTGGAAAGGAGGGGAAGATTAATGACTAAGGTTGATGTAAATGCTAGAATATCATCTACAATGGGAAGCTGAAGTGGAAGACAGAGATCCCTTCTAGATGAAGAGGTTGGCAGCTGGACGAACGTTAAAGGATGGAAGTTCTTTGAAACATTAACAAATCCTTTCCCTTGCAAAGCTACTGCTCAAGCTGAGTTCCTCCTGCACATCAACTGTGGCATCAGATTCCAGAACCTGCAGTCTTTTGTATCTTCTTTGTAAATATTAATTGTTAGTTTAAATGTTTTAATTGCCTTTAACTTTGTGTGTGAGTGTGTGTGTGTGTGTGTGTGTGTGTGAGAGTGAGAGAGAGTGTGTGAGTGTGTGTGTGAGTGAGTGAGTGAGTGAGTGAATGAATGTGTGTGAATGTGTGTGTGTGTGTGAGAGTGAGAGAGAGAGTGTGTGTGTGTGTGAGAGTGAGAGAGAGTGTGTGAGTGTGTGTGTGTGTGTGAGTGAGTGAGTGAATGAGTGTGTGTGTGTGTGTGTGTGTGTGTGTGTGTGTGCGCGCGCGCCAAGAGCAACATCGGGACCTGTTTATGGCCTTTGTCGACCTCTCCAAAGCATTCGACACTGTGCAAAGAGAGCTCTTATGGGATGTCCTCCTCAGGTTTGGCTGTCCCAATACATTTGTTAACATCCTCCGCCAGTTCCACGATGGGATGACTGCTCGGGTGACCATAGGAGGACAAGAGTCCGAGCCCTTCCTTGTACACACAGGGGTGAGGCAGGGGTGTGTGCCAGCATCAGTGCTCTTTAACATCTTCCTCGTGTGTTACCAAGCTTCTCCACAAAGAGATTGAAGACAGCAGCAGTGTGGCAGTGGATGTCAGATTAGATGGCAACCTCTTTGACATCAGGAGGCTCCACACAACCAGCAAACTCCATAGAGAGCGGGTCCTGGAGCTGCAGTAAAACAGAGAATAGTAGAAACAAATACGTCTAAGTGAATGCCGACAAAAGATTTTCTCACACTAAAGGAAATCATTGAAATTGATTCACTTTTACATTCTTTTATCCATTTCATGTCCTTCTGTATCAGCTATAACTCAAATGAGAGCAAGCCTGTTTGGGAGTCAGATGGTTGAGAATTCAGGGACTTAAACACAGAAGTCTTACCTGATTCTCCTGTGTAATACTGAGAAAGTATGGCACTGCAGAGACTCTGTCTTGTGGCTCAGACCAGTCTAAAGCGCCAGCATCTTTTTTTAGTGGAAGAAAATATTCCTTGTGTAACTACTTTGAAATCAGGAGAATGAACCTCTGTGTCCTGGTTAATATTATCTAGTTTTCAACACCACTAAAGTAAATGTAAAAGGCAGTACGGAAACATAGTGGTTAGCATAAAGGTTTACTGCAGCTGCAATCAGTGATCAGGATTCAATTCCCACCACTGTTTGTACGTTCTCCTCAAGACTGTGTGGGCTTCCTCTGAGTGCTCTAGATTTATCCCACGTTCCAAAGACATAGAGTATGGGTTGGGGCTAGCAAGCTTGGGCAAACTCTGCTGATGCCAGAAGCACCGCAACACTTGTGGGCTGCCCCCAGCGCACCCTCAGTCTGTGTTAGTCATTGACACAAATGATACATTTCACTGTACGTTTCGATGTACATACGACAAATAAAGCAAATCTTTAAATCTGTTTTAAAAATGATCTTGTTATCGTTGTACTACCATTAGCAAAAGCAAGCTGTGTCTAAATTATTTCCATGTTTCACACAATAATTTCACATCTCACAGTAATACCACTGAAGACTTTGAATATTGATTGGGCTATAATGTGATCGGAACATTGAAAAAAGGTTATAAATGAAGTTACTATATGAACATAAGGGTTTCATTTTGTTTTCATTCAAATGCAGATCATTTATTGGCTGTTCTAAAGTTTGGCAGTGTCAAATGGCTCAAAGGATGCACAGTTTCTGTGTTAAAAGAAATAGTTGCTTGTTGCAGTAATTAATATCAGTTCCTTCCAAATAGAAAAAATAAATGTTTATTAAATTTCCAATACTGGTGTTGACTTCTGTTTATATTTAAATTTCTTACAACCCCCTCTTACCCAAATGCAAGTAACTCCAAAAACAGTGTCAAACCATTCTCTCAGTGTACAGAATGAGCTTTAATCCACATGCTGCCACACAGTAAACCTGCCACATTGGAAATCAAAAACATGTTATTCACCAACAGCTTGACTAACTTAATGAAATCTGAACTAGTGCAGTCTAAAAAATAACATGGTGGAACATATCTGTAAAAGCTGTCAATCATCCCCACTAGGATCATAGTAATAAGAAAGAATACTGTATGTGACGGCTATATAATTTAAAAGATGGATGCTTGCTGTGAACCCGTGATGCATAGGGAAAGAATATTCTGATTGTCAGTTGAAGCAGGATAATTAAAGGGAACTCCATTTACTTTGCAGAACTATGGAATGTTCCCATGTAATGAATGTAAATGGAAATGAAAAACTTCCACTCATCATTTCATTCATTAGTTAGGCCAGTTATAAGAACACATTCATTAACAGCAGATATTTCTATTCTTCTCCCAAGTACATTTCTTACCAATTCCTCTTCTGGGCTCTTAAATAAAACTCATGACTTGCATTTCCAAGATTCACTTTCAGGCATACATTAAATAAACATTAATTTTATACTTTTTATAGTTCTGAAATTATGTGGAGTATGTAAATTAATGTATTTTTTCTGTGGTAGAAGGTTATGGAGTAATTTCTCCCTGTGATATGATTTCATTGGGATGGTCCACATAAAAAACTACTTTGACTTTAAATACTGATGTTTTTCAGCATTTGCTGCATGTGGAAGGTTACAAGTAGAACTAATGGCTTTGATCTGGGCTTATCACCTATAGTCAGAAAGTCCTCTTTGTGTATGTAGTTCCATGACATAAGATCATAACACGATGGAGTATCTGACTGATTAATTATTTGTTGTGCTATTTGACTCATTCCATCTTTGCTGGGTCTTACATAGAAACATAGATATCTACAGCACATTACAGGCTCTTCGGCCCACAATGTTGTGCTGACCACGTAACCTACTCTAAAAGCTGCCTAGAATTTCCCTACCGCATAGCCCTCTATTTTTATAAGCTCCATGCACTTATCTAAGAATCTCTTAAAAGACCTTATTGTATCTGCCTCTACCACCTTTGCTGGCAGTGCATTCCACGCACCCACCACTCTCTGTGTGAAAAACTTGCCTCTGACATTCTCCATCTTCCAAGCACCACAAAACTATGCCCCTTGTGTTAGTCATTTCAGCCCTGGGAAAAAGGCTCTGACTATCCAAATGATCAATGTCTCTCATCATCTTATACACCTCTATCAGATCACCTCTCATCCTCTTTCACTCCATGGAGAAAAGACCAATTTCACTCAACCTATTCTCAAAAGGCATGCTCTCCAATCCAGGCAACATCTTTTTAAATCTCCTCTGCACTCACTCTATAGTATCCACATCCTTCCTGTAACGAAGTGACCAGAACTGAGCACAGTTCTCCAAGTGAGGTATAACTAAGGTCTTATATAGCTGTAACATTACTTCACGGCTCTTGAACTCAATCCCACGGTTGACGAAGGCCAACACCCCATATGCCTTTTTAACAACACTGTCAACCTGTGCAGCAGCTTTGAGTGTCCTATGGACACGGACCCCAAGTTCTCGATGATCCTCCACACTGCCAAGTCTTACCATTAATATTATATCTGTCAATGTGATATATTTTATAATATATTACATTAATATTAATATTATAATGAAGTTATTCAATTAATCCCACTTAACTGATTATTGGGAAAGAAATCAAGAAGTCTTATATCATGGAAACAGGGTGCACAGTCTGATTATCACACATGTATTTCTACTAATCCTCCAGTAACTCTCATTTCTACCAACTAGAGGCAATTCAGTGGCCAATTACCTTACCAACCCACATTCTTAGAGAAACCCACATAGTCATAAGGAGGATGTATGAAGTCCACATAGACAGCACCCAATGTTAGGATCAAATCCAGGTTGCTTGACCTGTTAGCTGGCTCAACTATTTGTGTAACTTTCATTGATGTAAGATAAAATGTAGCTTAAATGCTCACAAGAAAAAAAATAAAATTGTTTAGAAACAAAAACAGCTACATTTGAGTGGCACAGCCTCAGAGCTCCAGTGACTGGAGCTCAACCCTGACTTATGGTCCGTGCCGTCTATGTAGAGTTGCCCCGGTGGCAGAATCTGGAGTGAGTTGTTGGAAAGGTGGGAAGAATAAAATGGAATCTGTGTAGGATTGGTGTGGATGGATGCTTGGTGGTGTGACTTCATAACACATCTCTTTAATTTATACTCACTGAAAACACAAAGATGTGATGCCGAGGTGGGTAGATAGGGGACTGTGGCATTAATATTAAATAATCACTTCAGCACACATTTGCACATCCTAGACTTGCACTGAGTTATGTGAAGACTGGCCGTGGGCACCTTCAACCAACCTTGAGAGTTTTACTGTCCTCAGATTCCTGTGGAGGTGCAGCAGCCGAGTGAACAGGCACGTCCATCTTGAGGGAAGTTGGTGAAACATGTAATATCCCTTATGTTCCTTAATCATGATGTAGGAATTCAGAACAAATTAGGGACATGAGATACACTTGCTAGATAAGGTAAAGTACTGGAGAACTGAAGAAGCAAGTATCAAGCAGAAGTACAGAAGATTGTAGACTTTAGTGTTACCTCTGAGGGTGTGATATCATGAATAATCAAATATCAGCTTTTGGAATTGGAGATCACATTAGAATTGGTTTATTATTGTCACACGCACTGAAGTACAAAGCTGAAAAGCTTATCTTGCATATGGTATCATCCGTAAACTTGTAGGTGGAGTGACAGCAGACCCTGGCCAGTCAGAAGTGTATAGTGAATAGGAGGCTGAGGACATGGCCTTGTGGAGGACCAGTGTTGAGAATGGTTATGGGGCAGGTGTTGCTACCTATCTTTACTGACTGCGGTCTGTTGGTCAGGACATCAAACATTCGGTTGGAGAGGGGCCTTGGAGTCTGGTGATGTGTTTGCTTGGAAGTACAGAACAGAAGTTCTTCACTATAATCAAAAATGATAAACAATAGTCTAAAGTAAGTGTCTTTACTATTCAGACACTCCATAGATGAGTGTGTGGCTAAGGAGATGGTCTTCAGCACATGTGATGGAGTACATTATTTTTCAGGTCAGCATAGATCATATAGGCTGTCATTCTCCATCAAAAGTTCCTGGTTTCCCTGGTAGGAAGCAGCTCTACAAATGGGCCTGACTGAGAAGTTAATGTTTCCTATCAACGTAATGTTAAAAATAACGAGGAAGAATTTGCTGGGCAACACAATCTTGTGTTTAGAATTTGCTGGGAACTGGAAGGTGCACCAGATCAGCACACTGACCTTTTGCTTCATGGATCAGATTTCAGTTCCACCTGGGAGTGATGGGCTGAAAAAGATGCGAGAATGGATATCTTAATCCAGTTTTAGTGGAAGAGATAAAGATGTTGGGGAGGGGGAGGGTGGCTATGACTCAAGATCTTAATTAGCCAATCGTTAACACTGACCAGATGCTTTTAGGAATTATGCAATGAGAATTCCTAAATCTTTTCCTTTTCAACCTGTCGCAACATATACCGCATATTTACTACCAACAGTTCACGTTTTTGCACTAGCTTATATTAATCCACATTAAAATCCATCATCTGATACTTGGTCTGTCTCTCTAAAGATAATTAATATTTTCTGCTCATTATCTGACTACATAATTATGGCTTATCAGCAAACTTTATGCTATTTCCGAAAGCTTTACTTGAATCAAGAATTCAGCTGAATGGATATCAGGCAGTGAATTGTTGCCATTACCCGTCACTGAAAAATTCCACATCCCCAAGACATGCTGTAAATTAATTGACTGCTGCAGATTACCTGTTAGCATAGATTACAGTCAAAAGAATCAAGGGAAGTTGATGGATGTAAGTGGATGAGAGTGAATTGCAGGGGTACAGGGAAATTAGATACAATGGGACTTATGAGATGGTTCTTTAATGGAACTGACGGACCGAATAACTTTCCTCTGTGTGCTATAGGTGTAAGGAATAGGGTACATCAAATTTCCTTTTCCTGAAGAAGTAGGTAAGTAGATTTGAAAAGTTCAAGGACTGACAGAGAAATCTGATGGCAATTTGGGCTTCCTATGTGAAGCCAAACCTCTACATGAAAAACAAAGGGCTATCAGTCCTTAAATACCCAGTATTTGGGCAAAAATTAGAACAATTTTCTCATGGTCAATTTGATATTTCTGGTGAACTTGCATGATTTCTCAGCTCTGTAATGGCTGCCATATTTTACCTATCACATCATATGAAGGGCTAGTTTTTGTTGGAAAGATAGGAAAATCAACCATATCTGCTTCTTCCTTGGCTCCTCAACCCTCTTCATATAGTGATGGGCCTTCTGCCGAAAACATCTATCTCAACCATTCTTGGCCAATTCTAGTTAAACAAATATACAGCTGTTAAAAAGATCGCAAATTAATGGATTTCCTCAGAAACTAGTACGGTTGCTTTTCTTTTAAAGCATATATGAATGGCCTGCCTCTAAATGACATACAAAAGCTTATGAAACTCAGTAAAGGACCATTGTCATTCGAACTCATGACAATTCAAATATGGAATGCACACTTGATGAAGGGAAATAAGACTTATGTCAGACCACTGCTTAAAATGCTGTCTCCAACTAGTTAAGTCAGACTGCCAAAAGTGTCGTCTGTTTCAATGTAGGCTCTACTATTCAACTTGCAATTTAAACAATTAGCCCAGTTTACCATGTAACCACCAAACTTCACTTTAATTGGGTGGGAGGAGAAGATGGCGATGCGACGCAGCTCGCAGTGGCCACTCCGGTGGTGATGTCTGTTTTCTGTCAAGTAGGGTGCCGTGCACAATCCTGATTTGATGGAGACAGACGTGAGAGCATGGAGGAACATCTGGTGAAAAATCTGAAATGCCTGCTTCGTTGCCGCTGCTACTGTGTGATCCAGAATCTCCGGAGGGGAAGGCCCCAAGTCCTCGGCTTTGCTTGTTGCTCGGCAGCTGGGGTGGGTTCGAAGCGCTCGGCAGAAAATGGCGCTCGGTGCTTGATGTCGGAGGCTTGAAGTTTTCGGACGGACTCAGAGTCTGCTGCGGTTGGGTGCTTCCAATGTTGTGGCATTGGCAAGTTTGCAGCGCTTGGAGGTTCATGGTAGGGAGAGTTTCTCCCTTCTACTATCTGCGTGAGATGATGAGGCTATCAGAATTTTGAGACTTTTCTTTACCGTGACCATGGTCTGCTCTTTATCAAATTACAGTATTGCTTTGCACTGTTGTAACTATATGTTATAATGATGCGGTTTGTCAGTTTTAGTCTTGGTTTGTCTTGTGTTTCTGTGATATCGCTCTGGAGGAACATTGTACCATTTTTTTGTCATTTCTAAATGACAATAAATGAGGACTGAGTGTCCTCATAATCTAATCTAATCTAATTTTCATCATGAAAAAACTGATTTAACCATTAAAACAAACACAAGCTACCTGAAATATACACAGTTTCACTTGGGAAGCGAAAGCCTCTATCCTACATTTACCCGTTCTTGAGCTGTGCTATTCAGTTACAGAATGCTGAAATCCCTGATTGGACCTGTTCTTGGCACAGCCAACCAGTGGACACTAAAGGTCTGCATACTATGTCTTGTGTTAGAGATTCTACACATTACTTCCTTCCTGTGGGTGTTGGCCCTCAGTAGCGTTTTCCCCCTTGACCTGTGCTGCGCAAATGTGGATGTAACAATAATCTACAAAAAGTCCTCACTAGTAAAGAAGCACATTCCATCCACCAACATCTTGGCTTTCAAGATGTACAATCTTCCATTATTCACCCCTTTGAAATAACATCCATGCTTCATTGTGCACAGACTACAGCTTCACCTTAGCTACTATAATTTCAAGCAAATTCATCTTCAGACTCCTAGCATGAACCAGTATTTGGATGATTTAAGCACAGGGCCAGGTTGAAAAGATCAGGCTGGTTGGACCTGAGGTGAGGCTTGGGCCAGTTCAGCTCGCAGCTCAGCGTGGTTTACTCAGTTCTGTGCTGAACTAAGGGTCCACGGACAAACTCTCCTTGTGGACTTCAGTTCAGAATGTTATTTGCTTGTGTCTATTGTTTAAATGATTTGTTGATTTTTTCCTCTGAACTTTGGGTGTTTGATGTTGTTTAATTTTTGGGGTTTCTTCATTTTATGGCTGTCTGTTAGGAGACTAATCTAAAGGTTGCATAAAATATACATACTTTGATAATAAATGTACTTTGAACTTTGGACCTGGGACTTAATCCTTCCCTTTGTACTGGATCCTTGACTTTCTGACCAACAGACAGCAATCAGTAAGGATAGGTAGGAACACCTCTGCCACAATTATTCTCAATATTCATGCCCCACAAGGCTGTGTCATCAGCTCTCTATCCTACTTCCTATTCCATTGTGATGGCATGACTAGATGCTGGTCTAATTCCATCGGCAAGTTTACGGATGATATCACAGTAATATGCTCTATCTTAAATAACGGTGAAGTACAGGAAGGAGATTGAGAGCCAAGTGATGTCGTGTCATGACTACAACCTTTCATTCAATGTCAGCAAAAGAGCAGGTCATTGACTTCAGAAAGGGGTGCAGTGCACATGGTCCTCTTTAAGTCAATGTTGCTGAAGTTGAGAAGCTTTAGAGTTTCAAGTTCTGAGCAGCTGGCCAAAATTGATTGCAAAAGAACTCTGGTAGGGATGACAGCAGAGGAGCAATGGCTGGGATTTCAGGAAGCAACTCAGAAGCGCAGGATATATACATCCCAAAGAGTAAGAAGTATTCTAAAGGCAAGATGACACAACCTTGGCTAACAAGAGAAGTCAATTCTAACACAAAAACCAAAGAGAAAGCATACAATAGAGCAAATATTAGCGGAAAGCTTTGAAAAACCAACAGAAGGCATTTAAAAAAGTCATTAAGGAAAAGACGGAATACAAAGGTAAGCTAGCCAATAATATTAAAAAGGATACCAAAAGTTTCTTCAATTACATAAGTGTAAAAGAGAGGCAACAGTGGATATTGGGCCACTGGAAAATGATGCTGGAGAGGTAGTAATGGAGGACAAGGAAATGGCGGACAAACTGGATAAGTAGAGAGGCTACAAAAGGATAGCCAGATTAGGAGAATGGGCAAAGAAGTGGCAGATGAAATACAGTGTTGGGAAGAGTATGGTCATGCACTTTGGTAGAAGATATGAAAAGGTAGATTATTTTCTAAATGGAGAGAAAGTTCAAAAATCTGAGGTATAAGGGGACTTGGATCCTTGTGCAGGATTCCCTAAAGGTTGATTTGCAGGTTCAGGTGGCGGTGAGGAAGGCAAATGCAAAGTTAACATTCATTTCAAGAAAACTAGAATAGAATAGTGAGGCTTCATAAAGCACTTGCAAGGCTTAAATTCAAGTATTGTGAGCAGTTTTGGTCTCTTTATCTAAGAAAGGATGTGCTGACATTGGAGATGGCTCAAAGGAGGTTCATGAAAATGATTGCAACACACACAAAATGCAGGAGGAACTCAGCAGGCCAGGCTGCATCTATGGAAAAGAGTACAGTCGATGTTTCAAGCCAAGAGGAGGACTAGAATTAAAAGGTGGGGGGAGGGCAGGGAGAAACACAAGGTGACAGGTGAAACCAGTAAGGGGAGAGTGAGGTAAAGAGCTGTGAGTCTGTTGGGGTCATATACTGTGTCTGGTGCTCCCAGTGTGGCCTCCTGTATATTGATGAGACCCAACGTAGATTGGGAGACCAGTTTGCCAAGCACCTACGCTCTATCCGTCAGAAATAGCGGGATCTCCAAGTGGCCACCCATTTTAATTCCACTTCCCATTCCCATATGTCTATCCATGGCCTTCTCTACTGTTGTGATGAGGCTATTCTCAGGTTGGAGGAACAACACCTTATATTCTGTCTGGCTAGGCTCCAACCTGATGGCATGAACATCGATTTAGAAACACAGAAAACCTACAGCACAATACAAGCCCTTCGGCCCACAATGTTGTGCCAAACATGTACTTACTTTAGAAATTACTTAGGGTTACCTATAGCCCTCTATTTTTCTAAACTCCATGTACCTATCCAGGAGTCTCTTAAAAGACCCTATTGTATCCACCTCCACCACAGTCGCTGGCAGCCCATTCTCTTTCACCAATCAACTACCCAGCTCTTTACTTCACCCCTCTTCTCCCAGTTTCACCTATCACCTTGTATTTCTCCCTACCCTACCCTCATCTTTTAACTCTATTCCTCATCTTTTTTTCTCCAGTTCTGTGCCTTGCTGAAATCCATATACACTACATCTACTGCTCTACCTTCATCAATGTATTTAGTCACATCCTCAAAAAATTCAATCAGGCTCATAAGGCATGACCCGCCTTTCAAAAGCCATGGTGACTATTCTTAATCATATTATACCTCTCCAAATGTTCATAAATCCTGCCTCTCAGGATCTTCACTATCAACTTACCAACCACTGAAGTAAGACTCACTGGTCTATAATTTCCTCAGCTATCTCTAACTCCCTTTCTTGAATAAGGGAACAATAACCCTCCAATCCTTCTTAACCTCTCCTGTCCCCATTGAACTTCTGGTAATGGTTCGCTCCCTCTCCTTCACCATTCTCCATCCCCTTTTCCCTCACTCACCTTATCTCCTTGCCTGCCCACCTCTGGTGTTTCTGCCCCTTTTTCTTTCTTCCAGGGCCTTCTGTCCTCTATTAGATCCCCTCTTCTCCATCCCCGTATCTCTTCACCAATCAACTACCCAGCTCTTTACTTCACCCATCTTCTCCCAGTTTCACCTATCACCTTGTATTTCTCCCTACCCTACCCCATCTTTTAACTCTATTCCTCATCTTTTTTTCTCCAGTTCTGCTGGAGGGTCTCGGCCCAAAACATCAACTGCACTCTTTTCCAGATTTTCTCTTCTTTGTCACGAAAGTGATTCCAGGATTGAAGGGCTGGTCATATTAAAAATATTTGACAGCTCTGGGGCTGTACTCACTGGAATTCAGAAGAATGAGGGGTGACCTAATTGAAACTTATTGAATGTTGAAAGGTCTCAATAGAGTGGATGTGGAGAGGATGTTTCCTATGGTGGGGGAAACCTAAGACCAGAGGACACAGCATCAGAATAGAGGGGCATCCTTTTAGAACAGAGATGAGGAGGAATTTCTTTAGCCAGAGAGAGATGAATCTGTTGAATTTGTTGCCACAGGTAGCTATGGAGGCCAAATCTTCAGGTATATTTAAGGTAGAGATTGATTGATTCTTGATTAGTCAGGGCATGAAGAGATAAGGGGAGAAGGCAGGAGATTGGGGCTGAGAGGAAAAATGGATCAGCCATGATGAATTGGTGGAGTAGACTCAATGGCCCAATGGCCTAATTCTGCTCCTATATCTTATGGTCTTATGGACTGAACATCACAAATAGATGGTCCTAATCAACCATATTGACACTGCAGCCAAAGGAATCACCAGCGTCTCTACTTCCACAGGAAGCTAAAGAAATTTGCCATGACCTCTTTGACCCTCACCAATCTATTGATTAACCATAGAAAGTATCCTATCTAGATGTATCATGGCTTGGTATGGTAACTACTCTGCCCATGATCACAAGAAACTGAGAGATGTGGACACAGCTCAGCAACTACAGAAACCAGCCTCCCTTGCATAGATGCTCTCTACACTTCTTGCTTTCTCAGTAGAGAAACCAGCATAATCAAAAATCCCACCCATCCTGGACATTTTCTCTTCATCCCCCTCCCACTGGGGAGAAGATACATAAGACTGAACGTATGTACCACCTGGCTCAAGGACAGCTCAATTCCACTGTTGTAAGGCTATTAGATGGTATGATAAGGTGGATGCTTGACCTCACAATCTACCTTGTTATGACCTTGCACCTTATTGTCTATCTGCATTGCACTCTCCCTATACCTGTAATACTTGATCGTCACTGTTATTGTTTTACCTCGCACTACCTGAATGGACTGATGCAATGAATTGATCTGTATGAACAGTATACAAAGTAAGTTTTTTGCTGTTCCCCAGTACATGTGACAAAAACAATAATAATATGGTGATGACAAAAGAGACAAGTTTGCATTTTTAATTTCAAGCCCCCACATTCTGAGATAAAGGCAAGGTTCCCCCAGTCCCAACTCCACCAGCCTCCACATTCATCTTCCATAATTTCTGTCAAACTCAACAGGATTTCATTACCAGACACATCTTCCCCCTCCATACTGTGCTTTACACTCTGGCTTGGACAAATGTCTTGTTTCTATATACTTTATATGGTTATATGCATTATATACATGTATATAGTTAAATGACAATAAACTTGATCTGACTTCCAGCATTCAAAAGAAACCACTCTTGCCACAATTCCTTGGTCTGCTCTTTCATTTCTTTTGCTCTGACCAACTAGTGGCTCAAACTGTCCTTACAGGTAAAGCACTAATTCACTAGCTTTTGTTCCAATTTATAGTGTTGCTTTTGGTGCCCTCAATGTGAAATCCTCATATGAAAATCCTAAACGCAGACTGGGAACTGCTTTGCAGAACACTTGCTTTTAGTCTTCAAGTTTCCAGTTGCTTTTCTCTTTAATTCTCCATCCCACTGCCACTCTGGCCTCTCCGCTTTTGATCTCCTATCCTGAGGAACAGCATCCTATGATGTAGGATGTAGGATTATTATAAATCCTATTATTAATCCAGAGTACAATGTAGGATTCAATAATGAAGTCAACGATTTCAGCTGACCATCTGTAGTTGTATCTTAGTGTTTCGATGTTTCTTTCCTTCCCATCTGTCTTCAATTGCCACTCCCTATTTTCTGAACCATCATGTAGGAGGTACAGAAGCCTGAAAGTACACACTCAGCTATTCAGGAACAGCTTCTTCCCCGTCATCCGATTTTATAAACACTACCTCACTTCCTAAAAAATATTATTTCTGTTTTGTACTACACACACACACTCACTCTCTTATGGTAATTAATAATTTATTTTTCTTTCTATATTATCATGTATAGCATTGAACTGCTGCTGCTAAGTCAACAAATTTCATGACACATGCTGGTGATAATAAACCTGATTCTGATTCAGAATTGCCTGTTTACAATGTGAGGTAACCTGACAACCTTGGCCAACAAGTGATCATACATATTCCCATTGTTCTTTCTGCTCTGTCCTCTCTGGAACTTAAAACATATGTATTTTTTTATTCTTCTTCAGCCTGGTCTTTTCTCCCTATAGATCCTGCCTAACCCAATGAGTGCTTCTAGCATTCTCTGTAACCATTTTGATTTTCAAGCATCCACAGTATTTTGCTCCAACAGACTTCATGGTTACTTCTGTATTGAGCCACTCTGATATCCTATGCATTGGTTTTAATTTCAAATTCAGTTACTTCTGATATTTGAAAGGAACAAAATCGCAGCAAATCACAAAAGACACTTACCTGGTTAATTGACGCTGGTCTTTTGTTGTGCGGAGCAATGGAGCATACACCAAGATCTTGCTTCTTTATCAAAATGTTAACATAAAATAGCTTCTTTTTAAGTAATTACTTTGAAGTTCTGTCCTCATTAATAGCTACTCTAGCTTTATTGTTCCAGCACTATTCCCTTTCATTTTTTATATAGTTATATTACCCAGGAAGTAGTGGCATATGGCAGAGATGATTTTTAAGCTCTATAGTGCCCATAATCACCTGGGAGTGGGCAAAGCAAGGATAGCAGCTCACCACAGTAACAAGTCACCACATCACCATTGGTCTACCTATTTCGATCTCTGGATATGTTAGCTATTTTCTGGAAACCGTGTGGCAAATTCCTAGATTCTTTCAGGGAACCTTCAGCTCTAGGTGGATGGCAGTAACTTGATTTGAAAGTTGAAGACTTTTGGTAAAACATCATCCAGTATCCAAGGTAGTCTTTCCTTTTGCAAGTTATATTGCTGGCCATTTCTGAACTAACCACTTTGATCTAGTGCAATCTTTTCATTACTTCACATCCACCACAACCCCAAATGACGTAAAACAAATCCACTGTTCTCAGCTCATACAACAGCCTTGAAATACGGTGCTGAGATGGGCTATTCCCTTAATTTCTACATCAATTAATTTACTCCATAAATGTTAGGCCTAAGCTATACATGATAATCTAGGTTTTTACATTTTAAATACTTCGTGTTTTTCAGAACTGGGGAGAAGCATTGCTAAATGCTCAAGCTATAGATTCTGATTACAAAGTTTTGATACTTTGTCACATGAGGTAGACACAACTTCTTTGGTGCATTAAATAAGAACTCATTTATCTTGCTTCAAAAGTTACTTCTTGTGTGGAGATATTTTCACCTTTCTCTCCCAATAATCATGAACTTTTATGCATGAAGTCAAACAGCAGCATAAGAATTTCACGCTGGACAAAAATATTGAAGGGTCTAATAGCAGCAAATTTCAAATTTAATTAATTCGTGTAGTCAAAGCTCCGCAAAAAGACAAGTATTTGCTAAACAAAGACTTTATTGTTTCACTATTAATCTTTCTTAAAGGATTTTATAATTAGCCTGAAAACTGAATGATAATGAATGTTCAAGTTCCATGTTGCTCACTAACAAAAGACCTGCAGGACACTGTGGATTTGAACCATGTACATGGAAGCAAGTGAACATTATACTTAAAGGGAATAATTGGGTTCTCAAAGGACCAAATCATGATTTTAAACTAACTTAAAAAATGAAAATGCTTGAAAACAGTTTCTGCAGTTGAGTTATGGGTGATAAAATACAGTAAGGCATTATATCAATTTATTCACCTAGCTAGGCAGAAATTAATCTAGTTGATTCTACAATATGAATGTGTGGATTAAATACAGATTGTTTCCAAATTGTAACACGTTTAGCTGTGAAACTGGTGAACATAATTTATGAAATCAACCTATTTTGCAGCTGTAACTAACATACTGAAGCAGCAAAAATATTTTCTCACCAAATGTTCAATTTTTACTCAGTTATTACATACTAGCTATCATGTCAACTGCTTCTGAAAGTCATACTCTGTAATTTTTCAAATCATACAAAATGAAAAAAGCTACTTTCTCTGGTCTTCAAATATAACGAGCAACACTGAAGCTATGAAGAGCTCTTTACCTCAGGCACAGTTGCCCTAATTTTCACTGTTTCTTTTTAAACACAGTTCAAAATAATGTTTTGCTTGATTTTTCCATCAGGATATTAATTCAGATTATGCATGATGGGTGTTCACACAATATAATGATGGAAGCTTTGGTGATGGTTGCTGTAAGAATATATTTTTGCATGTTTTCCATTTCTTCTTTGATAAGAGGCAACAGTTTTCACAACTTTTGTAAAAATCCTTGCAACTGTCTGATAATGTCAGTGTCCACAGATTCCATCAGACTCTGGAAGCCTTGTTCTCCAAGTAATTCTTGCTGTGCCTTCAGCTTCTCGTAGACAAACTGCTGTAGTGACACGCTGTGCACCGGGTCTTTCAATGCAAGCTGTAGGAGTTGGATAAAAACAATTAATGAATAGCAACACATTTTCCTTTGTAGCACATTACATAGTTTGTTGGTCTATCTGGCCCTTGTCAAATTCCTTAATAATGATGTTTTCTGGCTTCCTCCAACATACAAACTAACTTTTACTGGATTGTTATCTCCCCTTGCTGAATAAGTCACAAGATTTAAACTCTGATAATATGGTACTATTGCCATAAGTAATATTAAAAACTCTTACTTTTTAAATAAGTAATATCTGCACATTATTGAAAGGTCAAAAGATTGTTAGGTTTGCTTGTGCCCCTAACCTTAAAAGATGTAATCAGAGATCTTTAATTTAGAGTTATAGTCGTAGAAAAATACAGCATATAATCAGACCCTTTGGCCCATCTAGTCTGTGCCGAAACCATTTAAACTGCCGACTCCCATCAACTTGCACCTGGACCACAACCCTCCACAATCCTTCCATCTACTTATCAATCCAACTTCTCTTAAAGTTTAACTCGAGCTTGCTGGCACCACTTGCACTGGCAGTTTATTCCACACTCACCTGTTTCTCTTCATGATCTCCATAAACTTTTCACCTTTCATCCATAACCCATGACCTTCAGTTGTAACCCCACCCAAACTGAGTGGAAAAGGCCAGAAGGCAATTACCCTAACTATACACCTTATAATTTTGTATACCTCTATGCAATCTCCCCTCAGTCTTCTATATTCCAAGGAACAAAGTCCTAGTCTATTCAATCTTTCCTTATAACTCAGGTCCTCCAGTCCCAGCACATCCTTGTAAATTTTCTCTGTACTTTTTCAACCTTGTTTATATCTTTCCTGTAGGTAGTGACCAAAACTGCACATAATACTCCAAATTAGGCCTCAATAAATGACATACAGTATAGAACTTCAACAAAACATCCCATCTCTTGCACACAACACTTTGATTTATGAAGGCCAATGTGTGAAAAGCTTTCTTTACGATCTTATCCATCAGTGTCACCACTTTCAATGAATTATAGACCTGTATTCCTATATCCCTTTGTTCTACCACACTGCTCAGTGCCCTACCATTTACTGTGTAAGACCTAACCTGGTTGGCGCTACCAAAGTGCAACACCTCTCACATGTCTGCATTTTTCCAGCTGATACAGATCCAACTGCAAGCTGATAGCCTTCCTCGCTATTCATTATACCTGCAATCTTGGTGTTATCTGCATATTAGCTGATCCAGTTAACCGCATTATCATCCAGATCATGGACATAGACAAGCCACAAAAGAGCCAGCACTGATCCCTGTGCGCTCCACTAGTCATAGGCTTCCACTCAGAGAGGCAACCATCTACTACCACTCTCTGGCTTCTCCCACAAAGCCAATGTCTAATCCAATTTACTACCTCATTTAAAATGTCAAGCAATTGAATCTTCTTGATCAAGCTTCCAGGCGGGACCTTGTCAAATTCCTTGCTCAAGTCCATGTAGACAACATCCACTGCCTGTCTTCACCAGCTTACCTAGTAACTGCCTCAAAAATATCTGTAAGACTGGTTGGACATGACTTACCATGCACAAATCCATGCTGACTATCCTTAATCAGTGTCTGCCTATCCAAATACTCATATATCTGGTCCCTTAGAATACTTTCCAATAACTTTCCCACTACTGATGTCAAGCTCACTGGCCTATAATTTCTTTTGGTTTATTTTTACGGACTTTCTTAAACAGCAGAACAACATCAACTATTCTCCAATCTTCCGGCACTTCACCCGTCACTAAGGGTGATTTAAATATCTCTGCTAGGAACCCTGCAATTTCTGCACCTGCCTCCCAGGGTCCGAGGGAAGACACTGTCAAGCCCTGGGAATTTATCCACTCTAATTTGCCTCAAGGCAGCAAACACCTCCGCCTCTATAATCTGTATTGGGTCAATGACCTAGCAGCTGCTTTGTCTCACCTCTGTAGAATCTGTGTCTGTCTCCCAAGTAAATACCAATGCAAACAGTCCACTTAAGATCTCCCCCTTATTGGTTCCTTGCATAGAATACCATTCTATCTTCCCGAAGACCAATTTTGTCCCTTGCAATCCTTTTGTTCCTTAACATATCTGTAGAATCTCCTATGGTTCTCTTTCACCTTGTCTGCTAGGGCAACCTCATGCCTTCTTTTAGCCCTCCTGATTTCTTTCTTAAGTGTTCTCTTGCATTTCTTGTACTCCATAAATACTTAATTTGTTCCTACCTGCTATGCACCTCCTTTTTTTAAAATCTTAACCAGGGCCTTGATATCCCTTGAAAATTAAAGTTCCTTAAACCTGTTTTCTTTACCATTTATAGTGCTAGGCACATATAATTTGTATTCTCAAAATTTCACTTTTGAAGGCCTCCCACTTACCAAGAACACTTCTGCCAGAAAACAGGCTGTCCTGATCCACATTTGCCAGATCTTTTCTGATACCATCAAAACTGGCCTCTCTCCAATTAAGAATCTCAACCTGCAGTCCAGACCCATCTTTTTTGTATATTTACTTTGAAACTAATGGCATTGTGATCACTTGATGCAAAGTGTTCCCCTACACAAACTTCTGTCACATGAAAGATAACTACCCAAATTTGGAAATCTTTTTGAAACACATACAGAACAGCAACTACAACTGAAACATCTATGATGATCTCAAAGTTGTAGCACAGCTGCTAGGAATGCATCTCGGATACATCACATACTGTTGTTTCATTTGCGAATGGGACAGCCGTGCTAAAGAATGTCATTACATTGAAAAGGATTGGCCACTCTGTAAGTGGCTTGTTCCAGGGCAGGAAAGTGTGGCACATTAGCCACTTGTAGACCCAGCAAAGATATTTTTGCATCCTCTTCATATAAAACAGGGGCTAATGAAAAATTTTGTGAAAGCAACAAACAAAGAAGGTGAATGATTTCAATATTTGAGACAGGTGTTTGCCAGAATAACTGATGCCAAGATTAAAGAAGGCATTTTCGTTGGTCCACAAATCAAACAGGTAATCAACAATAGGCAATTCAAGGAACTTCTAGTGAGACCAGAGAAAATTGCATTGAAGGCATTCAAAAATGTTGTTGAAAAGTTTCTTGGCAACCACAGAGTACCAAACTATCTGCAGCTGGTTGACAACATGTTTCAAGCATACAAAACCAGCAAGCGCAACATGTCACTAAAGCTAAATTTTCTACATTCCCATTTAGACTTCCTCCCAGCAAATCTTGGTGCTGTCAATGACCAGCATTGTGAAAGATTTCACCAGGACACTGTAGTCATGGAGAAACAGTATCAGGACAACTGGAATCCATCAATGCTGGCTGATTATTGTTGGGACACTTAAGCGAGAATCCTCAGACACTGAGTACAAATGAAAATCATCAACATTCTTAGCTTAGTTGAACTATTGAAAAGAGTCAGCACCATTGTGCAATTAAATGCATTATATTCAATAAAAATTGAATATAATTCTCCAAATTCCTACATGATACAAGTAGTCTGAAATTATATTTGTGCGCAGCTTCAAGCAGTCTATTACAACCACAAAAAAATTCTGAGGAAGCAACACATTTGAAACACTGTCCAGTATTATCAGTACTTTTCGAACTGACTTTTCTATTATCTGCAAGTAAATGTTTGACATATTAATTATAAAAATTGTAAGGACTTGTTGAGTCTGAACAATCACTATTTATGACACATAACCAAGCAGCTTTGCTAAACACACAGAAATTTAAAGACAATACATTCTTAAAAATGGCAAAAGGTATTCTACTTACTATTAACTCTGAATGACCTTTAGTTCCAATTAGAAAGTAGAATTAAGATTAAGGAAAGGAAACAAAATAGTATAATTGGCAGTCACTATCTTTAATTATAATACAATGTTGCTTATGCAGTGTGAAATTAAGGTTCTAGTCAATCTTCTGCTACAAGTAACCTTGAAGCTTATAGTGGTAGCAAAGAGGAACTCTAGGACAATGACACTAATAGGAACTTGGCAAAGAAACTCTTTTCCTATGACTCAGGGTGCCTCAACTTAGAGCCTAATGCACCTAGCTATAAACAACTACACTTATTTGAAACTATAAGTATTAAGAAGAAATAATGTAAAGAAAACTACACAAAAATTTGGAGGTACAGCAGGCGGTGAAAAAGGCGAATGGTATGCTGGCATTTATAGCGAGAGGATTCGAGTACAGGAGCAGGGAGGTACTACTGCAGTTGTACAAGGCCTTGGTGAGACCACACCTGGAGTATTGTGTGCAGTTTTGGTCCCCTAATCTGAGGAAAGACATCCTTGCCATAGAGGGAGTACAAAGAAGGTTCACCAGATTGATTCCTGGGATGGCAGGACTTTCATATGAAGAAAGACTGGATGAACTGGGCTTGTACTCGTTGGAATTTAGAAGATTGAGGGGGGGATCTGATTGAAACGTATAAGATCCTAAAGGGATTGGACAGGCTAGATGCAGGAAGATTGTTCCCGATGTTGGGGAAGTCCAGAACGAGGGGCCACAGTTTGAGGATAGAGGGGAAGCCTTTTAGGACCGAGATTAGGAAAGACTTCTTCACACAGAGAGTGGTGAATCTGTGGAATTCTCTGCCACAGGAAACAGTTGAGGCCAGTTCATTGGCTATATTTAAGAGGGAGTTACATATGGCCCTTGTGGCTACGGGGGTCAGGGGGTATGGAGGGAAGGCTGGGGCGGGGTTCTGAGTTGGATGATCAGCCATGATCATAATAAATGGTGGTGCAGGCTCGAAGGGCCGAATGGCCTACTCCTGCACCTATTTTCTATGTTTCTATGAAATGATTCCTTCCAGGACAAGATCTCGTCCACAATCAGTGCAAGTGCACCAAAAGGCTGTGTGCTTAGTTCCCTGCTCTACTCACTTTATACTTATGACTGTGAGGCTAGGCACAGCTCCAATGGCAAATTTAAGTTTGCTAATGACACCACTGTGCGGTCACGAATCAGAATAAAGGAGGGAGCTTGAAGGTCTGGCTGAGTGGTGCCACAACAACTACCTTTCACTTGAAGTCAGCATGAACAAGGAGCTGATTATTGACTTTAGGAGGAGGACATCGGAGGTCCATGATTCAGTCCTCATTGGGAGATCAAAGGTGGGGAGGGTTAGCGATTTTCATTTCTTCAGTATTATAACTTCAGAGGATCTGTCATGGGTCCAGCATGTTTAAATGCCACTATGAAGAAAGCATGGCAGCATCTCTACTTTCTTCGAAGTTTGCCAAGATTCAGCATGTCATCTAAAACTCTGACAAACTTCTATAGATGTGCAGTGGAGAGTATATTGACTGGTTGCATCATGGCTTGGTATGAAAACACCAATGCCCTTGAACAGAAAAGCCTACAAAAGGTTGTGGTTATAGCCCAGTACATCACAGGTAAAGCCCTCCTTACCTTTGAGTACATCTACGTGGAGTGCTATCGCAAGAAGGCAACATACACCATCATGGACCCCCACCATCCAGGTCAGGCTCTCTTTCCATGCTGCCATCAGGAACCACAGGAGACTCAGGACCAAACCACCAGGTTCAGGACCAGTTATTACTCACAACCATCAGGCTCTTGAACCAGTGGGGATAACTTCACTTGCCCCATCACTGAACTGTTCCCACATTCAAAGAGTCTTCATCTCATGTTCTCAATATTTATTGCTTATTTATGTATCATTATTTTCCTTTCTTTTTTGTTTGCATAGTTTTTTGACTTTTGGACACTGGTTGTTGTCCATTCTATTGGAGTGTTCTTTCATTGATTCTATTGTGTTTCTGTTATTTAATGTGAATGCCAGCAAAAAAAGGTGAATCTCAGATTTGTATATGGTGATGTATATGTACCTTGCTAATAACTTTACTCTGAACTTTGAACCTTTCTTAGCATTCAAACTTCAATGTGTCCCAGTAATACGGACTGATTAGCCCTTATCCAAAATACATGGGCTGGAAGTGTTTTGGATTTCAGAATATATAATGAGATAGCTCGAGATCATCAACATTTCCGATTCTGAATTTATGTGCTACCTGGTAAGCAGTCTTTGTCTTACACTTGTTCACCACACATATATACCTAACAGTAAGGAATTATTACATACCGCTAATAAAATGACAATATAATGTGTGTTGGGTAACAAAAGCAGCTCAGCAGCATAGTGAAAATATCTGAATCAGCTGTGAACAGCAACAGCAGGCTTTCAGTCTTCACCTACAATACTGTATTTTGATTAAAAGGTGACAGTACACAGCATTTGTATTTTATGTAAGGTATAAAAATAATCAGAATTGTAGACTTATTCTGGTGTTAGATTTTCATCAGCAATGATCTTGGCAAACTCATCAATCAATTTCTCTGCTGCTTTGTGATCAGCAGTTGCTTTATCTTTAAAATCTTTTAAAAAAATTAATGTTGTGCCTTTTCTTAAATTTCTGCAACCAGCCTGCTGAATATTATCTTCAATTTTCAGTTTGTCCTGATAGAACTTTACTTGTTTCACTATCAGCATACCATTAAGCAGCATATATTCACTCTGATGTAGACAAATCCACTCTTTCAATACACAATTGAGATTTTCATTTATCGCTTTATGCAGTTTTTCTATTTTTCATTAACTTCTGTTCATTACTTATGTGAGGTCATATGTCAGAACTGTCTGTGGTCTGGGAACCTCCCCAGTGCCTTGGGGAATTTTCCCATTTATGACATCATATTAGGGCTCCAAAAAAAAGTTGGATTTTGAAGGTTTTAAGATTTTGTATTTTTCGATAAGGAATACTCAACCTGCACTTCATCTGGAAAATACTAAGCAAGGTGATGCAGCTGACATCCTGGCTATCTCACGACAGGAATGATACATAAAATGAGTAGTCCCGAATGTGCCTTCTTGGCCCATAGAACATAGATACTTGTTTGACCCTTGGGCTGAACTGAAGTAACTGACCTATGGAAGACACCAAATATGTTAATGTTGATGGAGGATGGGGGGGGTTAAAATTCTAAGAGTTAAAGTTATCTGAACTCCCTTTATTGTATGAGAGTATAAATAAGGGGGTAATATAAACTACTGTTCAGTTCTAAAAATGGCACAGGAACAGAGAGAACTGGGGTCACATTTGCATAAATCATTGAACAGGGCAGGTTGAAAAGGTGGCTGAAAATGCACAGAGGCAGATAATGTAACAGTAAAGAAACTATGACAGACATTGATAATTATTGTTTTGGTCACAAATAATGGAGCATGGAGATTTAGTTGAATGATTTCATGAATGGGGGAAAACCGTCAGTTAAATAAATATACAGAGTGGGGTTGTACATTATGGAACAAAGGAGGCTAGCAGGAGATCAGAAGGTACTTCAGATCATAAAAATGCTAGAGGAACTCAGCAGGTTGGGCAGCAAAAATCGAAGAAAGTAAACAGTCAACTTTTGGCGTGAAGCACTGACAAAATGTTTTGTGTCTTTATTTTAAATCATAAAGAATGTAGAGAGTAGATAGAAAAAAACACCTCCATTCAGAAGGGTCAAAAGAGAAGAAAAAAGAACCAAAACAGACACAAGGAAAATTGTTTTACACACGAATCATCATGGTTTAGAATCAGCTGTCAGGATGTTGGAAGAAAGTCAACAAGTTTAATTGTAAAGTGCTCCACTGACAAAGAGAGGTGGGTCTTGCAATGAATGATAAGCTGTCTGTCTATTATTAGGCTGCTAGAAGTTTTATGCTGTTGGAAGTGTACAGCGTTCCCCAGGATTCTCTGGTGAACGATTTGACAGGTAGGGTTTTCCAATCAAATAGTTCATCTGGGCCTGAAGTGCACTGTAACTTAATTGTTGTTGTTCCTTAATTTGCCATTTCTTTAGCATTTTTACGATGCTGAGTTGCTCACTTGATGCTCAATCCAGTACAGAAGCAGTGTAACTTATTGAAACATGTGAAATTGAGCCTTGCTTGGTGTCACACAGTTTTTAAAATTAATCAAAATGTTATCAAAAATTCAATGCAAGTTCAATGGGGAAAGAGGTTGGACTTGATTCTGAATGAGGATGGGCATACGGTGGAAATATTGGTGGAGGGAAATCCCTTAGAAACAATGGCCTTAATTTGCTAAGGTTTAATATAGTCATGAAAAGAATGCAGATTTACAGATAGAATTCCAGTCTTAAACTGGAACAGGGTTGATTTCAATAGTATAAAACAGAACCAGGTGAAAGTAGGATTGATGTGATGTTTTCAGGCTAAATCTTGATGAAGGGTCTCGGCCTGAATCACGATGAAGGGTCTCGGCCTGAATCACGATGAAGGGTCTCGGCCTGAATCACGATGAAGGGTCTCGGCCTGAATCACGATGAAGGGTCTCGGCCTGAATCACGACTGTTTATTTCCCTCAATATATGCTATCTGACTTGCTGAGTTCCTCCAGCATTTTTATGAGTGTTAAAGATTGCTGCCACATATTAAAGTGGATTATCTCTAGGGCTCAATGGGATCTTTCCCAAGATGCAATACAAAGCAAGGGAGGAGATTACCTCTGATGGAAATTTTTCCATTTTATAGGTTTGGGTGATGTATCAGAAGACTGAAGAAAAGCAAAAGTTGTTCTGCTATTCAAAAAAGACAGCAGGGATAATGTAGGAAACTGCACGCTGACGAGCCTTACATTTATAGATGGGGAAATGTGAAAATTATTGTAAGGGTTAAGATTTGCGTTCTCTTGGAAAGGTAGGGACTGCTTAGGAAGAAGCTTTGATATGCTTAGGAAGAATATCAAAAAGGATACTAAAAGCTTTTTCAAGTATATAAAGAGTAAAAGACAGGTGAGAGTAGATATAGGACTGATAGAAAATGATACTGGAGAAATTGTAATGGGAGATAAGGAGATGGCAGAGGAACTGAACAAGTATTTTGCATCAGTCTTCACTGAGGAAGGCAGCAGGATACCGGACACTCAAGGGTGGCAGGGAAGAGAAGTGTGCACGGTCACAATTACGACAGATAAAATACTCAGGAAGCTGAATAGGCTAAAGGTCGATAAATCTCCTGGACCAGATGGAATGCACCCTCGTGTTCTGAAGGAAGTAGCTGTGGAGATTGCGGAGGCATTAGCGATGATCTTTCAAAAGTCGATAGATTCTGGCATGGTTCCGGAAGACTGGAAGATTGCAAATGTCACTCCGCTATTTAAGAAGGGGGTAAGGATGCAAAAAGGAAATTATAGACCTGTTAGCTTGACGTCGGTGGTTGGGAAGTTGTTGGAGTCGATTGTCAAGGATGAGGTTACAGAGTACCTGGAGGCATATGACAAGATAGGCAGAACTCAGCATGGATTCCTTAAAGGAAAATCCTGCCTGACAAACCTATTACAATTTTTTGAGGAAATTACCAGTAGGCTAGACAAGGGAGATGCAGTGGATATTGTATATTTGGATTTTCAGAAGGCCTTTGACAAGGTGCCACACATGAGGCTACTTAACAAGATTAAGAGCCCATGGAATTACAGGAAAGTTACATACGTGGATAGAGCGTTGGCTGATTGGCAGGAAACAGAGAGTGGGAATAAAGGGATCCTATTCTGGTTCGCTGCCGGTTACCAGTGGTGTTCCACAGGGATCAATGTTGGGGCCGCTTCTTTTTACATTGTACATCAACGATTTGGATTATGGAATAGATGGCTTTGTGGCTAAGTTTGCTAACGATACGAAGATAGGTGGAGGGGCCGGTAGTGCTGAGGAAACGGAGAGTCTGCAGAGAGACTTGGATAGATTGGAAGAATGGGCAGAGAAGTGGCAAATGAAGTACAATGTTGGAAAGTGTATGGTTATGCACTTTGGCAGAAAAAATAAACGGGCAGACTATTATTTAAATGAGGAAAGAATTCAAAGTTCTGAGATGCAACTGGACTTGGAAGTCCTCGTACAGGATTCCCTTAAAGTTAACCTCCAGGTTGAGTCAGTAGTGAAGAAGGCGAATGCAATGTTGGCATTCATTTCTAGAGGGATAGAGTATAGGAGCAGGGATGTGATGTTGAGGCTCTATAAGGCGCTGGTGAGACCTCACTTGGAGTACTGTGGGCAGTTTTGGTCTCCTTATTTAAGAAAGGATGTGCTGATGTTGGAGAGGGTACAGAGAAGATTCACTAGAATGATTCCGGGAATGAGAGGGTTAACATATGAGGAACGTTTGTCCGCTCTTGGACTGTATTCCTTGGAGTTTAGAAGAATGAGGGGAGACCTCATAGAAACATTTCGAATGTTAAAAGGCATGGACAGAGTGGATGTGGCAAAGTTGTTTCCCATGATGGGGGAGTCTAGTACGAGAGGGCATGACTTCAGGATTGAAGGGCGCCCTTTCAGAACAGAAATGCAAAGAAATTTTTTTGGTCAAAGGGTGGTGAATCTATGGAATTTGTTGCCACAGGCAGCAGTGGAGGCCAAGTCATTGGGTGTATTTAAGGCAGAGATTGATAGGTATCTGAGTAGCCAGGGCATCAAAGGTTATGGTGAGAAGGCAGGGCAGTGGGACTAAATAGGATAAAATGGATCAGCTCATGATAAAATGGCGGAGCAGACTCGATGGGCCGAATAGCCTACTTCTGCTCCTTTGTCTTATGGTCTTAAGTCACCATGGTTTCATGCAAGGGCAATACTGTCTCACAAATCTAATTTAACATTTTGAGGAGATAACTAAGAAAAATGATGAAAGCTGAGTGGTATTTGTGGAACATATGGGCTTTAGAGAGGCCTTTGATGAGGTCCTGCACAGCAAGCTGGTCCATAAGATTAAAACACAGCGAGATCTGAGATGTACTGGAAATCTGGATATGAATTATCTTGGTGAAAGTATCACTGTATGGTGAGGTGGTGTGGGGGGTGGAGGGTGATTCTTTTCTGACAGGAAGCCTGTGAACAGTGGTGTGCTGTGGGGATCATTGCTAAGATCGCTATTATTTGTTATACATATTTATGATGGATAAGAATGTAGAAGGTTTGATATTAGTATGCTGACAAAATGAAAAATGGTGGAGCTATAGTTAGCAAAGAATCTTGTTTAAGGACATAGCAGGACATAGGTCAGCTGGAAATTTGGGCAGAGTGATGGCAGATAGAATTTAACTGAGACAAGTCTATGATACTGCATTTTGGGATGTCAAATGTTGGGATGTCAAATGTTGGCAGGTCATGTACAACAAATACAGGGTCCTTAGCCATGTAGATATACATAGGCATCTTGGGGTGCAGGTTCTGAAATTGACAACAATGGTAGATGAGACAGTGAAGAAGGTTTTTGGCATGCTGAGACATTGAGTATAAAAGAGACATCATGTTGCAGCTGTACAATACGTTGATAAAGCTGCACTAAAGAGTACTGTGGATGGTTCAGGTTGCCATACTACAGGAAGAATATGATCGCATTACGAAGAGTGCAGAACAGATTCACCAGGTTAGTGCCTGGAATGAAAGACTTTAGTTACAAGGAGAGACTAGATAGGCTGAGTTTGTCCTCTCTGGAACATAGGTGAGCTAATAGGTTAAAATGGAATTTCATCATAGTCATTTTTCCAAGGATAGGTAAGTCTAAAACCAGAGGGTACAGACTCAATCTATGGGGAGCAATTTAAAGGAGATCTAAAAGGTAAAATTCCCTACATACAGAGAGGATGGTAGTTATATGGACTAAGGTGCTAAAGAAAGTGGTAGAGGCAGAAACAATTAAAGGCATTCGGACACTTGGAAAGGAGAGGGGAGCAGACCTAATGCAAGTAGATGGGATTAGCCTGGACAGACACTATGGCCATCTCACAGATGAGAAGGCTGAGAGTCCTGTTTCAATGCTGTGCAGTTCTATGACTCTACCATCCTAATATAAACTAAAAATCTGTGAATCAGAAACAACACCCAATCTCCATGAGCAAATAGCTATTAATCACTTTTCCGACATGTGCATTTGTGACATAACTAACCAAGCTGTTGGAGGTTTGATGGTGTGATGGCTAAGCAATGCTTGGGAATTCAGAGGGTTGGGGAGGCTGGAATAGTCCTTTACACAAGAGCCTGCATAAAGTAACTAGTGAAACTTAAGCCCAGTTTGTAACAGTGAAGTTTGTATCATCTGTTCAACTGGCTGGTGTTCTGTATTGGAGCTGTAACCACGGACACAGAAATCAGACACATACTTAAGAGAGTGATGGAGAACTCAGGTGATATTTGCTGGAAAACATTACACGAAGAGCAGACACAAGAACAAACACATCCAAGAGTAAAGATGAAGTGAGTATTTATATTAAATTGAAGCAAATAATTACAAATAAAAAGTAAACAAAAGATATAATTGATAATATTAAAACAAAATAATTAAGTAACCTGCCTTCCCTTTGAATCCTAAATGTTTGCCCCTAAACCTCTGCTGAAATCAGTGAGGGCCCTGGTCCTGCACCAGCTCAGTTCTAGCACAGTATCCAGGTCTAAACTGCTGTGCAATTTGAAAAGCAATCTCCAAGTATAACCCCAAGAACCTCTGAGAGATCAGGTTCCGCCACTGGACTTTATGGGGTGTTCAATAGTGGAACCAATGTGTGACATTTG
The DNA here is from genome assembly GCF_030028105.1 of Mobula birostris. Classification (NCBI taxonomy): domain Eukaryota; kingdom Metazoa; phylum Chordata; class Chondrichthyes; order Myliobatiformes; family Myliobatidae; genus Mobula; species Mobula birostris. The sequence goes on along the minus strand of NC_092372.1, from coordinate 48,341,626 downwards.
GCTGTCGCAATCCATTAGTAGGTCTGCTTGTTCCATATTTCAAAGATGGAATGAAGTCTTGAACTAATTTCACTTTGAATGACTGAACCCTGGCCGTTCCAACCAGAACAATGAAAAAGGGTTAAGAATATTAAAGCCTAACGGTTTGAGGAGAAATTATGGGTAAGGACCCATTTATAACAACCATTTTGATGTATTATGTTGGAACTACTGAGTCTTAATACATTTTTAGTACCCTATTCCACATAATAACATTTTTGGTTTGGCTTCACAGTTATTCAAAGGTAAAATCAACTGCCACACTGATTTCTTTACACTCACATGACAAGAGAAATAGAAAATGCATAGTGTGTTTCAGACCAATCTAAACTTCAGTAATTCATTATTAATTCATTTCATGTCTTATATAAGTTTATGAACACTGTCAAGTCCAAAATTACTTCACAAATTAGTGGATCATCAAAACAATCATTTGCCACATCTGTTGATCAACATCAATTAAAGATCAAATGAGAACATACTCATAAAAATTACAAAGACACAATCTACCTTACAAATTATTTGTAAATGACATTAATAAATACATTCCAAATAACTGTAATAAATTACTCTAACCTATCAACATGCAAAGAAGTGGATATAAAGAATTTAAATTTAGATGTGGCTTTCGCAGCCTTGGATCATTTCGAACAGCATGGCATGCTGGTCGGAAAGGTTAGGTCCCATGGAATCTAGTTAAATAATAATACAAAATTGGCTCGGACATAGGAAGCAGAGAGCTGGAGGTTGTTTATTCAAATACAATTCAATGACTAGATGTCTGGCATCCCAGCCATCTTCAGTGAGGGGTCTGAGTATAGGAGTACTGGGACATTATGCTGCAGTTGTATAGGTCATTGGTGAGATGGCATTTGGAGAACTGCATAGTTTTAGTCACCCTGTTATTGAAAAGATGTGGTTAAACTGGAAAGAGGGTAGAATAAATTTATGAGCATGCTCCATAGACAAGAGGCCCCAAACCTGATTCCAACTTCTGCTTTGAGAGACTGTTCAAGGACTACATCTGCAGCATGCTACTACCCACACGAGACTCCTATAACTCGCCTACCGATACAACCGATCGACAGATGACACAATAGCCACAGCTCTACACGCCGTCCTTACACATCTGGAGAAGAAGGACGCTTATGTGAGAATGTTGTTCTTGGACTACAGTTCAGCATTCAACACCATAATTTCCTCCAGGCTTGACAAGAAGCTCAGAGACTTCAGCCTTCACCCTGCCTTGTGCTGGACTTCCTGTCAGATTGCTGGCAAGTGATAAGAGTGGGCTCCCTCACTTCTGCCCCACTGAGCCTCAAAACAGGTGCCCCTCAGGGCTATGTCCTAAGCCCCCTCTTTTACTCTCTATATACCTATGACTGTGTCGCCACCCAAGGCAAGGAAGATTAATCAGTAAATAAAAAGTCTTATATAAGAATAAGTACTTAGTAGGTACCTTTAAGATGAACACAGAGTGACTCCTGTTTCTGTTAAAATTATGATTCTAATAGCACTCACTAATATTTATGGAAAGATGAGGGCAGATAAATACAGAAATTGGAAAGTTGTTACTGGCAGAGAAAAGGCAATCAGCAGTCAGCTCTGCTAAATACAACATCTTGCGGCTGGTACTTAAATGATATGGAGTTATTGTAAAATATATGTCACAGAAAACTGCTAATTTATTTCAAGACTACATATCTTTGAAGGTAGCTATATCAAATGCAGATAGTGAATTTCTCCAGCATCTGAAAAGTAATATTTAAGGTTTGTGTTTAACTAACACTGAATTTTTTTTTGAAAAAAACAAGTAAAATTATTTTTTAAAAAGTAACATAGCACCAGTGTCCTCTGCATTTAACAAATACAGTATAAACCAAGCCCCACGGAGGCACTATTTGCACATCACAGTCAAAAAAAAGAAATTCTTGTATTCATTTGGAATTAGTATGGAGCTGCAGAAATCAAACACACAATTCAAACCTTCTCAGTTATCAGAACAGACATGGGAACTCAGCAATGCTGCTTCCAGGACTGAAATCCTTTGTCTGCAAGAACAAGATACAACATTTCAAACTATCCTCATATCCACTTCCAACAATGTCAAAATAATTATAAGTACTAATATTTATCTGTTTTTTTTCTCTTAACCCATTATCTTTCTATATCTGTATTCTCTAAACTCTGTCCTCTCTTGGATCTGAAGAAGAGTCTTAGTTTTGAAATGTTAACCCGATTTCTTTTTCCACTAATGGTGCCCAACCCACTGACTGTTTCCAACAGTTTCTGCTTTTATTTCTTTTCTAAAGTTCTCTTCAGTCTCCTTTATTGAGATGTTAATTTCAAAATCCTTCAAATTGACTGGCCAAGTGGACATGCAGATGTTTGCCCTGTTTCACAGATCACAGGTCCTGACAAAGGGTCTTGGCCTGAAACGTTGACTGCACCTCTTCCTAGAGATGCTGCCTGGCCTGCTGCGTTCACCAGCAACTTTTATGTGCGTGGCTTGAATTTCCAGCATCTGCAGAATTCCTGTTGTTCACAGATCCCAGATGTTCTGAGTAGTTAAGTACACTATTTCTGCCTCAATTCTCTTATTGATTTGGAAGATATGAACTCAACCATTTGTGAAGTACACTGCATGTTCTGGTAAACATTTAGTTTCAGTTGGTACTGGACTAGCCCGGCTCAGTGATTAGAAGACTATTGCCATGTTGTGAATAGCATGTTTGATACTGTTATTTTTACAATCTCTGGACCTGTACTTGCTAGAGTTTAGAAAAATTAGGTAAGATCTCATTGAAACCAATCGAATTTTGAAAGGACTAGATAGAGTGGATGTGGAGAGGGTGTTTCCTCTGGTGGCTGTGTAGGACCAGAGGGCACTGCCTCAATAGAGGGATGCTTACTTTAGAACAGAGGTGAGGAGTTATTTCTTTAGCCAAAGAGTGGTGAATTTGTGGAATTCACTGTCTCTGTCTGTGGAGACCAAGTCATTGGGTATATTTAAAACAGAGGTTAATAGGCTTTTGATTAGGAAGGTTACGGGGAAAAGGCTGGAAAATGGGGTTGAGAGGGATAATAAATCAACCATGATAGAATAGTGGAGCAAGCTTAAGTGGCTGAATGGCCTAATTCTGCTCCTATGTCTTATGGTCTTAATACCATGGTCAGGAAAGATCAAGCCAGGTCTGGAAAAAAGTGTTTGAGATAGGATGTAAAATTAAAACCTAACAGAATACTAAACAGAAACAAAACTTATAATCCAATTAGTTGCCATTGCAATATTTTTAGAGATACGCCACAGTAACAAGCCCTTCCGGTCCAACAGACCCACACTGCCCTGTTCTTGATTGTCGAAACCAATTAATTTTAATACTTTAACTTAAGTACAAAACAGATAGGTTTTAATAATTAGAGATATAATTTAAGTAGAAAATTACACATCCCATTTGCAACATCCAAGTGAAGCAAGTTGAATGAGTCGCAGAAGACAAAAGAAATTGCTCAGCAGCTCAGGCTGGTGAACATCAACAAAGTGTAAAGCTCAAATGTGGAATTAACATTCTGAATGGGAGAATACTTAATTAGTATAAGAACTTAATTTGGGGAATAATTGAGTGTAAGCAGTAGGAGAAAATAAAACATAGAAACATAGAAAATAGGTGCAGGAGTAGACCATTCGGCCCTTCGAGCCTGCACCGCCATTTATTATGATCATGGCTGATCATCCAACTCAGAACCCTGCCCCAGCCTTCCCTCCATACCCCCTGATCCCCGTAGCCACAAGGGCCATATCTAACTCCCTCTTAAATATAGCCAATGAACTGGCCTCAACTGTTTCCTGTGGCAGAGAATTCCACAGATTCACCACTGTCTGTGTGAAGAAGTTTTTCCTAATCTCGGTCCTAAAAGGCTTCCCCTTTATCCTCAGACTGTGACCCCTCGTTCTGAACTTCCCCAACATCGGGAACAATCTTCCTGCATCTAGCCTGTCCAATCCCTTTAGGATTTTATATGTTTCAATCAGATCCCCTCTCAATCTTCTAAATTCCAAAGAGTACAAGCCCAGTTCATCCAGCCTTTCTTCATATGAAAGTCCTGCCATCCCAGGAATCAATCTGGTGAACCTTCTTTGTACTCCCTCTATGGCAAGGATGTCTTTCCTCAGATTAGGGGACCAAAACTGCACACAATACTCCAGGTGTGGTCTCACCACGGCCTTGTACAACTGCAGTAGTATCTCCCTGCTCCTGTACTCGAATCCTCTCGCTATAAATGCCAGCATACCATTCGTCTTTTTCACCGCCTGCTGTACCTGCATGCCCACTTTCAATGACTGGTGTATAATGACACCCAGGTCTCATTGCACCTCCCCTTTTCCTAATCAGCCACCATTCAGATAATCTGTTTTCCTATTTTTGCCACCAAAGTGGATAACTTCACATTTATCCACATGAAATTGCATCTGCCATGAATTTGCCCACTCACCCAACCTATCCAAGTCACTCTGCATCCCCTTGGCATCCTCCTCACAGCTAACAATACCACCCAGCTTCGTGTCATCCGCAAACTTGGAGCTGCTGCATTTAATTCCCTCATCCAAGTCATTAATATATATTGTAAACAACTGGGGTCCCAGCACTGAGACTTGCGGTACCCCACTAGTCACTGCCTGCCATTCTGAAAAGGTCCCGTTTATTCCCACTCTTTGCTTCCTGTCTGCTAACCAATTCTCCATCCACATCAATACTTTACCCCCAATACCGTGTGCTTTAAGTTTGCACACTAATCTCCTGTGTGGGACCTTGTCAAAAGCCTTTTGAAAATCCAAATATACCACATCCACTGGTTCTCCCCTATCCACTCTACTAGTTACATCCTCAAAAAATTCTATGAGATTCGTCAGACATGATTTTCCTTTCACAAATCCATGCTGACTTTGTCCGATGATTTCACCGCTTTCCAAATGTGCTGTTATCACATCTTTGATAACTGACTCCAGCAGTTTCCCCACCACTGACGTTAGGCTAACCGGTCTATAATTCCCCGGTTTCTGTCTCCCTCCTTTTTTAAAAAGTGGGGTTACATTAGCTACCCTCCAATCCTCAGGAACTAGTCCAGAATCTAACGAGTTTTGAAAAATTATCACTAATGCATCCACTATTTCTTGGGCTACTTCCTTAAGCACTCTGGGAGGCAGACCATCTGGCCCTGGGGATTTATCTGCCTTTAATCCCTTCAATTTACCTAACACCACTTCTCTACTAACATGTATTTCGCTCAGTTCCTCCATCTCACTGGACCTTCTGTCCCCTACTATTCTGGAAGATTATTTATGTCCTCCTTAGTGAAGACAGAACCAAAGTAATTATTCAATTGGTCTGCCATGTCCTTGCTCCCCATAATCAATTCACCTGTTTCTGTCTGTAGGGGACCTACATTTGTCTTTATCAGTCTTTTCCTTTTTACATACCTATAAAAGCTTTTACAGTCAGTTTTTATGTTCCCTGCCAGTTTTCTCTCATAATCTTTTTTCCCCTTCCTAATTAAGCCCTTTGTCCTCCTCTGCTGAACTCTGAATTTCTCCCAGTCCTCAAGTGAGCCACTTTTTCTGGCTAATCTGTATGCTTCTTCTTTGGAATTGATATTATCCCTAATTTCTCTTGTCAGCCACGGGTGCACTACCTTCCTTGATTTATTCTTTTGCCAAACTGGGATGAACAATTGTTGTAGCTCATCCATGCAACCTTTAAATGCTTGCCATTGCATATCCACCGTCAATCCTTTAAGTGTCATTTGCCAGTCTATCTTAGCTAATTCACGTCTCATACCTTCAAAGTTACCCCTCTTTAAGGTCAGAACCTTTATTTCTGAAATAACTATGTCACTCTCCATCTTAATGAAGAATTCCACCATATTATGGTCACTCTTATGCCAAGGGGCCTCTCACAACAAGATTGCTAATTAACCCTTCCTCATTGCTCAAAACCCAGTCCAGAATAGCCTGCTCTCTAGTTGGTTCCTCCACATGTTGGTTCAAAAAACCATCCCGCATACATTCCAAGAAATCCTCTTCCTCAGCACCTTTACCAATTTGGTTCACCCAATCTACATGTAGATTGAAGTCACCCATTATAACTGCTGTTCCTTTATTGCACACATTTCTAATTTCCTGTTTAATACCATCTCCAACCTCACTACTACTGTTAGGTGGCCTGTACACAAATCCCACCAGCGTCTTCTGCCCCTTAGTGTTACGCAGCTCTACCCATATCGATTCCACATCTTCCCGGCTTATGTCCTTCCTTTCTATTGCATTAATCTCCTCTTTAACCAGCAACGCCACCCCACCTCCTTTCCTTTCATGTCTATCCCTCCTGAATATTGAATATCCCTGAACGTTGAGCTCCCATCCTTGGTCACCCTGGAGCCATGTCTCTGTGATCCCAACTATATCATATTCATTAATAACAATCTGCACTTTTAATTCATCCACCTTGTTACGAATGCTCCTTGCATTGACACACAAAGCCTTCAGGCGCTCTTTTACAACTCTCTTAGTCCTTATACAATTATGTTGAAAAGTGGCCCTTTTTAATGCTTGCCCTGGATTTGTCGGCCTGCCACTTTTACTTTTCTCCTTACCACTTTTTGCTTCTACCCTCACTTTACACCCCTCTGTCTCTCTGCACTCGTTCCCATCCCCCTGTTGTGAACTAACCTCCTCTCGCCTAGCCTCTTTAATTTGATTCCCACCCCCCAACCATTCTAGTTTAAAGTCACCTCAGTAGCCCTCGCTAATCTCCCTGCCAGGATATTGGTCCCCCTAGGATTCAAGTGTAACCCGTCCTTTTTGTACAGGTCACGCCTGCGCCAAAAGAGGTCCCACTGATCCAAAAGCTTGAATCCCTGCCCCCTGCTCCAATCCCTCAGCCACGCATTTATCCTCCACCTCATCGCATTCCTACTCTCACTATCGCGTGGCACAGGCAGTAATCCCGAGATTACTACCTTTGCGGTCCTTTTTCTCAACTCCCTTCCTAGCTCCCTATATTCTCTTTTCAGGACCTCATCCCTTTTCCTACCTATGTCATTGGTACCTATATGTACCACGACCTCTGGCTCCTCACCCTCCCACTTCAGGATATCTTTAACCTGATCAGAAATATCCCGGACCCTGGCACCAGGAAGGCAAACTACCATCCGGGTCTCTGGACTGCGTCCACAGAATCGCCTATCTGACCCCCTTACTATCGAGTCCCCTATCACAACTGCCCTCCTCTTCCTTGCCCTACCCTTCTGAGCTACAGGGCCAGACTCTGTGCCGAAGGCACGGCCACTGTCGCTTCCCCCCGGGTAAGCTGTCCCCCCCAACAGTACTCAAACAGGAGTACCTATTGTTAAGGGGCACAGCCACCGGGGTACTTTCTATTACCTAACATGATATGATGAATCTTTTATTCAAGAGGAATGTGGAGCAAATTACATGGCTTGTTACTAGATTCTATCTTGACACACAGCTCTTATTTTACCACTCTGAAGTGCAGACTGACTTTGGGAAAACATCTCTTCTACAGCCACGGCCACACAAATATGTTCAGCAGGTGCAAATGCTACATCTGAGAATGTAATGTAGGAGCAATCTAGAACAATCAATGGAATAGCTAACCTATATGAATTTTTTTGACTAGAACAAACATGCAAATATGAAGTTAATACCCAATATCATTTTTTAGAAAGATGCATAACTTTACAGAAACTTTAGAACTGGAGTTGTGGAGTTCCGGTCTGCTTGTTTAAGGACGGCTATAATTGTACTGATGACAACTCAAAGACGACTTACTAGGTCAATTCCCAGAATGGAAGTGTTACCTTGGGGGAAAAAGATTAAGGAGGCTGAATCTTGATACATCAGAGAATTGAAAAATGTAAGATTATCTCATTGAAACATAAAAGATTCAGGTGAGTGTGGGCATGGAGCTTGACTACTTAAATGCTGAAAGGATAGTTCCTCTTGTAATGAATCGAGATCTAGGAGGCCTGATTTCAAAGTAAGGAATCATTCATTTTAAGATAAGGATGAGCAGGAATTCCTTATTTCAGAGTTCCAGAGTCTTTGGAGATCTTTATCCAGAGAGACGTAGAGGCTAAGTCATTGAAATTAGTCAAGGGTGAAGTGGACAGAATTTTGAACTACAGTGGAGTCAAGCCAGGCAAGAAGGGTTGAGGCCAAGATTGGATCAGTAATGACTTCATATTTTGCATAGCCACATTTTAATGGGCAGAGGAAGGGGCATTTCTAAGTAGCATTGCCAATGCTCTATTTATCTAAAGGTACACCAAGTTGACATCTGCTGGTTGTGGCTGGTATTCCTGAAGGAAACTTTAGCGCTCAACTTTCCTCATAGAAGTTAGCCCTGTATTGACACTGACCACTGTTCATCATGATAAGCTTTGAGTGAAGGCATGACTGGGTGAAGCTTTGATTTCTGTGGAAGTTGTAAAGCAGTGTTAATTATATTTAAATATTTCTGGCACTCAAAGATATTAAATTTATATTCACATTAACTGAAAAGACAAAAAATTAAATGAAATATAGAAATAAAATAGTTTAAGGTGAATATGTATTTCCCCATTTTGCAAGATGACATTCGCATTGAAATGAATACAGTATTCACTCCTATTCCAGGGTATTTCATTTCTATTTGTTGGGTATCCCAGCAAGACAGCACTCTGTTGCTGGACTATGTGGTAGCATTTGTCTCTCCATTAGTTTTGGACATATAGGCTTACATTGTTCCCCACTGCCATCAGGTTCTTAAGCTGAAAAACCCCAATTCTACCTCAGACTACATTTCCCTCAACTTACACTAATGTTATATTTAGTTGTGTTTATTTAGTCGCATGTATTTTAAAAATACATGATTATGTAATTTATGATTGTCATTCGGTACTGATGCTACAAAAAGCTAATTTTCATGGCATTTATATCCATGGTATGCTTATGTATGACAATAAACTTGAACGACATTATTCCAAGACTTAATTCAGTCGAATGGCTGAACATCGGCTGTTCCCTTATCAAATCTGCTTTGATATTAAAAATGCTAAATTCAGACCGTAAGACATAGGAGGAGAATTAGGCCATTTGGCCCATCAAGTCTGCTCTGCCATTCAATCATGGGTGATTTATTATCCCCCTCAAACTTTTCTCCCGTTTTCTTCCTGTAATTGTTAATACCCTTACTAATCAAAAACCTATCAATATCCGCTCTACATATGAAATTAACCAACTCATTTCTTTTTGGTGCAACTGCCCAATATGAAAAAGCATTAATCACAATCCAAGTGGGAAGCTGTTTTCTTAATGAATAACTCAAGTAAATAATAACATCAATTGTAGTAGTATGAAATGATTAAAAAACTACCAACAATGAACAAATTACACACTTAAGTGCCAAACTGAAGTCCAACAGGAACTCCATTATAATGCAAAATGAATGGCACAAGCAAAAACATGCTAAAAGGTACATGACTAATGGCAACTGTTCCCTAATAGTGACAGTGAAAAAAGCCAATGAGAAATCTGTAGATTTATAATTGTAATTACAATTCATGTACATAATAACTCAATTTAAAATATGATTTTATATCTTGCTTGTATATGTTGTGTAAGGAAATATTACAGATTTAAATTATTTCACTTTAATCAACATGCTCCTTAGCAATGCACTTTTGAGTAGCAATTACTGTCTAGAAAACACAATATTAAAATGAAATAGGTAAGATCATTAAAGGGAGTCACAATGGAATTTCACAAAAGACGCTGCACAGTATCTTCAAGTATTTACAGAAAACATTTATGGAATCTCATGAAATAAAATAGCACAGTAATGTGTACTGAATAAATTTTATTTTAAGTGATCTATCAATGATGTTTATCTCTTGGTTCTATCTTTCTACCAACACTTATTATGTGTACAGCAATCATATAAAACCAGCCAGCCAGCACTTTTATTATTGTTTTATAAAGATAGCCTATTTCAATAAGAATTCAAGGATTTCATTATTTAAATCAAGATGATAATACAAAAAAGTGTAGTGAGAAGTGCCACACTGCCACATATTGCATCCTTCAAAACACATGTGGAATAGTGTTCTCACACCTCACACACCAGTTCAATGAACCAGGTATTTAAAAAGGAACCCACAACAAATATAAATATAAACAACAGGAATTCAGCAGATGCTGGAAATTCAAGCAACACACATCAAAGTTGCTGGTGAATGCAGCAGGCCAAGCAGCATCTCTAGGAAGAGGTGTAGTCGACGTTTCAGGTCGAGACAGGGCAAGACAATCTTTTATATTGCCACATATTGCATCCTTCAAAACAGATGTGAAATAGTGGTCTCACACACCAATTCAATGAACCAGGTATTTTGAAAAGAACTCACGATGAATATATTCTTCAGAGGACAGGACAACCTTCTTCCAGTAAGTGATTTCACCCAAATCAGAATGGCATGTCATACTACTTTTTGCACAAAGGTTGCAACCAGATCTACTTAGATAAGTCATTGCACTTTGAACTAATCAAGTGCAACTTTAGTACTAAATGACCTTTTCCTTATTTTCTCCAAGCATTAAGCCATGCATTTCACTTTTCCATTGTGCTCATACATAATTGCTCCTGATGTTGCAGATCTCACAAAAAAACACTTGGAAAGATTTTCCAATAGACCCAGAAGGAAAGGACATGGAAATAAAGGCAGTGATTCCTATCGGATTGCAGTAGTAAAGAACTAGCAAATCACAAACAAGAGAAAACCTGAGGATGCTGGAAATCCAAGCAACACACACAAAATGCTAGAGGAACTCAGCAGGTCAGGCAGCATCTATGGAAAAAAGTCCTGCCCAAGGGTTTCGGCCCAAAACGTCGACTGTACTTTTCTCCATAGATACTGCCTGGCCTGCTGACTTCCTCCAGCATTTTGTGTGAAGAACTAACAAATACAAAGTTTGCAAAATTACTTATATATTGAAACCATTTATGTTTCTGTTACAGAATCAATTGTAAAAGGAAAATGAAGTTTTTTCATTTCATCATTAATTTTGATTTTCTTGCTCATATAAGTTAGGATTGGTATGATTGACTTTTTAAAGACTTTTAATTTTGGAAGATATTTCTTACATTTTAATCTATTAAATAATACAGGTTTAAAAATATCTTTTGTTACTCATTTCAAAATAAAGCCCTGATTCCTGACTGTAAGATTAACGAGGAATCTTTTAGCTAAATATCATAAATGTAGTTACTTCAATAAAGTCATTTGTAACTTTATACTTGCTCATGCATGGCAATAGGTTACAAATGTGAATCTCTGTACCTAATTGAAACAGCAAAAGCCGACATTTCTCATGAGTTTCCAATTGCTAACTGTAACATTGCAATATCAATTTTATATTTTTGTATGTAATTGAAAAGCATCCATGTTTTGTATTTTAAATTAAATTTGTAACAATAATTTCGCAAGGCAAAAACAAAAGTATTTTCCCAGGATTACTGCAGATATTAGATATCTATTAATGTCTCAGTTTAAATTGTATTACACCAATTTAGCTGCAATCTCAGAAGTATCACAACTGCAGTACTACAGATTGAATCACAAAAATTTTCTCCCAATATAATATATACATCAAGAAGTGCTCAACATTTATAGTTAACTGTTTAACTATTCCTGTAGCATCAAGGGTGGGTGGATAAAAAGAGGTATTGATATGTAGTCAGAGAGCGAGGGTGAGAAAGCGCAAGAAAGAGTGGTAAATATGTACTGTATGCATGAATGCTGTTCATTCTCATATTTAATTCTGTTAGTTGGTTCCACCTTGTTTGACATTTGAAAGAAATATGCTATATCACTAATAAATGCACTTCAAGCCTGCATTAACATATCTACTGGAGGTACTTAATAAAGTGGCTACTGAGAGTGTTTATCTGTATGTTTGTGTTTTTCTGCTGCTGTAGCCCGTCCACTTCAAGGTTCTGTGTGTGTGTGTGTTCAGAAATTCTCTTCTGCACAGTACTGTTGTATCTCATGGTTACTTGAGTTTATCTTGCTCCCTGTCAGCTTGAACTAGTCTGGCCAGTCTCCTCTGACCTCTCATTAACAAGCCTTCGCACACAGAACTATTGCTCACTGGATGTTTTTTTTTTGGTTTTCCCCCACCATTCTTTGTAAACTCCAGAGATTGTTGTGTGTGAAAATCCCAGGAGGTCAGCAGTTTCTGAGATATTTAAACTGCCCTTTCTGGCATCAAAAAGTCCTTGGATCACATTTATTCCCTGTTCTGATGTTTGGTTTGAAGAACAACTGAACTTTTTGACCATGTTTGCATGCTTTTATGCGTTGAGTTGCTACCACATGATTGGGTGATTAGATATTTGCATTAATGAACTGGTGTATCTAATAAAGTGGCTACTGGGTATATAAACAGGCTAGCAGTCAAGATATAAGATTGTTTAATATCATTTCCAGTATTTTCTGAAATACTTCCAGAATACAATAGCTTTGAAGTTGTAACGCAGAAATCACATGCTTGCGAACAATGAATGTGGTATCCCATACTCAGACCTATGCAATCACACACCGAACAGATCAATGCTCTGTAGTCCTGCTATATTCAGTAATGAATGGGGGGAGAGAGAGGGCAAATAAATAACATGCAGAACTGTTGAGTGGCTCACCCATATTTGCTACTTCTTGAATAAGACCCCCACCATCATCACCCCAAATGAAAGCTGTCAGGTACAGTAAGTCCTACAGTACGTGTTAATCTCCAGCCAAGTGTTCCAACACAAAAGAAACACACACCTGACGAATGTGGAAAATTACTCTGGCCTGTCCTATCTTCAAAAAACAGAACAAATCCAAGTCGTTAATTAACTGTGCAGACTAATCTCAAATATTAGCAGTGACTGTGGTGCTATTGGCATTGGCATCAACCAGTACTCACTAGTAACATGGTCTATGGCGCACAGTTTTGTGTTCCACTGGAGCCATTCGCTCTAGACTTAATCACAGTTTTGAAGAAATGAAACATGAGTAAAGAACTGAATTCCAAATGTGAGGTGGTGCAGGCAACAATGGGCTTAATGTGACACAAAGTAAAGCTAAAGTCAATACAAATTAGAACTAAACTTCTCTACTGTCTAGAATTATACCCAGCACAAACTAAAATGACTACTATTGCTAGAAGTCTATCATCTCAGGCTGAAGACATTGCAGCTGAAATTCCTCAGGACAGGAACAATGGCTGAAGTTCAATTCATAATGTTCAATTCTATCTGCACAGTTTAATTCAAGAAACAATTCAAACCTATATCCAGTAAGGCTTGAGTAATATCCAAACAGAGATGAACAAACGGCAAGTAGTCTTTGAAGCACACAAAGCCAGGTAAGGACCCTTAACCACTGTCTCTTGATTTTCAAAGGTACTTTCATTGCAATTGCTATCATCTTTAACCTGAAACTTATCTAGATCAGCCAAAATAAAGCCCAGAGCTGTGGTGAGCAGCTCAACTCTTGATATATCAGCGCCTTATCATCACATAGAAGGTATAACTCCGCAAATAATTTCCTTGTACTTGCCTGGAGGAATGCAACTCAACCAAGCAGTATCTAGGTCTCTGGTTCTGAGTAGACGATTTCGTCTCCCTTCAGGGGCGGTGGAAGCATCTAAGTTAAAGATAAAGAGGGCAATGGGGAGGGCTGCTCACCAGCAAGAGGGGTAGTAGAGGGTTTACAGGCTTAATTTAACAAATAAATTAATTATTATAAGTATTTTGATCCTCGATGCCTCATAATTGTTTACAATGATCACGTAATCAACCCACCTCTTGCTCACCACTGCTCTCTGAGACTTTGCTCAAAGTGCATTATAGTTGTTGAAAAGTAATGTGACACTTCTGCATTTGACATATCATGAGAAATTTGGACTGAAGAAATATATTTTTCCAGATCCGGCCTGCACATTATTGCCATCACTACTGCAGTACAGTGTCAGCTAGTAATGATTCCCATACTTGAATCATGCAGTGATACAGTTCCTGTGAATCAGGGTATGGTGTTCAATAGTGTAAAGTTCACAATCTGCCCTTTCGAATAGTCTTGACTGCACTTCCCTAGCATACAACCCAACTGAGATATCACTGCCTCACTTTATGTACCTTCAGGCAGAGTCAAGTTTTGGCTATGCTAGAATGACATCATAGCTTTCGCCTTTATTGATCGCAGTGCTTGAAATTAGACTGAAACAATAAGCGACTGATTGTCGTCGTTAGTCCATAACGGACATGGCAGAAGCAGACCAAGCAAAGAAGTGTAGACGGCATAGTGTGGAATATCTGAAATACGGATTTATACCAACACCAAGCAACAATAACAGCCAATGTGCTTGTTGTGTGGATTTTTTTTCCCCCAAATGAGGCAATGAACCCATTTTCAGGCTCCTTGAACATTTGAAGAGAATATATTCTGATAAAGCAAACAAGAACTTGGCTTATTTTCAGTCACTTCATGAGAACTTTCAAAAATGGAAAACACTTCAAAACATGCTTGCCAGCTCTTCACAACAAAACAGTAATGGTTGCGTACTTTAGACAACATTTCATTGCTCATTGATAAATCTGGAAAGTCCAATACGATTAGAGAAGATCTAATTCTGTCAGCAATAAGGGAGGTTTTACATGTCAACAGACCAAATAATTAAAGCGAGTCCATTCAGCGACAACTCTGTTCAAAGATGAATAGATGAAATGTTCAAGAATGTGGAAGACACATTGTGCAACATACCCAGGACAACAGAAGTTGCTCTGCATTTAGATGAGTCAACTTTTCCAGGCAGCAAATCTTTGCTTCATAGATATGTTGGTTACATGAAAGATGAAAGCATGGTTCAAGAGTTGTTATTTGCAAGGGGTCTAGAAACAGATGAAGGGGTAGTCAATATTTCAAGTTGTTGAGAGCAATTTTTCTTTAAAGAGAAGGACATTCGGCTCATCAACATTCTTGCTTGTGCAACAGAAGGGGCAGATCAATGACAAAATGCCAAAATGGGGTTATTACTTTCTTGAAAAAGCTGTACCTAACACATTTACCATTCACTGTGCAATTCATAGACAACATTTTATCATAAAAAAACTTAAGTGATTGGCTGCACAAACCATTAAATGCTGTTATCATAGCTTCTTTCAAAACAACAATAGACTGAAAATTACTGAAAGTGGGTTTCTGAGACCACTGTACCAAGCCCATCATCTGATTAAAAGGTGAAAAAGCAACAAAGCAGTGAATAGTTGGAATACTAACGTACACTCTAAAATTATGGATAAAAATTGTTTTTACTATAATTAAATGATTTTATTTCTAGCTTTAAATAAATTTGAATAAGTTTTGCAATTATTTGTCATGATTTTGAATTTGCAGCTTATTTTCTGTCACCAGGTGCTGTTTCCTGCTTCCTTTAAACTTACTGGGTTCACTGGAAAAGATTATGCTAATTTGTAACTTGTTTAAAAATAAAGTGAAATAAAAGCTTAAGACCATAAGATATAGGAGCAGATTTAGGCCATCTGTTCATCAAGTCTGCCTTGCTATTCAATCATAGCTCTTTTTTTCTCTCAACCACATTCTCATTCCTTCTTTCCATAACCCTTAACCCCTTTACCAATCAAGAACATATTACTCTCTCCCTTAAATACACTAAATGACTTGGCCTCCACAGCCCTCTGTGGTGACAAATTCCTCTTCATCTCACCTCTAAAAGACTGTCCTTTTATTCTGAGGCTGTGCCTTCAGATGCTAGATTTTCCTAATGAAGGAAAACCCTCTCCATGTCCAATCCATCTATGTATTTTTTTAATTTGTATTTTCAATGAAATCCCACCCTCTCATCCTTCTAAACACCATTGAGTATGGGTCCAGGGCTATCAAATGCATTTCATTCCTGGGATCATTATTGTGAATGTCCCGTGGATCTTCTCCAGGGCCAACATATTGTGGTAACAGAAGTAATGTCCAATTGTCCAAGATCCGAATTGCATTGGATGGAGTTTTGCTGTACTCTGCACTACAGGGCTTTGCAATCAGTCACCACTTAGGTAATATGTTTCTGAAATTTACCTGCCCAAATGAACAATTTCATATATTATACAACCATGTCCTAGATCCCTAGTCATATAACCCTGGTATATTGCTTTGTAACTTATATTCTTATCACAAATTACATTACATACGTTCCTAGCTATGTTTATGTGATCAGAATATTTTGCAACCAAGACTTTGGTCCCTTCATCCACTTATAGAAATTGCACTAAGTTGAAGCTACAGTACTGTTCTCTATGCACACAACTTGCTACATTTTTCCAACCAAAAAAAGACCTGATCTATGTCAACTTTCTATTTCCTGTCAGTCAGCCTATATTCTATCCACCTAAATATGTTACTTCCTACATGATGAGCTTTTACTTTCTGCAATAACATTTGGTGTGGAACCTGTTGAAAAGGCTTCGGGAAAATGATATCTACTGTTTTCTCCAAAGCACAACACGTTACATTAATAAACTGTTCAAACATAATTTCCCCCTCACAAAACTCTGCTGACTTTACCAGATAACCTTGTTTTTTTTTAAATTACCCTGCCATAGCTTTTCTATTGCAACTCTTTCTCTCTCTCCCGCCACTTCTCTTCCTCACTCCTTTCGCTTTCTCTCTTTTACAACAAAAGGAGTCACATTTGAGATTTTCCAACTCATAAGCCTCTGAGTGGGAAAATACATCAAATAAATCTACATCTATGTTTAAAACCTTTGCAGAGAGAACATAGTGATTAGATATGTTATAGTGAATCATAGATAATCACCAATTATTCCTTGCAGAAATGTATGATGATTCATCTTTTAATAATACGAACAGATCGGATGACATTGATTCCTTCATGAATTTCAGTTGTATATTTAATAAATATTCTTATTTCTAACATAAAGCCACTAGCCACCTGTTTTAATGTGAGATTATTCAAAACATTACTCTGCCTTAATGCTTATGCCTGGAATGAATGTCGCTTCGAAGTTATTAGTTTATTTCTTTTGAATTTAACTCTAATTAGGCGTTCAAGCTGGTCAATCTTTTAATCACAAGTAATAACTTTCGATGACTTTGAAAGTTCACTCAGTGAATAGTTAAACTACACAGACTACAAAAGGCCTAAATTCAACTCCTGCTTTGAGCTGGATAGTGATTTTCAGAAACAACAGTGGCATATTAAAATTACAGTGCACCTGGAAAAATCACAGGGCTTAATTAGGACCATCAATTAATTGCGATTAAGATTCACATAGTTCCTGCAGGTAACTTGTCTTCAGGCTACAAAAACCATTCTTCAATGAACCTGCTATCAGGTATTAACATCTCCCCACAGGAAATCCATGGGGCAAATTTTTGTGAATAATGAAGAATTTATATAATGTCCCTACAGTCAAATACTTAATGTTGGGGCTCAAAGCATTACAAACTATTGGCCGCAATTAACAGAGGAACAACAAAACAATCAAATCCAAAGCTCTATTTGAAATTGCAAACAGTATTTTTCAGTAGTTCTGAGAAATTGTGAATTTTGCTTTGGAATTATTGACTGAAAGATATCATCTCGACAGCTTGCTGTCTGGTTCTGTCGCGGGCATTTCACTAATAGTCTCACAGTTAGCTTGCAGCTTTGTATAACAATGCCTCAAATAATTAAGCATGGCTACAATTGGCAATTATCAACATGGGGACATTTACAACTTACCCCTCAACTATTTTCTGTTCTGCAGAATGCTCCTGCTCCAAACTCACTTTATCCAATTGAGAGCTGAGCTTCATTTATCTGCATCCAAAAACTCTGCCAAATTGCCAGATCCAGCTGCTTTGTAGTTTAGCTGCTCACTAACATTCCAATAGAGCTTTAGTTTCTAGTGCAAATATTCTTTCTGGACAGTTTGTACACCCACAACGAAGTTTCATCTTTATTTTGGACACAGCTCCTCGGGGAGAAGAAGCCAAGATATTCTGACACATTAATTTCTTAAAGAGGGAGAAGAAACTGAAGGAAGCAGCAACAGTTGGAGTGAAATATATAGAGTCCCATAAAGAATACTATAAAACTACAGGGTTAAGAACAGTTATTTTGATATGTCTATTAAACAATTAAGAAAGTACAATATCCAGGACTCCCATACATCAAGAGTTAATTCTTGCTTCTTTCTTTGATTACCCTTTTTTTGTTTCCTTGCTCATTGCCCTCCTTAAACCTCCCAATTTCAAATCTAACTTCCTTTTCCTTACAACACACATAAAAGTTGCTGGCACCAGCATCAGCAGCATCTGCAGATTTCCTCGTGTTTCCTTTTCCTTAACCAAAATAGTACCATTTCAAACAGGACCAGGAAGAGTAGGTCCCTCAAGCTTGTTCCATCATTCAAAATGATCTTCATATTCCTCAAAAGAATCTAATTGAGCCTGGAGTATGATTTACACTGTCAATCTCCTTTAGATCCTAAAGTGTACAATAAGATCACCTCACCTATCAGAGCGCACACAGGCGGCACCAACTCCTCACAAAACATTTCCCCATTAAACCCATTCCAGAAATCCATTTTGTGAATCTTTTCTGACAGGCCTCTAAGACAAGCAGAGCATTCCTTAAATAAGGACAGCAAAAATGTTAGCACCTTCTGCCTGTGTTTAATAGCTCAACAAGTTGCTTTGTTTCCTGGTCCTGTCTATATTTCTATTGTTATCTAACCAGCACATTAATGCTCTGGTTCCCCTTGGAACACAGAGGCTTCTTTTGTCAATTGTATCCTGAAAAAAAATTTAAAATGAAGCATTTTATTATAGAGCTGTACCAAATGAAAAATGGACCGAACAGAGTTTGAAGTGGCATTGGTTGACAATAATTTATCTCGGGACAGAAAAAAAAGAATTGGATATTCTCAGTAACTGAATTAAAATCAGAATTTACCAGTAAAAGCATAAATGAATGTAACACACTGAGAAGCAAAACAGTTGAAGATTCAGGTATGATGGTGATTTGTAAAGATGATTTATAGATTTGGATTTAATAAAATTTAGCTTCATGTTGAATCACAGAACATTAGTACTTAATTCATGTATTGTTGAGTTAAACGGATAGAGGAATATTGATTTTTCGTATTTTGTAAATTAAAATGTAAGTCATAGATCTTCAACAAAGGAGAATAAATCCAAGCCAGAAATTGCAGGTTGGAAGATTAGTATTTCCGAAAAACTAAAATGATAACCTGTATTGCAATATATTTGTAAAGTTGATTATTTTAATTTTCTGGCAGCATTACAATTCTGCCTGAGATTACTTGTAGATCACCAAATTCCATTTTCAAAAGCTCAAATATTTCACAACGGAAGAATGAATATTTATGCCTCATTGGTAATGAAAGTGCAAAATTATTATCCTTGACTATTGAATAAAATATAGATAAACTAGAAAATGACTGTAACGCAAACAACAGGAATTCTGCAGATGCTGGAAATTCAAGCAACACACATCAAAGTTGCTGGTGAACGCAGCAGGCCAGGCAGCATCTCTAGGAAGAGGTGCAGTCGACGTTTCAGGCCGAGACCCTTCGTCAGGACAAACTGAAGGAAGAGTGAGTAAGGGATTTGAAAGTTGGAGGGGAAGGGGGAGATCCAAAATGATAGGAGAAGACAGGAGGGGGAGGGATAGAGCCAAGAGCTGGACAGGTGATTGGCAAAAGGGATACGAGAGGATCATGGGACAGGAGGTCCGGGAAGAAAGACGGGGGGGGGGGGGGACCCAGAGGTTGGGCAAGAGGTATATTCAGAGGGACAGAGGGAGAAAAAGGAGAGTGAGAGAAAGAATGTGTGCATAAAAATAAGTAACAGATGGGATACGAGGGGGAGGTGGGGCATCAGCGGAAGTTAGAGAAGTGTTATTCCTCTAACCTGAGTGTGGCTTCATCTTTACAGTAGAGGAGGCCGTGGATAGACATGTCAGAATGGGAATGGGATGTAGAATTAAAATGTGTGGCCACTGGGAGATCCTGCTTTCTCTGGCGGACAGAGCGTAGATGTTCAGCAAAGTGGTCTCCCAGTCTGCGTCGGGTCCCATCAATATATAAAAGGCCCCATCGGGAGCACCGGACGCAGTATATCACCCCAGTCGACTCACAGGTGAAGTGTTGCCTCACCTGGAAGGACCGTTTGGGGCCCTGAATGGTGGTAAGGGAGGAGGTGTAAGGGCATGTGTAGCACTTGTTCCGCTTACACGGAGAAGTGCCAGGAGGGAGATCAGTGGGGAGGAATGGGGGGGACGAATGGACAAGGGAGTTGTGTAGGGAGCGATCCCTGCGGAATGCAGGGGGGGGGGAGGGAAAGATGTGCTTAGTGGTGGGATCCTGTTGGAGGTGGCGGAAGTTACGGAGGCTGGTGGGGTGGTAGGTGAGGACCAGGGGAACCCTATTCCTGGTGGGGTGGCGGGAGGATGGAGTGAGAGCAGATGTACGTGAAATGGGGGAGATGCGTATAAGAGCAGAGTTGATAGTGGAGGAAGGGAAGCCCCTTTCTTTAAAAAAGGAAGACATCTCCCTCGTCCTAAAATGAAAAGCCTCATCCTGAGAGCAGATGCGGCGGAGACGGAGGAATTGCGAGAAGGGGATGGCGTTTTTGCAAGAGACAGGGTGAGAAGAGGAATAGTCCAGATAGCTGTGAGAGTCAGTAGGCTTATAGAAACATAGAAAATAGGTGCAGGAGTAGACCATTCGGCCCTTCGAGCCTGCACCGCCATTTATTATGATCATGGCTGATCATCCAACTCAGAACCCCGCCCCAGCCTTCCCTCCATACCCCCTGATCCCCGTAGCCACAAGGGCCATATCTAACTCCCTCTTCAATATAGCCAATGTACTGGCCTCAACTGCTTCCTGTGGCAGAGAATTCCACAGATTCACCACTCTCTGAGTGAAGAAGTTTTTCCTAATCTCGGTCCTAAAAGGCTTCCCCTTTATCCTCAAACTGTGACCCCTTGTTCTGGACTTCCCCAACATTGGGATCAATCTTCCTGCATCTAGCCTGTCCAATTCCTTTAGGATTTTATACGTTTCAATCAGATCCCCCCTCAATCTTCTAAATTCCAACGAGTACAAGCCCAGTTCATCCAGTCTTTCTTCATATGAAAGTCCTGCCATCCCAGGAATCAATCTGGTGAACCTTCTTTGTACTCCCTCTATGGCAAGGATGTCTTTCCTCAGATTAGGGGACCAAAACTGCACACACAACTCCAGGTGTGGTCTCACCAAGGCCTTGTACAACTGCAGTAGTACCTCCCTGCTCCTGTACTCAAATCCTCTCGCTATAAATTCCAGCATACCATTCGCCTTTTTCACCGCCTGCTGTACCTGCATGCCCACTTTCAATGACTGGTGTATAATGACACCCAGGTCTTGTTGCACTTCCCCTTTTCCTAATCGGCCACCATTCAGATAATAATCTGTTTTCTTATTTTTGCTACTAAAGTGGATAACTTCACATTTATCCACATTAAATTGCATCTGCCATGAATTTGCCCACTCACCCAACCTATCCAAGTCACTCTGCATCCTCTTAGCATCCTCCTCACAACTAACACTGCCACCCAGCTTCGTGTCATCCGCAAACTTGGAGATGCTGCATTTAATTCCCTCATCCAAGTCATTAATATATATTGTAAACAACTGGGGTCCCAGCACTGAGACTTGCGATACCCCACTAGTCACCGCCTGCCATTCTGAAAAGGTCCCGTTTATTCCCACTCTTTGCTTCCTGTCTGCTAACCAATTCTCCATCCACATCAATACTTTACCCCCAATACCGTGTGCTTTAAGTTTGCACACTAATCTCCTGTGTGGGACCTTGTCAAAAGCCTTTTGAAAATCCAAATATACCACATCCACTGGTTCCCCCCTATCCACTCTACTAGTTACATCCTCAAAAAATTCTATGAGATTCGTCAGACATGATTTTCCTTTCACAAATCCATGTTGACTTTGTCCGATGATTTCACCGCTTTCCAAATGTGCTGTTATCATATCTTTGATAACTGACTCCAGCAGTTTCCCCACCACCGACGTTAGGCTAACCGGTCTATAATTCCCCGGTTTCTCTCTCCCTCCTTTTTTAAAAAGTGGGGTTACATTAGCCACCCTCCAATCCTCAGGAACTAGTCCAGAATCTAACGAGTTTTGAAAAATTATCACTAATGCATCCACTATTTCTTGGGCTACTTCCTTAAGCACTTTGGGATGCAGACCATCTGGCCCTGGGGATTTATCTGCCTTTAATCCCTTCAATTTACCTAACACCACTTCCCTACTAACATGTATTTCGCTCAGTTCCTCCATCTCACTGGACCCTCTGTCCCCTACTATTTCTGGAAGATTATTTATGTCCTCCTTAGTGAAGACAGAACCAAAGTAATTATTCAATTGGTCTGCCATGTCCTTGCTCCCCATAATCAATTCACCTGTTTCTGTCTGTAGGGGACCTACATTTGCCTTTACCAGTCTTTTCCTTTTTACATACCTATAAAAGCTTTTACAGTCAGTTTTTATGTTCCCTGCCAGTTTTCTCTCATAATCTTTTTTCCCCTTCCTAATTAAGCCCTTTGTCCTCCTCTGCTGAACTCTGAATTTCTCCCAGTCCTCAGGTGAGCCACTTTCTCTGGCTAATTTGTATGCTGCTTCTTTGGAATTGATACTATCCCTAATTTCTCTTGTCAGCCACGGGTGCACTACCTTCCTTGATTTATTCTTTTGCCAAACTGGGATGAACAATTGTTGTAGTTCATCCATGCAACCTTTAAATGCTTGCCATTGCATATCCACCGTCAATCCTTTAAGTGTCATTTGCCAGTCTGTCTTAGCTAATTCACGTCTCATACCTTCAAAGTTACTCCTCTTTAAGTTCAGAACCTTTGTTTCTGAATTAACTATGTCACTCTCCATCTTAATGAAGAATTCCACCATATTATGGTCACTCTTACCCAAAGGGCCTCTCACGACAAGATTGCTAATTAACCCTTCCTCATTGCTCAAAACCCAGTCCAGAATAGCCTGCTCTCTAGTTGGTTCCTCGACATGTTGGTTCAAAAAAACCATCCCGCATACATTCCAAGAAATCCTCTTCCTCAGCACCTCTACCAATTTGGTTCACCCAATCTACATGTAGATTGAAGTCACCCATTATAACTGCCGTTCCTTTATTGCACACATTTCTAATTTCCTGTTTAATACCATCTCCGACCTCACTACTACTGTTAGGTGGCTTGTACACAACTTCCACCAGCGTCTTCTGCCACTTAGTGTTACGCAGCTCTACCCATATCGATTCCACATCTTCCCGGCTTATGTCCTTCCTTTCTATTGCGTTAGTCTCTTCTTTAACCAGCAACGCCACCCCACCTCCCCTCCCTTCATGTCTATCCCTCCTGAATATTGAATATCCCTGAACGTTGAGCTCCCATCCTTGGTCACCCTGGAGCCATGTCTCTGTGATCCCAACTATATCATAATCATTAATAACAATCTGCACCTTCAATTCATCCACCTTATTACGAATGCTCCTTGCATTGATACACAAAGCCTTCAGGCGCTCTTTTACAACTCTCTTAGCCCTTATACAATTATGTTGAAAAGTGGCCCTTTTTAATGCTTGCTCTGGATTTGTCGGCCTGCCACTTTTACTCTTCTCTTTAGTACTTTTTGCTTCTACCCTCACTTTACACCCCGCTGTCTCTCTGCATTGGTTCCCATCCCCCTGTTGTGAACTAACCTCACCTAGTAGACATCAGTGGATAAGCTGTCTCCAGAGGCAGAGACAGAAAGATCTCGAAAGGGGAGGGAGGTGTCGGAAATGGACCAGGTAAACTTGAGGGCAGGGTGAAAGTTGGAGGCAAAGTTAATAAAGTCAACGAGTTCTGCATGCGTGCAGGAAGCAGCGCCAATGCAGTCGTCCATGTAGCGAAGGAAAATTGGGGGACAGATACCAGAATAGGCACGGAACATAGATTGTTCCACAAACCTAACAAAAAGGCAGGCATAGCTAGGACCCATATGGGTGCCCATAGCTACACCTTTAGTTTGGAGGAAGTGGGAGGAGCCAAAGGAGAAATTATTAAGAGTAAGGACTAATTCCGCTAGACGGAGCAGAGTGGTGGTAGAGGGGAACTGATTAGGTCTGGAATCCAAAAAGAAGCGTAGAGCTTTGAGACCTTCCTGATGGGGGATGGAAGTATATAAGGACTGGACATCCATGGTGAAAATAAAGCAGTGGGGGCCAGGGAACTTAAAATCATCCAAAAGTTTAAGAGCGTGAGAAGTGTCACGAACATAGGTCGGAAGGGATTGAACAAGGGGTGATAAAACAGTGTCGAGGTATGCAGAAATGAGTTCGGTGGGGCAGGAGCAAGCTGAGACAATAGGTCGGCCAGGACAGGCAGCAGTAGGAGCACCAGAGACAATTTAGCAGTAAACAATACTTTAGTAATAAACTGCAATAAAACATGCCATTAGGAGCCACAAATCAAGAGAGCACAGATACTTAACACAACAGGCAACAAGGTAACTGAAAGCTAGAAGCAACTGGTTAAAGCTGGCTGGTTTGATGGGTGAACAAGGACTGTGGATGAGAGCTGTGGTGATAGGCTGCTGGTGATAAGTTGGAGACTGGGAGGTGCCTGCACAGGACCCCGTACCACCACCACTCCTATGATCAGTACCTGATGGTCCACAAAATCCTCGATGAGTAATGGATCCAAGAATTGAATTGAATTGACTTTATTACCTACATCCTTCATATACATGAGGAGTAAAAATCTTTACATTATGTCTCTGTCTAAATGTGCAATGTGCAATTTATAATAAATAGTATGTACAACAATATAACATAGAAATACAGTTGTGGCAGCATGAGTTAATCAGTCTGATGGCCTGGTGGAAGAAGTTGTCCCGGAGCCTGTTGGTCCTGGTTTTTATGCTGCGGTACTGTTTCCTGGATTGCAGCAGCTAGAACAGTTTGCAGTTGGGGTGACTCAGGTCTCCAATGATCCTTCGGGTCCTTTTTACACATCTGTCTTTGTAAATGTCCTGAAAAGTGGAAGTTCACATCTACAGATGTGTTGGGCTGTCCGCACCACTCTCTGCAGAGTCCTGCAATTGAAAAAAGTACAGTTCCCATACCAGGCAGTGATGCAGCCAGTCAGGATGCTCTCAATTGTGCCCTTGTAGGAAGTCCTTAGGATCTGGGGACCTATACCAAACTCCCTCAACCGTCTGAGGTGAAAGAGGCGCTGTTGTGCCAAGGAACATAAAGCTGTTCACCCTCTCAATCCCAGATCCATTGATGTCAATAGGGGTTAGCCTGTCTCCATTCCTCCTGTAGTCCACAACCAGCTCTTTTTTTTTTTTTTTTTAACAACATTGAGGGAGAGGTTGTTTTCTTGACACCACAATGTCAGGGTGATGACTTCTCTGTAGGCTGCCTTATTATTATTTGAGATTAGGCCAACCAGTGTAGCATCATCAGGAAATTTAATTAGCAGATTGGAGCTGTGGATGGTGACACAGTGATGGGTATACAGAGAGTAAAGGAGGGGGCTTAGGACACAGCCCTGAGGGGCTCCTGTGTTGAAGGGCAGAGGTGAGAGAGCCTTCTCTTACTACCTGTCGGCGATGTGACAGGAAGTCCAGGATCCAGCTACACAAGGCAGGGTGAAGGCTGAGGTCTCTGAGCTTCTTGTTGAGCCTGAAGGGAATTATGGTGTTGAATGCTGAACTGTAGTCCAAGAACAGCATTCTCACATAAGCATCCTTCTTCTCCAGATCTGTAAGGATGGTACATAGAGCTGTGGCTATTGCGTCATCTGTCGATCAGATGTTTCAGTAGGTGAATTGTAGGGGGTCCAGTTTGGGTGGCAACAAGCTGCAGATGTAGACCTTGACCAGCCTCTCAAAGGATTTGCTTATTATTGAAGTGAGTGCGACGGGACACCAGTCATTCTAACATGTTACCTTGGTCTTTTTAGGTACAGGAACAATGGTGGATGTTTTGAAGCAGGAGGGCACTCTACACTTGGAGAGGGAGAGGTTAAAAATGCACACACACTCTGAGTACCCGCCCTGGGATGCCGTCCTGTCCTGCAGCCTTGTGACTGTCCACTCGTTGGAAACAACTGCATACTTCAGCCTCAGAGATGACCAAGCTGCACAGCACCTAAGCCCTCTCCTCCAGGCTGTACACTTACCAGTCAAACCAGGCACTGCACACACCACCCACGACGATGCGAATTATCAGCCGCATACTGTGTATGCTGGTTGAGTGGTCCATCAACAACAAGTTTGAGGCAGGACACGTGGAAGGTAGGTGGCAGCTGGGAATGTTATGTGACTGGATTGATGCGATGGGTATTTGAAAGGGCCAGTGAACTGGGGTGAGAGAATGAATGGGAGGATTTGTGATAGGCTGGAAGACAGCTGTTAACTCATTGTACAGACAAACTGCACTGTTGAAGGTGAGAGACATGCCTATCAATGAAAAGATTTGTTGTTCATATTTCCAACTTTACCCAAGTTTTGCCAGAAATACCAAGGGAGAAAGGTAAATCTAGCTTTGTCTCGATCTTAAACTATTCAATGTAGTTTGACTTACTCCTTCCTAAGCAATGTGAGAAAACTAGAGAATCCTGCTTTCACCTCACTTGCTGTTGATATAATATCGCCATCTACAGTTTTATGCTTATCTGGTTATATGAAGCAATTTATCATCCAGAAAGCATTTTGAGTTCACCAGAATTTGAGGAGATGCTTGTTAATTTTTTTTCCAGATTGAACCCACAGAGCTAAAGGCAGCAATAGCAGAGAAGCAATAGGATCTTTTGATGGAGAATCACAAGTTAGATTAATGTCCTAACATGGTTTAAAACCAATTATGATTTCTATCTTTGTGGTGTACCGACATCAGGTCTCTAGATATGAAAATTTAAACTCATTACAAAGTAAACCAGTGGACTGAACTTAGGACTGCCAGTGTCAGGCACTTGAATGTAAGTACTTTCCAAGTCTCACAATCCCACCATTAACCAGTGACAGATATCCAATCATACAGAGATAGAATCAAAATCCCTATGATTTTGATTTGATTAGTTTAGTTTATTGTATATACACCAGGGTACAATGAAATTCCTCGTGCACATGAAGTCAGCAGAGTAAACAGTATATGTGGTACTGGTAAATACAATTATGAATACAAAGCAGCAGATTGGTGCAAAGAGCCGGTTAAGTGGTACTGTAACAACAACATCTTACTTAACATCTGTAAAACGGATCACTGATTTCAGAAATGGGAATGTAGATAAACACATGACAGTCTACATTCATGGTTTGGCAATAGAGAAGACGAGCAGCTTTACATTTCTGGGTGTTAACCTATGGAATAATTTGTCCAGGGCTCAGCACATAGATTCAGTCACAAAAAAAGGCATATCAACCTCTTTCCTGTCGTAGATGATTAGGAGGTTTGGCATGTCACCAAACACACTAACAAATTTCTGCAGTTGTACAGTTGAAAGTATCCTAGCTGTATGTTACAGTAATTCAAATGCACAGGGACTGCTGTGAGAAGTGGACCCAGCCCAATACGTCATAAGTGGACCCACTATCAAAAGTACCTATACGAAACACTGCCACTAGAAGATAACGTCTGTCTTCATCCCCACTGTCTGCGCTAAACCACGATAGGGAAGGAGGTACAGAGTCTGAATCCCATGCCAGAAGAACCAACCTGCACAATGCTATTCAAAGACCTCAGTATAGCAACACAATGACCACTTTACACTATAATGGACTTGCTTTTTTGTTCTATTTGTATTCTTTCATGTAAAAAATGTATAATTTAGGTCTAATTTATGGTTTTCTTGTGAATATTGTGTCTTTAAAGCAATGTATCAGTGATGCTGTTGTAAGTAGGTTTTTCATTGCGCTTGTGCAGATGACAATAAACTCAACTTTGACTTCTGAAGTTTTGCTGAGAAAATACTAAACTACAATAGCAGAATAACTGAGAAAGGTAGAGTTCAGAGTGTGAAAATGTGACAGCACTATAAGGAAGCGGGTGCGAAAGAATTGATTATTTCAGGAGTCTGTGAACAGTGGATTAGGATTTCCAACCTGGTGCCAGGCCTACACAGGCAGCCACCTCCGAGTCTCTACCCAGCTAAGAGGAGTCACATGCCATTTGTTTCCAATTTATCACCTGCAGCCTATTAAAACCCAGCTTGCATCCCCGAGCCTTGTTCACCCATCGAACCAGCCAGCCTCAAGCAGTTACCTAGCCTTCAGTTACCTTATTGTATTTAGTATCAGTTCTCTTTTGTTTTGTAGCCCCTTGTGGCATGTTATATTACAGTTTATTAGTAAAGTATTGTTTACTGCTAAATCGTCTCTGCTGCTCTGTTTTTCTGTCAAGCCTCCTCTACAATTCCTGACAGGATGAGTGAACCAGCAATTGATCCAAAAGAGTTTGCTTGCCTAAAGGAAGTCATCTTTTGACATGAGCACACAATCCAGAAGGAGCAGAAAACTATTCACCATCTGCCATTCTCCATCTCGATACAGCAACCCAACATCAATCAACCTTCCTCAGAGCCCTAGATTCTGGTGCCCAGTCGCTTCGTCAGATCCCCAACCCAATGTTGCAAGATTCTGTCCCAGTGCATCTTGCACCTCGAGCTCCAGCCACCTCTGTATCTTGTGGAATGAGGCGCTATTGCTTTCATCATCTCTTTCTTGATTGGGCGAGCTCTGACCTGGGCCACTGCTAAATGGGACACTAAAACACCCTATCTGCAACAAATAGGAGCATTTCACCGCTGAGATGCACCAGGCTTTTGATCATCTTGGAAGTGGAAGGGAAACAGCAGATCAGATACTTCACCTATGTCAAGGCTCACATTTGATGCTGGACAGCATCATGGAACTTGGGACCCTTGTGGCAGTGGTGGCTAGAATGCAAAGCGCTGCTGGCCTATTACCATCATGGCCTCTCGGAGCTCTTGAAAGACAAGCTGTCTACCTGTAGATACCCACTGGCCCTCTGTATTGACATGCATCTCGTGGAATGACCCTCTAGATCATCAACCATCAGCCTGAACCCCAGTTCTGTTCTCTGAACCTTTTCAGGCTGCAGGACTCTCATCACCAATGCCTCTAGAACCCATGCAATTAAGGAGAACTCCTTTTAAACAATTGCCTCCCCCTAAAGAGCATGAGTGTTGGTGGAAGAACAACTTGTGCACATACTGCAGAGCAGCCAATCACTCACACATCAAATGCCCACTGCATGTGGGAAACAGCACCGCCAGGTGGAGGCAAGGGGCCTCCGATTTGGTGAGCTCCCCCGGCCCCTTGTTCCAGCGCCATTCCCAGCTCACCCTCTCCATCCACTTCCACACTCCAGCAGCTCTATGCGCACAGGAAGCTCTGGTGGTTTCTGGCGCTGCAAGCATCTTTTTTAGACTGAACCCTGTGTGTGCACCTTGGACTCCGTACCAAATGTATCTCTTACCCCTTCTGCATCACAGCCATTGACAGACGTCCCTTGGGGTCTGGGATAGTTAGACTGTACACATGGCTTATGCACATGAGCATCAGAGAGTATCGTAAGTCCATCTAATTCCTCTTGATTGACTCACCCGATACTCCTCTTGTTATGCCAGGGTCACCACTCACGACCCTCACTTTATCTGGTCAACTGGATCACTGCTGAGTTCGCGACCCAAATGCTGGACCACATACCTGCATCCCCGGTTGACCTCACCCCATAAATCCATGGAGAAAACCCTTAGCTTCACTAAACAACTGCGCAATTGACCTCCTGCCGGACACCACTACCACCCAAGGCTGTCTGTTCTCCCTTTCCCCTCCTGAGACCCAAGATATGAATAACTACATCGCCAAAGCGCTGCAGTGTGGCTTGATTCGACCATCCCAAACCCTATCCAGTGCAGGATTCTTCTTTGTCAAGAAGAAAGATTGGGGAGGGGGGGTCTTCATCCCTGCAGTAACTATAATAGACTCAACAAAATCCCAATTAAGAATCGCTACCTTCCCCCCCTCCCCCGATGGATAGCGCATTTGAAACACTCCGTGTGGCCCAGATCTTTAAACTAGATCTGCAGAAATGTGTACAATGTGATCTGCATCCACTAAGGGGAGTGAGCGGAAGATGCCATTCATAGCGCCCACTGGTCACTGCGACTACTTGGTAGTGCCTTTTGGATTTCCAATAGTCCAGTTATTTTCCAAGCCTTCATCAATGAGATCCTCCGAGACACGCTACACAGGTACATGTTCGTCTGCCTTAGTTGACAGGCTCATCCCCAATAAGGGAGGGTGTGGTGGAGGAGCACCAGAGGGAGGCAATGGGTAGGCAAGGAGATAACAAGAGAGGGAAAAGGGGGATGGGAAATGGTGAAGGGAAGTGGGGAAGCATTACTGGAAGTTTGAGAAATTGATGTTTATGCCAGCAGGTTGGAGGCTCCCCAAATGGAATATAAGGTGTGGTTCCTCCAGCCTAAGTGTGGCCTCATCACGACAGCGGAGGAGGCCATGGATAGACATATCGGAATGGGAATGGGAAGTGGAATTAAAATGGGTGGCCACTGGGAGATCCCCCTTGTTCTGGCAGTCTCCCAATCTACACCGGGTCTCACCGATATACAAGTGGCCATACCAGCAGCACCGATCACAGTATGTGACCCCAACAGACTCACAGGTGAAGTGCTGCCTCACCTGGAAGGACTGTTTGGGGCCCTGAATGGTAGTGAGCAAGGAGATGTAGGGGAAAGTGTAGTACTTGTTCCACTTGCAAGGATAAGTGCCAGGAGGGAGATCAGTGGGAAGGGACGAATGGAAAATTCCCGGACCGATCCTTGCGGAAAGCAGAAAATGGGGGGGGCGGGGGGGGGGGGAGGTGTGTTTGGCGGTGGGATCCAGTTGGAGGTGGCGGAAGTTTTGGAGAATTATGTGTTGGACGCGGAAGCTAGTGGGTGGTATGTGAGGACAAGAGGAGCCCTATCCCTGGTAGGGTGGTGGGAGGATGGGGTAAGAGCAGGCATGCGTGAAATGGAAGAGATGCAGTTGAGGGCAGCGTTGATTGAGGAAGGGAAGCCCTTTTCTTTGAAAGAGGACATCTCCTTTGTTCTAGAATGAAAAGCCTCATCCTGAGAGCAGATGCAGTGGAGACAGAGGAATTGAGAGAAGGGGATGGCATTTTAAGAAGTAGCAGGGTGGGACGAGGTATAGTCCAGGTAGCTGTGAGAGTCCTTTGGTTTATATTTGACATCGGTGGATAAGCTGTGTCTGGAGATAGCATCTACGCTCTATCTGACAGAACAAGAGGGATCTCCCAGTGGCCACCCACATTAATTCCACTTCCCATTCCCATTCCCATTCCAATATGTCCATCCATGGCCTCCTCCACTGTCATGATAAGGCCACAATTAGGTCGGAGGAACAACACCTTATATTCCATTTGGGTGACCTCCAACCTGATGGCATGAACATCGATTTCTCAAGTTTCCAGTAATGCCTCCACTCCAACCCCTTCTCCATTTCCCATCCCCTTTTCCCTCTCATGTTATCCCCTTGCCCGCCCATTGCCTCCGTCTCCTACCCCCGCCCACTCCTTTTAACTTACTTCCATGGGCTTCTATCTCTTTCACCAATCAACTTCCTAGCTCTTTGCTTCATCCTCTCTCCAAGTTCCAACTATCACCTGGTGTTTCTCTTTCCCATTCCCCAACTTCAAATCTACTCAACGTTTATTCTCCAGTCCTGCCAAAGGGTTTCGGCCCAATACGTCAACTGTGCTTTTTTCCATATTTGCTACTTCGCCTGCTGAGTTCCTCCAGCATTTTGTGTGGATTTCCAGCATCTGCAGATTTTCACTTGTTTGTTAAACATTAACTCTGTGGCTTCTCTCCATTGAGCTGCTGTCTTACTTAGTGAGTATTTCTAGTATATTCTACTTTTCTTTCAGATTACCGGAGTCCATAATTTGTTGTTTTTGTTAATGTCTACAATGCTTTGATGGCATTTATGGAATAAATCCAGGTTACTTTGATTATGCATGGAAGACCGTGTAAGGAATCTGGAGCAGCAGCTAGATGACCTTCGACTCATAAGGGAGAATGAGGCAGTCATAGCTGAGAGCTACAGGGCTGTCAAAAGCAGGTCATTGGGTGACAGTCAGAGGGGGGAAAGCGAAGGTGAGCAGACAGGTAGTTTACCGTCCTGGATACTGTTGGCGGGGACAACCGACCAGGTGTGAGCCACGGTGGCAGGGCCTCCGGCACTGGGTCTGACCTTGTGGTGCAGAAGGGTGGGACGGAGAAGAGGAGAGCTGTCGTCATTGGAGACTCTATAGTCAGGGGAGCAGACAGGAGATTTTGTGGACGTGAGAAGGACACCCGCATGGTTTGTTGCCTCCTGGGTGCCAGGGTCCCGGATGTCTCTGACTGGGTGCACGACATCCTGATACGAGAGGGAAAGCAACCAGAAGTCGTGATACATGTTGGGACCAACGACATAGGCAGGAAGAGGGATGAGGTCCTGAAGTCTGAGTTTCGGGAACTAGGCAGAAGGCTGAAGAACAGGACCTCAAAGGTGGCGTTCTCAGGATTGCTGCCAGTGCTACCTGACAGTGATGGTAAGAATTGGAGGAGATGGCAATTGAATGCGTGGCTGAGGAGTGGGTGCAGGGAGCAGGGTTTTAGATTTTTAGATCATTGGGATCTCTTCTGGGGAAGGTGGGACCTGTACAGATTGGATGGGTTGCACCTGAACTCGAGGGGGAGCAATATCCTTGCAGGTAGGTTTGCTAGCATGGTTCGGGAGGGTATAAACTAATTTCCGAGGGGGATGGGACCCAGAGCGATAGAGCAGTGAAAGAAGTGCATGGAGTAAAGCCAGATCTAACATACAGAGAGGCTTTGAGGAAACAGAAGCAGAATGAACAGAGTAAAGACAGTAAGGTAGAAGAGCTGAAATGTGCGTACCTCAATGCAAGAAGCATCAGGAACAAAGGTGATGAACTGAGAGCTTGGATACATACATGGAATTATGCTGTAGTGGCCATTACAGAGACTTGGCTGGCACCAGGGCAGGAATGGATTCTCAATATTCCTGGATTTCAGTGCTTTAAGAGGGATAGGGAGGGCGGAAAAAGGGGAGGAGGGGTGGCATACTGGTCAGGGATACTATTACAGATACAGAAAGGGTGGGTAATGCAGCAGGATCCTCTTTTGAGTCAATATGGGTGGAAGTTAGGAACAGGAAGGGAGCTATCGGGGGTATTCTATAGGCCCCCTGGTAGCAGCAGAGATACAGAGGAGCAGATTGAGAGGCAGATTTTGGAAAGGTGCAAAAATAACAGGGTTGTTATCATGGGTGACTTTAACTTCCCTAATATTGATTGGCACCTGATTAGTTCCAAGGGTTTAGATGGGGCAGAGTTTGTTAAGTGTGTCCAGGACTGATTCCTGTCACAGTATGTGGACAGGCCGACCAGGGGGAATGCCATACTAGATCTAGTACTAGGTAATGAACCAGGTCAGGTCACAGATCTCTCAGTGGGTGAGCATCTGGGGGATGTGACCACTGCTCCCTGGCCTTTAGCATTATCATGGAAAAGGATAGAATCAGAGAGGACAGGAAAATTTTTAATTGGGGGAAGGCAAATTATGAGGCTATAAGGCTAGAACTTGCGGGTGTGAATTGGGATGATGTTTTTGCAGGGAAATTTACTATGGACATGTGGTCGATGTTTAGAGATCTCTTGCGGGATGTTAGGGCTAAATTTGTCCCGGTGAGGAAGATAAAGAATGGTAGGGTGAAGGAACCATGGGTGACAAGTGAGGTGGAAAATCTAGTCAGGTGGAAAAAGGCAGCATACATGAGGTTTAGGAAGCAAGGACCAGATGGGTCTATTGAGGAATATAGGGAAGCAAGAGAGGAACTTAAGAAGGGGCTGAGAAGAGCAAGAAGGGGGCATGAGAAGGCCTTGGCGAGTAGGGTAAAGGAAAACCCCAAGGCATTCTTCAATTATGTGAAGAAAAAAAGGATGACAGGAGTGAAGGTAGGACCGATTAGAGATAAAGGTGGGAAGATGTGCCTGGAGGCTGTGGAAGTGAGCGAGGTCCTCAGTGAATACTCCTCTTCGGTATTCACCAATGAGAGGGAACTTGATGATGGTGAGGACAATATGAGTGAGGTTGATGCTCTGGAGCATGTTGATATTAAGGGAGAGGAGGTGTTGGAGTTGTTAAAATTCATTAGGACAGGTAAGTCCCCGGAGCCTGATGGAATATTCCCCAGGCTGCTCCACGAGGCGAGAGAAGAGATTGCTGAGCCTCTGGCTAGGATCTTTATGTCCTCGTTGTCCACAGGAATAGTACCGGAGGATTGGAGGGAGGCGAATGTTGTCCCCCTGTTAGAAAAAGGTAGTAGGGATAGTCTGGGTAATTATAGACCAGTGAGCCTTACGTCTGCGGTGGGAAAGCTGTTGGAAAAGATTCTTAGAGATAGGATCTATAGGCATTTAGAGAATCATGGTCTGATCAGGGACAGTCAGCATGGCTTTGTGAAGGGCAGATCGTGTCTAACAAGCCTGATAGAGTTCTTTGAGGAGGTGACCAGACATATAGATGAGGGTAGTGCAGTGGATGTGATCTATATGGATTTTAGTAAGGCATTTGACAAGGTTCTACACGGTAGGCTTATTCAGAAAGTTAGAAGGCATGGGATCCAGGGAAGTTTGGCCAGGTGGATTCAGAATTGGCTTGCCTGCAGAAGGCAGAGGGTGGTGGTGGAAGGAGTA
Organism: Mobula birostris; assembly: GCF_030028105.1. Lineage (NCBI taxonomy): Eukaryota > Metazoa > Chordata > Chondrichthyes > Myliobatiformes > Myliobatidae > Mobula > Mobula birostris. The sequence goes on along the minus strand of NC_092372.1, from coordinate 48,306,577 downwards.
CATTCAGATTGGAGGATTGTGACTAGTGGTGTCCCACAAGGATCTGTTCTGGGACCTCTACTTTACCTGATTTTTATTAACGACATGGATGTGGGGGTAGAAGGGTGGGTTGACAAGTTTGCAGATGACACAAAGGTTGGTGATGTTGCAAATAGTGTAGAGGATTGTCAAGGATTGCAGAGAGACATTGATAGGATGCAGAAGTGGGCTGAGAAGTGGCAGATGGAGTTCAACCCGGAGAAGTGTGAGATGGTACACTTTGGAAGGACAAACTCCAAGGCAGAGTACAAAGTAAATGGCAGGATACTTGGTAGTGTGGAGGAGCAGAGGGATCTCGGGGTACATGTCCACAGATCCCTGAAAGTTGCCTCACAGGTGGATAGGGTAGTTAAGAAAGCTTATGGGGTGTTAGCTTTCATAAGTCAAGGGATAGAGTTTAAGAGTCGTGATGTAATGGCGCAGCTCTATAAAACTCTGATTAGGCCACACTTGGAGTACTCTGTCCAGTTCTGGTCACCTCACTATAGGAAGGATGTGGAAGCACTGGAAAGGGTACAGAGGAGACTTACCAGGATGCTGCCTGGTTTAGGAAGTATGCATTATGATCAGAGATTAAGGGAGCTAGGGCTTTACTCTTTGGAGAGAAGGAGGATGAGAAGAGACATGATAGAGGTGTACAAGATAATAAAAGGAATAGATAGAGTGGATAGCCAGCGCCTCTTCCCCAGGGCACCACTGCTCAATACAAGAGGACATGGCTTTAAGGTAAGGGGTGGGAAGTTCAAGGGGGATATTAGAGGAAGGTTTTTTTTACTCAGAGAGTGGTTGGTGCGTGGAATGCACTGCCTGAGTCAGTGGTGGAGGCAGATACACTAGTGAAGTTTAAGAGACTACTAGACAGGTATATGGAGGAACTTAAGGTGGGGGCTTATATGGGAGGCAGGGTTCGAGGGTCGGCACAACATTGTGAGCTGAAGGGCCTGTACTGTGCTGTACTATTCTATGTTCTATGTAAAATAACATCATTAGGCATAAAGAGCACGACAATTAAGTTATAACTTATTAGAGCAAAGATTTGCAATAACTTGCAATATTATTTTAAATTCAGTAAATGGTTGTTATATATGGATTTAATTAGATATAGTTACAATGAGATTATAGGATAACTTGATAATCAGAAGTTTTGTAGTGCTCAGGATTTTTTGTATAAAGTTACTCTTGTAAGTTGTATCTGGATGGACATAAAAGAACCTGCGGAAAACGAGGGTAATGGGAACCAAGTAAGAAAATGCAGCTGAGGAAGATGATCAAACATCATCTTGCCAAGTGGTGGATAAGGACCTAATCCTTGTTTTCTTATGTTTCTGGAATAAATTAATTCTGTTCAGAATCAATTACCACATCATAGCATATCAGTGGTTTAAATAATCAGTTAAACATGTCACAGATTTAAAATTAAGTCATGATTCTTTCAACTAATTTTGCCAGGGTCAGTGAACACAACCCGTCAGATATTTCACTTCAAAATCAAAGAGAAAGAATTACCCACATTCAATCTAACGAATAATCTGTTGTAAAAACACTTCACCGTCAAAATGACAGATATGTGCTGAACAAAAATTACCCTCCCCCCTTGAGATGCATTTATTCCTGGTATTCTCAATTCTCATCCTGCTTTTTATATTGCTGCCATGTGACCTGTCTTCACCCATCTTTCCTCTGCTGTGTTATGCACTTGTGGGTTCAGCTGGCGCCTATTGTGTGAGTCTTGAGTATTCCTTTCATTGCTATAATTATTCTTTAGATGAATTTGTTCTGTACCTCATCACACAGCTATTTGTTCAAATATACAGATGCCAGTTCTTGAAAGACTTGTCCAGTTATTCTCCCTCTCACTCTTTATTCCAGTCCTACAATATTTCCCTTTCAACTACGTGGCTAATTCTATTCTGTTCTTTCACCACTTCAAACAGTGGATTTCAGATAACAATTTTCTGCATAGAAAGAATTCCCCTTTATCTCCCTTCTGATTTTTCTCTCAGTTATCTTAATATTTGTCCCTGGGTTACTAATCATTTTGCCCATGGAAATAATTCCTCAGTAATTATTCAATTGAAGCCTTATATAATTTTGAACATTTCTGATAAACTGGCCTTCATTTTCTTTGTCTGAGTAGTTAACTATCTGCAGTTGTATAGGCCACCATGGACTCTGATCAGCTTATGATAGTTCTTAATTCATTCTGTTTCTCCTCTACTCTTTTTTGCACTGGACAAATCTGATGCACAATATGTCCATTGATACTCTGTCCCTCAAAAACTCTGTGTTTACTCTCTCCATTACAGTTTCCAAACATGAAACTGCTTCGTTGATGCAATAAGTTAGTAGTGGCCTACAAGTCTGCTACATCCCATGGACTAACTTTGTCACGTCGACTGTACTCTTTTCCTGGATACTACCTGGCCTGCTGAGTTCCTATAGCATTTTGTGTGTGTGCTCAGATTTCCAGCATCTGCATTCCCTTGTTTGGCATCTCTCTTTTGGTCTTCTGCCTATGCTTTGTTTAGATTTAGGACCACACATTTTCAAATACTGTTCTGCCTACGTGTATTAATTTCACTGTTGACTACATTAAAAACTGTGGGTGCTACCGCGTTCTTTTCATTTTTCTTGGGCTTTCTTTTCCTATTTACTCTCGCTCCTACCACTCAGTCATGTTAGCTTTTATTTCTCCCATATTAGACACCACTTCACCAATCCATCTCTTCTCTTTACTCTAACTTATCAACCATCAATCAAAACTCTCAGAAATAAACAAACTTAAAGTCTAATTGCCAATCCATTCCCTCAAACTTCAAAGCTTTTTTTTTCAAACTGCCTTATCATTTTCTCACACTGACCCTTTGCAATAATTAGACAAGCAATAATTATCCTTCTTCTCCTACTCACCCCATCTACTGTAGTTCCATCTGCTATGTTGGACTATGAAGCAGAAGACACCATAGACTCTGTCAGTTTCCCAATATGGACCTATATCAGCAGTCTTTCTGTCACTATTCAATACAGGGTCTCCCTGCCTTACAGATAACCTGACATCAAAAAATTCAACTTTACTCAAACTCTCCCGTACACTTTAAAAGCACTTTTCTAGAATGTAACACTGATAATGATGTGTTTCATGGTGTTCATCAATAACTGGATACCAATTAACTTCCTCTCAGAGGACCATAACCTTCTTGTGGTTTGGAGGCTTGCATGCCTCAATGACCCAGAGATATATGTTGGCCAGAGTCAGGGCTTTATGCTTTGGCTCGTGGTAGGGTCACCCATGCCAAACAGGTGAAAGGGTAGAGGCCAGCTAAGACTTGTCCAATGGTCTTCCAGGTTTGGGAGTTCACTTCAGGACTAACAAACCTGACTGTTAAAACAAAATTGTTACGGAAACAGCAAAGAAGGATCCTTCTACATCTGAGTGTGATGGTGTTTCTGAGTCTCCACCCAGGACTTGCATAACTGACAGTAGTGAAAACCAAGACGAAGCTACTGACAGGCTGAAAGAAGCCCAAAGATGGAGGACCGACATTGTTGCCCTAAACACCAGCAGTGTAATGGGCAGTAAGAAAGTAAGTACCAAATAACTTAATTACAGGCAGTGTTAGGGTAAATATTTGACGAGACTATTACAGTAAATGCAGTACAATATTGGTAGCTATAGAAAATGTATATTTCTGACCCAAGCAGAAATTGGCTTGTGAACAGTTCCCAGGAATGGAACCCTCAAATAACCTAGGGATTGCCTGTATTCTGGAATAGTCAACTTGCCAACATAGTGGGAGTGGATGAGTGTACAGCAGTGGTATACAAAAAAGACTCACTATTGCCTCCTCAAAGATGGGGAGTAAATGCCCACCAAGGCTACTGATGCTCCCACCTTGTAAGTGAATTGAAGATAAACACAGTAGTGAATCATTTTCAGATTTTTTAGAATTGCAGTATGTATCTGGACTGACCTAATTAATACCTTTATAGAATGCACTTTGAAGTAGAACACACATTATTTGTGCAGTAGCTTTTCTAAAGGTGGCAATTAATTCAGTCAATTAAACAGAGAATACAAAGCAAGCATTGATTTATTCCAGCCAGTTATTACATATAGTTATTGAAAGAGCATAATGTAATCACTGGAGAATCCTGTACATCACTCAAAATCACATTTTGGTTCAAGGTCCTTCTTTAACCAGCTGTTAGCCTTAGTTTTGAAATATTCAACTGACTTAACATGAACAGATTTTTAAGAATAACGAAAATTGCTGGAGGAACTCAGCAGGTTAGGCAGCATCTATGGAGGAGAATAAACAGTTGATGTTTTGGTCTAAGACCTTTCATTAAGACAGGAAAGTTAGGGGGAGAAGCCAGAATAAGGTGGTGGGGTGAAGGGAAGAGGCACAAGTTGGCAGCTGATGGCTGAAACCAGGTGAGGGGGAAGGTGGGCGGGGGATGAAGTGAGAAGCTGGGAGGTTATAGGTGGAAGAGGTAAAGGGCTGAAGAAGACTCCAGAAAGACGGCAGCACGTTCATCGCAGCAGCCTTTATGGAGTCAACAAAAGGTGCAATTGTCCTTTTGAAATGTATTTTTTATGATCACAAGATCCTGCTAGACATTAAGAACTTCAAATACGGGTTTTATTAAAGGTTGTTACTCTTTTATAATATTCGCACACTGTTAAATATTGTTTATACTCCCTCACAAAATGTTCCTGAGTGTGTTATCTCTTTAGATGCTGAGAAAACTTTTGATAGAGTAGAATGGTCTTATTTATTTAAGGTGCTTGAAATGTTTAATTTCAGCTCGAAATTTATATCCTGGATTAAACTGTTATATCATTCTCCTGTGGCTTCGGTTCGTACTAACTCTTTAAGCTCACCTTTTTCCCCTCTTTTTCGAGGTACTCGACAAGGTTGTCCTCTTAGTCCTTTATTATTTGATATTGCATTAGAACCTCTTGCAATTGCCATTCGAGAATCTCCAAATATTACTGGGATAACTCAGGGCTTAAAGTCCCATAAAATATCACTCTATGCTGATGACTTACTTTTATATATTTCTAATCCCCAAAAATCCATCCCTGCTGCTTTAGAGCTATTAGCACAATTTGGTCTTTTTTCAGGTTATAAATTAAATCTTAGTAAGAGTGAACTTTTCCCGATTAATAAACAACTTCCCTTGTATTATAACTTTCCATTTAAATTGATTAATAATTATTTTTCATATCTTGGGATTAAAATTACTTGTAAATACAAAGATTTATTTAAGATTAACTTTTTACCATCAATTGACCATATTATTCAACTTTCATCTAAATGGTTTCCTTTATATTTAACTTTGATTGGTCGTATTAATGCAGTTAAGATGTTTTTTCTGCCAAAATTTTTATATATATTTCAGGCATTACCAATCTTTGTTCCAAAATCTTTTTTTGATAAAGTTGACTCCAAAATTTCTTCATTTATTTGGCAAAATAAAAACCCGAGACTGGGTAAAATACATTTACAGAAAGCTAAGAGAGATGGAGGCTTAGCATTACCTAACTTTAGATTTTATTATTGGGCAATTAATATTCGACATATGAAATTTTGGTTACTTGACCAGGATATACTATCCATTCCTAAATGGGTAGCATTGGAATTACAATCTGTTCAGGGGTATACACTTGGCTCTATTTTAGGTTCCTCTCTTCCTTTTGATTTGAAACGCCTTAAACAGGTGTCTAACCCGATAGTTAAATATACCTCACGTATTTGGTTTCAATTTAGAAAATTTTTTGATCTTAATCAATTTGGGCTAGCGATTCCTATTTTAGGTAACATATTTTTTCCTCCCTCTTTCACAGATCGTGCTTTTCAAATTTGGAAGACTAAAGGTATTTCACAGTTTTTGGATTTACTTTTAGATGGTTCCCTTATGTCTTTTGAACAATTATCTAATAAATATAATTTATCAAGAATACATTTTTTTAGATATCTACAAGTTACAGATTTCCTAAGTACTATACTTTCTTCCTTTCCAATGCTTCCTCCGACATACATTTTAGATACTATAACTAACTTTAATCCATGTCAGAAAGGTGCATCGGCTATGATTTATAATATTATTATGAAACTTAGGAAAGCTCCATTTGATAAGATTAGGGTAGATTGGGAACAGGAATTGGGGTTTATCATTCCCGTGGATGACTGGGGGCAGATTTTACAATTAGTCAATACTTCCTCTATCTGTGCTAAACATTCCCTAATTCAATTTAAAGTTGTTCATAGAGCACATATGTCCAAAGATAAATTAGCTCGCTTTTATTCTCATATTAATCCTTTTTGTGATAGATGTCCGGGGCAGATAGCCTCTTTAACTGATATGTTTTGGTCTTGCCCTACTCTGGAAACTTTTTGGAGAGACATTTTTAATATTATCTCAAAGGTATTGAATATAGATATCTCTCCTCACCCTATTACTGCTATCTTTGGATTACCTAAAATTTCCAGTAATCTTTCTCCTTCAGCCCGTAGAATGATTGCATTTCTTACTTTAATGGCAAAAAGATGTATCTTACAACATTGGAAAGAGCTTAATGCTCCAACTACCTTTTTTTGGTTTTCTCAGACGATATTATGCTTGAATTTGGAGAAAATTAGAAGCAATCTTTATGACTCCTCATTTAAATTTGAACAGACCTGGAGATCTTTTATTCAATATTTTCATTTAATATAATATATACCCTTCTTGTTTTTTTTTTACTGTTTTTAATGGAGGTCGAGATTGAGGACGTGATTTTAAGTTTTTTAACTCTGTTTGGTTTCAAGTTAGCCCATTGCTTTGCTTTGCTTTTAGTTAGTTGCATGGTGGTTTTTTTCGGTTTTTTTTTTCCTTTTCTCTATTGAGATATATATAAAAATTAGTATACTATTATGTTACCTTGGTACGTTATGTTTAAATTACATTGTTTGTATCTTTTTTTTGTATTAATATCTCCTGTAATTTTATTATATTCTAACAGTGTATTAGTGCCTATATGACTTACCTTTTTGTATACTTATTCAATAAAAAGATTTAAAAAGAAAGAAAGAAAGAACTTCAAATACTGCAGGTCTACCCCTTCAGTGAGTTGTTCGTTGGTGGAAAAAATGAAGGTGCTGTGCATTGTGCTGCTGCCTGTGTCGAAGGAGGTGTACAGTCTAGTAGTGGGTGACCATCCTGGTTGCTTTCCTTGTGATTCCAAGACCCTTCTGGACTTTGCTAATGTGGAACGCCACAAGCTCGATTCACTGATTTATTGGTGGACAGCAGTGGTGGATGGCAGGGGAGCTGTATAGCTTCATTTGTAGCAAGGACCAAGCCTCAAGCCGCAGTGTCGTCTGTTTACAGCTCCCAGGAGAGAGGGATTGGAATCAGTGCACTCCATCGGGGTAGTGTGGTGTGGCGTCCAGGCTGGAGTCGGTGCTGGCCCGTCCCCGTGTTCGGTTGGCAGCAGACAAGCTATATTGTGGTTGACTACAGACTTTTGTGGCATTCACAGCTTGGGTCTGGATTATTTTGTTGCATTGATGCTTCTTACTGATATCTTTATGTACTTGCTACCTGATTGTGCTGTGTGGTGTTGGTACTGTGTTTTGCACCTTGGCCCTGGACTGCCTCGTTTGGCTGAATTCATGGTTGAATGACAATTAAACTTGAACTGAATTGAGTCTGATAGGAGGGGAGGGTGGAAGAAAGGCAGCAGATGCAGGTGATAGACAGATGAGGAGAAGGAGTAAGAGAGGAGTCAGAATGGGGAATGGAAAAAGAGAGAAGGGTGAAGAGAGAGAATTTACTGTAAGTTAATTTCTCCCCCTTTCTCCTTTTCTTTTGTTCCTTTATCATTCAAAAAAGCCAGACACAAAGGACCTTATTGAAAGCTTACTGAAGTCCATGATACAATATCAATTGCCCTGCTTTCTTCAATCTCTGTCACCTCCTCAAAAAAATCCTTAAGACATGTAAGTTTTAAGACATGACCTCCCTGCACAAAGCCATGCTGACTACCCCTAATAAGTTAACAACAGGAATTCTGCAGATGCTGGAAATTCAAGCAACACACATCAAAGTTGCTGGTGAACGCAGCAGGCCAGGCAGCATCTGTAGGAAGAGGTGCAGTCGACGTTTCAGGCCGAGACCCTTTGGAAGGGTCTCGGCCTGAAACGTCGACTGCACCTCTTCCTACAGATGCTGCCTGGCCTGCTGTGTTCACCAGCAACTTTGATGTGTGTTGCCCCTAATAAGTTTATGCTTTTCCAATCTCAGTAGATCTTATCTCTATGAAAATTGTCCAATTATTTCCTTACCACTTTAATTTACTTGTTTGTTCCTAATGCCCTTCTTAAAATAGAGAAAAAATATTGCTGTTCCCCTGTCCTCTAGGACATCACTTGTGAATAAAGAGGATACACAGATCTCTATCAAGGCCCCAGAACCCATTATTCTCCTCTCTTACCTCTCTTAATAGCCTGAGATCCTATCAGAACCTGGGGACCTATCACCTCAGTGCTCTTCAAGAGCTTCATCACCTCCTCCTTCTTGATATCAAAATGCCCTAGAATATAGGCATACACCACCCCCCCACCACCACACTTGCCCTTACTAATCTCACTTTCCCTCCTGTACTTCTCCTTAGTGAATACCAACTTAAGTACTTCAACCATTTTCTCTGCTCCAAGCATATGTTCCTACAGTAGTCCTACCCTCTCGTTATAACTTAATGAACTGTTAAAAAATTTCCTTTACACATTTAATGCTAACATCTTGCACCAAGTATTTCAAAACCAAGTATGATTGCAAGCAACTGAAATCATTGTGAAATCTTTATACTGAACTATAACGGTGTTAGAAAATAAGTACAAGAATTTTAAATACTTCCAAAAAGGCATGTAATTTATGTGTTCCTATTTATAAAATGATTGCAGTATTTGTCCAGCTACATTTAACAAAATTATTGCTAGTAACAGTAGTTTAGATCCAGCATCACACTCCAGAGAAACTGAGTGTTCCACTACTCTGTATTAATTTCTAGTTTACCATATCCATGGTGATTTGTAAAGAAGGTCTTGCTTTGGTGCTTAAGAATGTTAAGTTACAAAATTGTAGTTAAGTAACAACATATTGAAATAGATTGATTAGAAATTAGCCATGGTTTAATTCTATTATTCTGTAAGATATGAGCAAAGCAAAACCAATTTCATGAAGCAATTCAGTGTATTCTCAAGGACAATAAATGGCCTGGTGTAACTATCTGTTCATTTTATCTGGCTATATTTAATTGCTGGCAGATTATTTAAGAGAAATAAAGAAAAGAAAGCATGCTAGGGGATATAATTCTTTCTGATTTATTCTTTTATCATCTTCTTTTGAATTGAACTATCGTTTCTCTTGTCATTTAATCATAGAAACAACATAGACCTCATTCTTTCCTCCTATCCTCCATATCCTGGCAGGGAGATTAGCGAGGGCTACTGAGGTAACTTTAAACTAGAATGGTTGGGGGGTGGGAATCAAATTAAAGAGTCTAGGCGAGAGGAGGTTAGTTCACAACAGGGGGATGGGAACGAGTGCAGAGAGACAGAGGGGTGTAAAGTGAGGGTAGAAGCAAAAAGTAGTAAGGAGAAAAGTAAAAGTGGCAGGCCGACAAATCCAGAGCAAGCATCAAAAAGGGCCACTTTCAACATAATTGTATAAGGGCTAAGAGAGTTGTAAAAGAGCGCCTGAAGGCTTTGTGTGTCAATGCAAGGAGCATTCGTAACAAGGTGGATGAATTGAAAGTGCAGATTGTTATTAATGATTATGATGGAGTTAGGATCACAGAGACATGGCTCCAGGGTGACCAAGGATGGGAGCTCAACATTCAGGGATGTTCAATATTCAGGAGGGATAGACATGAAAGAAAAGGAGGTGGGGTGGCGTTGTGGTTAAAGAGGAGATTAACACAATAGAAAGGAAGGACATAAGCCAGGAAGATGTGGAATCGATATGGGTAGAGCTGCATAACACTAAGGGGCAGAAGACGCTGGTGGGAGTTGTGTACAGGCCACCTAACAGTAGTAGTGAGGTCGGAGATGGTATTAAACAGGAAATTAGAAATGTGTGCAATAAAGGAACAGCAGTTATAATGGGTGACTTCAATCTACATGTAGATTGGGTGAACCAAATTGGTAAAGGTGCTGAGGAAGAGGATTTCTTGGAATGTACGTGGGATGGTTTTTTGAACCAACATGTCGAGGAACCAACTAGAGAGCAGGCTATTCTGGACTGGGTTTTGAGCAATGAGGAAGGGTTAATTAGCAATCTTGTCGTGAGAGGCCCCTTGGGTAAGAGTGACCATAATATGGTGGAATTCTTCACTAAAATGGAGAGTGACATAGTTAATTCAGAAACAAAGGTTCTGAACTTAAAGAGGGGTAACTTTGAAGGTATGAGACGTGAATTAGCTAAGATAGACTGGCAAATCACACTTAAAGGATTGATGGTGGATATGCAATGGCAAGCATTTAAAGATTGCATGGATGAACTACAACAATTGTTCATCCCAGTTTGGCAAAAGAATAAATCAAGGAAGGTAGTGCACCCGTGGCTGACAAGAGAAATTAGGGATAATATCAATTCCAAAGAAGAAGCATACAAATTAGCCAGAAAAAATGGCTCACCTGAGGACTGGGAGAAATTCAGAGTTCAGCAGAGGAGGACAAAGGGCTTAATTAGGAAGGGGAAAAAAGATTATGAGAGAAAACTGGCAGGGAACATAAAAACTGACTGTAAAAGCTTTTATAGATATGTAAAAAGGAAAAGACTGGTAAAGACAAATATAGGTCCCCTACAGACAGAAACAGGTGAATTGATTATGGGGAGCAAGGACATGGCAGACCAATTGAATAATTACTTTGGTTCTGTCTTCACTAAGGAGGACATAAATAATCTTCCAGAAATAGTAGGGGACAGAGGGTCCAGTGAGATGGAGGAACTGAGCGAAATACATGTTAGTAGGGAAGTGGTGTTAGGTAAATTGAAGGGATTAAAGGCAGATAAATCCCCAGGGCCAGATGGTCTGCATCCCAAAGTGCTTAAGGAAGTAGCCCAAGAAATAGTGGATGCATTAGTGATAATTTTTCAAAACTCGTTAGATTCTGGACTAGTTCCTGAGGATTGGAGGGTGGCTAATGTAACCCCACTTTTTAAAAAAGGAGGGAGAGAGAAACCGGGGAATTATAGACTGGTTAGCCTAACGTCGGTGGTGGGGAAACTGCTGGAGTCAGTTATCAAAGATGTGATAACAGCACATTTGGAAAGCGGTGAAATCATCGGACAAAGTCAGCATGGATTTGTGAAAGGAAAATCATGTCTGACGAATCTCATAGAATTTTTTGAGGATGTAACTAGTAGAGTGGATAGGGGAGAACCAGTGGATGTGGTATATTTGGATTTTCAAAAGGCTTTTGACAAGGTCCCACACAGGAGATTAGTGTGCAAACTTAAAGCACACGGTATTGGGGGTAAGGTATTGATGTGGATAGAGAATTGGTTAGCAGACAGGAAGCAAAGAGTGGGAATAAATGGGACCTTTTCAGAATGGCAGGCAGTGACTAGTGGGGTACCGCAAGTCTCAGTGCTGGGACCCCAGTTGTTTACAATATATATTAATGACTTGGATGAGGGAATTAAATGCAGCAGCTCCAAGTTTGCGGATGACACGAAGCTGGGTGGCAGTGTTAGCTGTGAGGAGGATGCTAAGAGGATGCAGAGTGACTTGGATAGGTTGGGTGAGTGGGCAAATTCATGGCAGATGCAATTTCATGTGGATAAATGTGAAGTTATCCACTTTGGTGGCAAAAACAGGAAAACAGATTATTATCTGAATGGTGGCCGATTAGGAAAAGGGGAGGTGCAACGAGACCTGGGTGTCATTATACACCAGTCATTGAAAGTAGGCATGCAGGTACAGCAGGCGGTGAAAAAGGCGAATGGTATGCTGGCATTTATAGCGAGAGGATTCGAGTACAGGAGCAGGGAGGTACTACTGCAGTTGTACAAGGCCTTGGTGAGACCACACCTGGAGTATTGCGTGCAGTTTTGGTCCCCTAATCTGAGGAAAGACATCCTTGCCATAGAGGGAATACAAAGAAGGTTCACCAGATTGATTCCTGGGATGGCAGGACTTTCATATGAAGAAAGACTGGATGAACTGGGCTTGTACTCGTTGGAATTTAGAAGATTGAGGGGGGATCTGATTGAAACGTATAAAATCCTAAAGGGATTGGACAGGCTAGATGCAGGAAGATTGTTTCCGATGTTGGGGAAGTCCAGAATGAGGTGTCACAGTTTGAGGATAAAGGGGAAGCCTTTTAGGACCGAGATTAGGAAAAACTTCTTCACACAGAGAGTGGTGAATCTGTGGAATTCTCTGCAACAGGAAACAGTTGAGGCCAGTTCATTGGCTATATTTAAGAGGGAGTTAGATATGGCCCTTGTGGCTACGGGGATCAGGGGGTATGGAGGGAAGGCTGGTGCGGGGTTCTGAGTTGGATGATCAGCCATGATCATAATAAATGGCAGTGCAGGCTCGAAGGGCCGAATGGCCTACTCCTGCACCTATTTTCTATGTTTCTATAATACTGAGATTGATGGATCAGACATCTGATGGAAGACTATCGATCTGAAAAATAACCAATTTTCCTTGTCCATATATGATAACTGGCTTTAAAAACACAAACACGAGGAATTCTGTAGATGCTGGAAATTCAAGCAATACACATCAAAGTTGCTGGTGAACGCAGCAGGCCAGGCAGTATCTCTAGGAAGAGGTACAGTCGACGTTTCAGGCCGAGACCCTTCGTCAGGACTAACTGAAGGAAGAGCTGGTAAGAGATCCTTCAGTTAGTCCTGACGAAGGGTCTCAGCCTGAAACGTCGACTGTACCTCTTCTTAGAGATGCTGCCTGGCCTGCTGCGTTCACCAGCAACTTTGATGTGTGTTGATAACTGGCTTGTTTAGTATGTCCAACACTTTCTATTTTTATCCATGTTGTACTGATGTAGTTTTGGTTTACATGGGATATAAATTTCCCCCATAGAATTAGGCATATGAATGAAATCCATTAATAAACACCAGAAATTCTGCAGTTGTTGGAAATCCAAAGCAACATACATAAAATGCTCAGGTCCTCCAACATTTTGTATATGTTCCTTTAAAGAAAATAACCAGATTTTTTCATGTTTTTCTTCCAATGTATTTCAATATACCCGTTACATCTGCATATTCATTGTAGTGTTAAGATATTGGCAACAATTTTTCCCCATCTGTTGGTTTATATTAAGGTAACATTCACAACACAGCCCAGGTATCCACATCCACAACTTGTATCCACAAGACCTGTGCAATGTTACGAGAGCAAAGGATAAATATCACTCCATAATAAGAGGAAGAATGAGAGAAAGGCAGCCAAGTTAGTGATGCTATGCCAGTAACATCACACAATGTGTAAAGGACTCTTAGAATCAGGAGATTTATAGCTTTGATGGAATTATGCCTTGTTATTTGACAAGGATAAAATGGATAAAAGACCACCAGCACCAGAATTAGAAAAATCTTCCAGACCAGATGAGATGCAGACGATGTTGCTGAGAGAGGCAAGGGTGGAATTCTACGTGGTTCTGATCAAAATCTTTCAATTCCTCCTTAGAAAGGCTGGCTGTGTTATAGAAGTCAAACTGGACACACTGGAGGCTGTGGTAGAACAAAGGACCCTACGGAAAATACTGGCGATTCTGGACAATGTTTTTTGCCCTCTGCCTGCCACCTTAGCTGAACAGAGGAGCACTTTTAGTAAAAGATTAAGACAACTGTGCTGCTCCAAAGAGTGCTATATGAGGCCACTCTTACCCTCGGCCATTAGGCTCTATAATGAGACAACCGATAGGCGGGAAAGTGAAGACCTCCTCCTGTTAGACTGCTTGAGGTAACTTTTTATTCTTTCTTACTTCTTTTCTAATATTTGTATTTTGTACACTGTAATTTCCCTTGGAATCAATAAAGAATCGATCTCTATCTTAATAAAGTGAGGAGTGGCAGAGGGTAGGAAAATAGAAAAAAAATCATGAAAAATTTATCACAACACTGTTGCAGATGGAGAAAGTCTAGAGATAAAACGGCACCAACACTTGAATAAATAAATGAAAGCAAAAGCCAGCAAAGATATTTGAAGGTAATTTTCATTACAATATTAAGTTAACTCATCGAGTGACACAGAAATTGTTGAATGAAGCACAGTAGCTATTATTAAATGGTGTGTAATAAATACCACATGAAAAAATGAACTTGAGTAAACTTGAAGACAATGAGATTAAAATGTAGTTGGCTGTTGGCATACAAAATGAACTGAATTTAAAAAACAGCAGTGTTAGAGACTAGGAAACTGCACCCCCCCGCCCCCCCAAATTCTGGTTGATAGGACAACTGCTCTTTTTGATTTGCTGCATTTCATTTAAAAACCTGTAAACAAAGAAGAGGTGCAACATATTTCAGAACCAGAAAGACCAATGAAGTAAGAAGACATGGCAAATAAAATTTAAAGCAAAGAAGTACAATAAGATCCTACTTAATGTTAAGTACATGGGCAATTAATTCAAAAATCAAAAAATGAAGGAATAGGAATTCCTGGAGTTGTGTAGTCAAATTTTTTGAAGGCTGCTTTGTGGAAACCTTGCTTCATGAATAGTCCAATAAGTATGGCCCATGGTTTCCAGAGCAAACTGGTATTTGAGGAAATGAAGGGCCTTGGTGTAGATGTCCAAAAATCCCAAAAGGCAGCAGACATACCTGCTTTGATTAGCCAGGGCATAGGATATAAGATTATAGTGCAGAGTAATGTAATGGGTGACAGACGACACATGTTGCTTTTCATAGAAATTGTTCTACATAATTCACAAATACAATCATTGAGTTTTTGGTGTCTGACATAATGTCGTCAGCGTGAAGCGACTGCTTTTGGGTTATTTGTAATGGAAGTGAAGGGCTGCAGATTTTGTTAAGCACATTAAATGACTCTCGCATGTTTCATTCATGAAATCCTACACTCTTGGATGACTCCAGTTACTTAATGACAAGTCGACCAAAGCAGTCACTTTGAAGCTGATGGGAGTTTCAACAGCAGCATGCTACCACGTGGTTTACACAAACAGAAGCCCAGTTCGCCCAGCAAGAAATCAGCGCAGACAATACCAAATTTTACTACGTTGTAGCATCGCTAAGTAGTTGTACTACAGCCAGAGTGGTGAGTTTACCAGAAGACTTGCCTACAAGTGATAAATATATTACTCTGAAAATTCACTTTTGGACTGTCGGAGTCTGAGTCTGAGCGTGCCAAACCGTTGCTCTCCTTGCCCAGCCTGGGTGATGCTAGGCCTTCAGAACTAATGGACCACGTGCTGTCTCTCCTGGGCAATCACCATCCTAACTGTTTAGCAACAAATGGATGATCAAGTTCACACAGACCCCACTAATACACCTGTGAAGTACTATAGGGAGCTTACAAAAATGGCCAATAGTCTACACTTAGAGATGCATCATTCCTCCTCCTTTCCCTGTCTCAATAAGCCCTGTCAGCAAAGCCTCCAGCAGACTCACACCCACAGCTCTAAATCAGACAACCCCAGTTCTATGTTTTTACCATGCATGCTTCAACACCAACACCAAGAAGCGCTGATCATGCAACTTCAATAGTGCCAGTGCATTGGCACATCGAGCTGCCAGAATAGTCTTTTGTTCGTTACAGAAACCCTTTTAGGGCCATGCTTCCTGTGTAACAAGGGCACTCCAGTGAGTGTACTGCCAGCAATGCTCATTGATTATAAGGCAGAGAATAATGGAACCTCACTGAAGATGGCTGATATCAGCAGGATGCAGACTGACAGAACACGATGTATGACACTCTGTTTCAGTGGACAATGCTATACATGGGACTTTGTCTTGGCTAAAGTTGCAAATTTCCTCTGCGCTAAAATACTGTTGGTAAATCTTAAGTATTGCCAGCTTGTAGATGCAAAGGACTTTGGGTCATTACCCTGCACACCCGGTAAGTTCCCCATGACAACTCTGTCTAGCGCATGCACCACATGCGAATTTGCTCACCTGTTGGGTGAATTCCCAAACCTCACCAAGCTCACATTTACCACTACAGTCACAAAGCACCATATTTTCACGTCTGGCTCATCAGTCCATGCCTGTGCGCGTAGACTGGGAGTCAGAAAAGCTGATTAGCATGAAGATTGAGCTTGCTAACATGAAAATGCTTAGCATTGTATGCAGGTCAAATATTCCTTGGGCTTCACCCCTCCCACATGGTGCCTAAGATCGATGGTGGTTGCCATCCATGTGGCAATTACGGCCGCCTTATCAAGGCCACCATCCCCCTAATTGTTACCCAGTCCCACATTTTCAAGATTTTTCAGCTCGCTTAGCCGGAAAGATTATTTTTTCTAAAGTGGACTTAATCAGGACATGAGCAGAGCATTTGATGACACCAAATGAGCTCTTTCAAACGCGACCCTATTGGAGCAGCTTCTCCCCAACGCACTGATAGCCATCACTACTGATGCCTCAGACTATGCTGTGGGAGCTGTCCCGAACAGTTGGTTGGGGCATGTGGCAGCCGCTCACCTTCTTCAGTCGGCAGCCCACCACCGAGAAGAAGTACTGTACATTTGACCGCGAGCTTCTCGGTCTCTATCTGAGGAACGATATTTTCATTTTCTACTGCAGGGTCAGCATGTCACAGCGTTAGTTGACTGCAAACCCCTCATGCCATGATGGCCAAAGCATCAGACCCTTGGTCTGCATGACAGCAACACCACCTGGCCTACATTTTGGAATTCACGACTGACATACAGGGAAAAATAATTCTGGGGTTGATTGCTCCTCATGGCCCACTGTTGATGCCATACACATCGTGGCTGACTATGTTGGTATGACAGCCACCCAAGCTGCCAACCCAGAGGTTCAGGCTTACAGGACAACAGTCATGAGCCTGTGGCTAGCTGATGTCAAGCTTGGGGACACAAGAGTTTCTCTCCTGTGCGACGTCTCAACCAGTAGCCCTTGCACCATAGCGCCTGCAAACTGGAGGCATACTGTTTTTAACTCCATTCATGGCCTCTTGCATCTGGGTGGGAAGAACTCAAAGAAACTGGTTGCTTTAAAGTTTGTGTAGCATGGCCTCAGGAAGGACGTGTGAGAATGGAGTGCAGCCTGTGTTGTGTATCCACAGGCGAAATTTAACTGTCACGTTCAGTCACCATTGGCACCCATCACATTGGCAAGGTCCCAGAGCAACGGTATGATTACATCAATGAGGACCTGGTTAGTCCTGTGCCCCCCAGCCCCACCTAATACAGTTTCATGCATCTCATTACTATGATGGACCATACCACCAGGTGGCCAGAGTTTGTCCCTCTAGTGTTGATGACAGCTGTGGATGTGGCTTGGGTCAGCACCCATTCTGATATTTCTTCCTTCCATGGTCCCCAAATCACGTCGAACCTCAGTGCCACAATGGCCTAGAACCTTGGGGTTAAATTGCATCACACCACGGCACATCACCCGTAGTCCAAAGGCCTGTGTGAAAAGTTTCACTGTTCCTTAAAAAGCTGTTCTGAGGACCTCCCTGACGGATGAGAGTTGGCACAATCATCTCTCATGAGTCCTGCAGTGTTCCCACCCTCCTACGTAAAGTCAATTCTTTTACACCTATTCCTACATGGTGTACAGCACTCTTGGGTTCCAGTTGACCTACGTTCTACCATGTTTGCTTTTCTCCACCATGATACACATCAACACCCCTTAAGCCCCATCACAATAGCCTGTTTCACATTTTGAAACAGGGCGAAAAGACTCATGGGAGTAGTTCTGGGCACCATAATTTAGGAAGAATTTCAAGGACAAGAGAGGTGCATCAGGTTTAGATTACTCGGTTAAACATAAAAGAAACCCGAATTTATTTTTATTTCATTTAGAGATTACAGCAAGTAACAGGCCCTTCCAGCCCAACAGACTCATGCCGCCTAATTGTGACAATGTGACCAATTAACTGACCAACTCAGAAGTCCTTGGCATATAGGAGGAAACCAGATCACCTGACATATATCTGAAGTGGTCACAGGGAGAATGTACAAATTCCTGAGAAAGGAGCAGATTGGAACACGGATTGCTGGTGCTACAATAGTGTTATGCTACTCAGTACACTACCGTGCTATCTCTTTAAAGCAGAGCAGGCTCTGAGGAAACCTGATAATCATTGTAGAGTTGTAACAAACGTTTGCTGAGATAAATGAGAAGGGTATTAGAATTAAGGCAACTGACCAGAGAGCAAGAAGCTCTGTGACTGAACAAAATATAATGCACCAAGTTGCTGTGATAAGCAATGCACTGCCTAAGATGGCTGATGTAATGTTGGAGGAGGAACACCTTAAGGGAAAAAGGATGGTGCAAGGAATAGAGCAGGTTGAACAGTTCTTTCAAAGAGCCAGCAGGGCAATGATCCAAATGGTTGAATCTGTGGCTCAGATTTGGGTACTTGTATTGGACTTCACTCAGCAATTGCTCATGTTAACATATATAAAATTTAATGTCTACCATGAAGAGAATTACAGGTTTAGAGTCAAATTCTATCATAATATTTGATGAGACTCTGCGACATCTGAAAACATGTTTAAGAATTTTAATGAGATTTTACTGAAATTAAGAGATTTAAAGCACCATAGACCAGCTCTATGTGTCATTCAAAAAATAATGACAGCTGGAATGCAATAGATAGGTTATGTTATCTGACTGTTGAAATTGATGTGCACTGCCTCGGCTTTTGCAGTTTAAAGCCACTAATGTTGCAAAAGCAGCAGCAAGTTTGCAGGCAATATGACTTTTCATTAAGTTTGTGATGATCTGAGCAACAGAATGAAAAAAGATTAATTGTTGGCACACTATTTTCCTATCTAGGATTCAGTACTATATGTAGCTGTAAGCATTGGATATCTATTCCAAAAATAGTATAAACACAATTGTGAAAAAAATACTGGAATTGATGGCAACCATGATAAGAATATGTTGGCATTAATAAGACTGTTCTTCAAATTTATTTACCTGAATAACCTATTGATTTACTGGACCTTTTTATTGGTCTTAATGGTTTCTGATTCAAATGTTAAAATACTTCAATATGCCTTCATTTAGCAGCATCACTTGGAGCTTTACAACTTGAGAACTTAGCTCATTGAGAAAATAAGCAGTATTGTTATGATCTTTTTAAATCCATTTGCATATGTGATCGTGCTATAACAAATAGATAAGTGGCATTCAGCACAGGCAGGAGAGAGTTAATGAATTTATTATTACAAAAATGCTGGAAACATGCATTAAAAAGTGGTAATAGGACACTTAGAAAATCCTAATCTTAGTAGACAAGGTCAACATTGCTTAATGAAATGGAAATATTATTTAATATAGCTTACAGCTGTATTAAATAATATCTAACGGGGAAACCAATCTATGTAGTACATCTGGATTTGCAAGAAAGTTTGTTGCCTAAAGACTTACAGGCTTGGAATTTAATAGATTAATTAGTAATGGTGATAAGAGCTATGTAGCACAGAAACAGGCCCCTCGGTGCACTAAGTTTATGCTGATCATCCATACTAATCCAATTTACCAGCACTTGGCCAGTACCCTTCCGAGACTTGGCAATTCAAATGCGTGACCAGATGATTTTAAATGTTATGACAGTACTGCCTCCACTGTTTCTTCAGGCAGTGCATCCCAGATTACAGTAATTTCTTTTTCCTCAGATTTCCTCCTACCACTTGAAACCTATGCCTTCGAGATATAGACATTTCTATTATGGGCAGTAGTTTCTTTCTATCTGCTCTATCTATACCCTTCAAAAATTGTGCATACCTCAATCTGGTCCCCATACCCCACCCTCCCACCAGCCTCCTCCACACCAAGGAAAGCAAATCCATCCAATCCAGTCTCTCCTCTTACCTCAAATGTTCCATCCCAGACAACACCTTGGTTAATCTTCTCAGTACAATCACACCCTTCCTGTTGTGTGGCAATCAGAAATGCATACAATATCCTAGATGTGGCCTGATCCATGGTTCTTGAACCTGTGTCATAACCTTCCTGTGCATGTATTTTATGCTCTTGCTAATAAAGATGAGAATCCTATATGCCTTCTTTACCATCTCATCTACTTATGCTGCCACCTTTAGGAATATTAAAACTGCTTAAAATGATAGATATGTTACTTCTCTTGAGATTGGAACTGCAAGGCAAATTAATTCCTTGGCTACTAAGAACTGACACGAAAGAGAAAGCTGATTTAATGTTGAAATTCAGTCATAAGCATGACTTAGATTATATTGGATTAGATTCAACTTTATTGTCATTGTGCCGAGTACAGGTACAAAGCCAATGAAACGCAGTTAGCATCTAACCAGAAATGCAAAGAATAGTGTTATTTACAAAATAACTGTGAATAAAAAGTAAGTGCTACAGCACACAAATATAAAAGTACTGAGACAGTACAATATGGGTGCAATACTGCTTAGTGCTGTGATGTGAGATTCAGCAGGGTCACAGCCTCAGGGAAGCAGCTCTTCCTGTGCCTGCTGGTGTGGGTGTGGAGGCTCCTACCGGCTGGGCGGAGAATAAAAAGTCCATGGTTAGGATGAAATGCATCCTTGATAATGCTTTTCGCCCTGCCCAGGCAGCATTTATGTTAGGTGTTCTCAATGGTGGGCAACTGGGTGCCGATAATCTGCTGGGCAGTTTTCACCACATGCTGGAATGTTTTGCAGTCTGATATGGGACAATTGCCATACCACACCGAGATGCAGTTGATGAGCATGCTCTCAATGGTACAGCGGTAAAAGTCTGTCAGTATCCTGGGACAGAGGTGAGCTTCCTTGATGCTCCGCAGGAAATAAAGGCACCGTTGCGCCTTTTTGACCAGGATGGAGGAGTTCAGGGACCAGCTGAGATCCTCGGAAATGTGGACACCAAAAAATTTGAAGCTTGGTACATGCTCCACTACAGCTCCGTTGATGTAAATGGTGGCGCCCAGCATACTTGATGGACAAATGGACAACGACTGCTTTTATTTAGAAGTATTTACAAGTACTTATTTTTAATGTAAAAAAAGTGTGTGCCATTAACAGGTACTAATAACTTCAGATTTTGTAGAACAGGGTTTTACAAAATATTGATAATCCTACTATATTTCCTTTATCACCACCATTAATTCTAGTAATCCTTTTTTTCTTGACCCTTTGCATCTTCAGAGTTTAATTAAACCTGATAAAGGGCCATTCCTCTGAGACATTAAATCTACTGCTCTTTCAACAGACATTGCCTGGGCTGCTGAGTATTTGCATCTATTCTTGGTTAAATCATTGGTTTAATCTCCTACAGCTTTCATTGTAATCCATGACAATTCCTGGAAACAGTGCCTGAAAACTTAAATGTGAAAGAGACAAAAGGGTAATAGCACAGCCAGCACATCGATTTGTGCTCGGCAACGGAATTGCATTTTTTTCTCTCCCAAGACCCAGTTTCATTATCTAGCTTTATCATCCCGTTTAGTGTATATTACACAGATTGGAAGTCCCACTAAACTTGGTAATTCCTCAAATATAAAGACACATACTTTATTTCAGAATGGTTAATAATATCCAAGCCAGCCAAAGTGGGCAGAGGAAACAACTGGGTTGGGCTCCAAGCAAACAAAATAAAGTAATATTCATGCCTTTATCCATAAATACTGAATTTTAAGTTAGAAGAATTTATTAATTAGGTCCAAACTCTGGCCCCTGAATCATTACTTCATTATTCTAAATTTAACAATCTGCAAGTAAAACAGCAATGATTAAAAATGACTACTGCAACAAATAGATTACAGATGTATAAATGCATTCTTAAGTTTTGTTAAAATGGTCATGTACAAAATTTCCTCAACTTTAGTAAGTTGCAAAATGTGGGAAGCATTTTGATTTTGATTTGATTTTTAGAATCTAACAACTGTTTAAGCAATGGAGGGATATGTATTCAAACATCATGCCAACTTATGACAATGAATTTTATACAGTAAGTCTGATAAATTGTTAGCTAGTGTCAAAAATGGATGTCAGATGTAAATAAAATATGTCTGATTCACTAATAACATTTGTTTCCCATGCACGCCTCAAATTTCCAAGAATTTAGCATGAACTGGTGATTTACTAACACCTTAGCAGTCAAATTTACTAAGTATTAATGGGTAATGATTCTATTGCTTTCTTCCTTTTTAAAAAAAATGGTGAGAGTTCCAAATGTGTTGGTTCCCGTGTGACCTGTGTGTTCTAATAAATGAATTACAGAGGTTCACATACAAATAGAGTGGATATCAAACCGCTGGAAAATGTAGTTGGAGAGCTCGTAATGGTAGAAATAGCGGACGAACTGAATAAGTATTTTGCATCATGCTGGAAGTTCGAGAGTGTCAGGGATCAGAAGTGAGTGAAGTTGCCATTACTAGGGAGAAGGGTCTTGGGAAACAGAGAGGTCTAAAAGTAAATAAATCACCTGGACCAGATTGGTGTACACCTCAGGGTTCTGAAGATGGCTGAAGAGATTTTGGAACCATTAGTAATGATCTTTCAAGAATCACTAAATTCTGGAATGCTTCCAAAAGGCTGGAAAATTGCAAATGTCACTCCACTCTTAAAGAAGGAAGAGAGGCAGAAGAAAGGAAATTACAGGCAAGTTTTACTGACCACAGTGGTTGGGAAGATGTTGACGTTGATTGTTAAGGAGGTGGTTTCAGGGTACTTGGAGGAACATGATAAAATAGGACATAGTCAGCATTGTTTCCTCATAGGACAATCTTGCCTGACAAATCTGTTGGAATTCTTTGAAGAGATAACAATCAGGACAGACAAAGGAGAATCAGTGGATGTTACGTACTTGGATTTTCAGAAGGCCGCACATGAAGCCTCTAAAGAAGTTAAGAGCCCATGGTATTACAGGAAAGATACTAGCACGGATAAAGCAGTGGTTGACTGGCAGAGGCGAGGAGTGGGAATCAAAGGATCTTTTTCTGGTTGGCTGCTGGTGACTACTGGTGTTTCACAGGGGTCTGTGTTGGGACAACATATTTTTATATTATATGCCAATGACCTGGACAATGCAATTGATGGCTTTGTTGTAAAGGTCGTGGATGATACGATTCCGGAGGAATGGAAAATTGTAAATGTCACTCCACTCTTCAAGAGGGGAAATAAGCAGAAGAAAGAAAATATTAGGCCAGTTAGTCTGACCACAGTTTTTGGGTAGAGTTGATTGTTCAGGATGAAGTTTCAGGGTACTTGAAGGCATATGATAGAATCGGCCGAGCTCAGCATCGCTTCCCTAAGGGAAAATATTGTCTGACAAATCTGTTGGAATTCTTTGAGGAGCTAACAAGCAGGATCGACAAAGGAGAGTCGTTGGATGCTGTGTACTTGTATTTGCAGAAGGCTCTTCACAAGTTAAGAGCCCATAGTATTATAGGAAAGATACTAGCATGGATAAGGCAGTGGCTGATTGGCAAGAAACAAAGAGTGAGAATAAAGTAAGCCTTTTCTGCTTAGCTGCCAGTGACTAGTTGCATTCCATAAGGGTCTGTGTTGGGGCTGCTTATTTTTATGTTATAGGGCAATGACTGGGATGACGAAATTGATGGCTTTGTAGCAAAGTTTGCAGATGATACGAAGATAGGTAGAGAGGCAGGTAGTTTTAAGGAAGTAGAGAGACTACAGAAGGACTTAGACAGATTAGGAGAATGGGCAAAGAAGTGGCAGTTGGAATACTGTGTCAGGAAGTGTATGGTCATGAACCTTGGTAGAAGAAATAAAAGTGTTGACCATTTTTCAAATGGAGAGAAAATTCAAAAATTTGAGGCGCAAAGAGACTTGGGAGTCCTCGTGCAGGATCCCTAAAGGTTAATTTGCAGGCTGAGTTGATGGTGAGGAAGGCAAATGCAATGCTAGCATTCATTTCAAGAGGACTAGAATATAAAAGCAAGGATATAATACTGAGGCTTTGTAAAGCATTGGTAAGTATTTTGAGCAATTTTGGACCACTTACCTTAGAAAGGATGTGCTGATACTCAAGAGGGTAAAAAGGAGGTTCACAAAAATGATTCCAGGACTGAACGGTTTGGCAAATGAAGAGCATTGATGGCTCTGGGCCTGTATCCACTGGAACTCATAAGACTGAGGGATGACCTAATTGAAAACTATCGAATGTTGAAAGGCCTTGATAGAGTGGATGTGGACAGGATGTTTCCTATGGTAGGAGAGTCTAGGACCAGTGAACAATGCCTCAGAATAGAAGAATATCCTTCAAGAACAGAGATGAGGAGGAACTTCTTTAGCCAGAGAATGGTGAACCTGTGGAATTCGTTGCCACAGGCAGCTGAGGAGGCCAAGTCTTTACGTATATTTAAGGCAGAGTTTGATTGATTCTTGATTGGTTAGGGCATGAAGGGAAATGGAGAGAAGGCAGGAAATTGCGACTGAGAGAGAAAACGGATCAGCCATAATGAAATCATAGAGCAAACTTGATGGACCAAATGCTCTTATTCTGCTCCTATATCTTATTGGTCTTGTGGTCTAAGTAGGAAGGCAAAAAGCCTTTGTAGGCAGAACACTGAGGACAAGACTCAAGTCGTCCTGTTCAAATTGCACCAGGCTGGTGAGACCATAACTGAAATATTATGCAAGGGTTTTACATCCCAACCTAAAGAAGGTTAGATTCATGATTGAGGAAGTGCAGATTGACTGATGGAATGGCAATTTTGTCTTATGAGAATAGACAAGGCAAAGAGACCTATAGTCTTTAGCAGTTAGAAACTCTCCTGAGGTTAGAGCATAGGAGATTGAGGGGTGTGGTAAGGTAAAAGTAAGCAGGCTTTTTCCACTGAGATTGGGTGTGACCTGAACCAGAGGATATGCTTAAGATGAAACGCTTAAGGGGAACATGAGAGGGAATCCTTCACTCAGAAGGTGGTGAGAGTGTGGAATGAGCTACCAGTGGAAGTGGTGGATGTGGGTTTGATTTCAACATTTAATAGAAATTTGGATAGGTACATGGATGTGAGGGTTTTGGAGGGTTATAGTCCAAGTGCAAATCGATGGGACTAGGCAGATTAATAGTTTAGCACCTACTGGATGGGCCAAAGGGATGGATTCTGTGCTGTAGTGCTCTATGACTGTGACTAAATGAAATCAACACCTCTTAAATGAAGTTATGGCCTTTTTAATGACAATAGAAAACATCAAAACCAATGAGGGCAGACTGCTTCAATATAAATATTAGCAGAATAAAAAACATTTAAACCAAACAAAAACATTTTGTTAATGTTGGCACAAAAAAAAAGAAAATACTAGAAGTTCTCAATAGATCATTCTGCCACTGTGGAAAAGGAAACATGTTTTAATGTTTTAAGCAGCAGACCCTTTATTGAACTGAAAAGGAGACAAAAGAAACTTGTAAGGCTTGTAAGGATAGAGCGGTGGGGGAATGGGAAGTCTCTGATGGTAAGAAGGTAAGAGGTGAAAAAAACAAGTGTTGCCTTGCTTGTAATTGCCTGTGTTGAAAAAAGAGGGGTGGTTAATCTAAATAGAAGTGTGGAACAGGGATTCATGAAGGGAATGTTTTTTGTGAAATGCTGAATGGGGCGGGGGGGGGGGGGAGGTGTGTCTCGTTGTCTCGTAGTGGAACCTCTGAACATTTCCAGTATGTTTTTTTGGTTGATTTTCACTTAATCAAAGCTCACTAATTTTGAAAAATGGAAATTACTTATCATCTTAGAACCTAGAACAGCATAGTGCAGGAATGGGCCCATCAAACTACGATGCTTTATGATGCTGTAGGAGGAAGGAGGTAATTAAAATTGTTCTGGCCTGTCTGCATATTGGTGGTAAATTATACCCAATGTTGATTGTTAGAATGTTATTTAGAATTATTACAATCTAGAATTATGAGAATGCCGATTATTAGAACAGTTATTCGAATGGAAGCCTTGGAAATTTAGGGCACTAACCTTTGACGTTTACACACTAAAACTGACAGTGTGAAGCAGTAATCAATTTCAATGTTATCTGGATCAAGAGTACTGAGGCAATAGTGCCTAAATGAAATAAATCAGATTTTTCACCCACTCACCTTCTTAAGCTTGTTTCTATACATGGGAAGAATTAATTAATGAATATTGGATTTTTAAATATGGATTTCTCATTTTAGTCATTCCTTATTTGTAATAGCGCTTTACAATGCAGAAACCATTATCAAACTGTCTAGTAGTCTTTCGCAAGTCCCAAAGTAAGCTTTAGAACATAGCACTATATTCAGATAATGGACAAAATAAATGCACAATGACGCATTCTTTTAACCTTTCCACTTTAAACAGTCCATAGTCTTATCACAAATGAACAGACCAGTAATTCATGACTAGGATTGTGCCTTCCAAAAATTCAAGGTTAATTAAAACAACTGATAATCTAGCATGTTGTCCAAAGTTTCTTTAAAGCTTATTTTTCATTAACTATTTTAATTGATTTTCTGGTTCTAAAAATAAGTCGTTTCTGACAAATACAAATTCATTCATCTAAATCCTAAGATGAGTTTTGTATTCTGAAATGCTTCTGAAGCACCAGCATTGACTAGCAAGGTGTGCAGTCAACGCATTCCAGTGGTCTCTTCACACATCTGTATCACTGGAACTTCAGAGGTGGCACCTCTGCAGATGAATATGCCTCATTTTCCCTTGAGGGAAGCTCTGAAGTATGATCAGAACAAATCCCTAGACAACTTGGCTGAAATACCGCATTAAAATTGCGTACATTGTTTTAAAAAAACAAGAAAAATAATGTCAATATAAATTCACACAAAATGTTGGAGAAACTCTGCAAGGCAGGCAGCATCTATGGAGAGAAATAAATGATTGATGTTTCAGACATAGATCCTTCAGCAGAACTGTAAGGAAGAGGGCAGAAGCCAGAATAAAAGAGAAGGGAGAGTGGGAGGAGCATAAGCTGACAAGTGATAGATAAATGCGTAGGTCAAGGGGAAAGGCAGGAGAGTTGGGGAGGGGGATAAAAGGGAATGATGTGAGAAGGTGGGAGGTGATAAACAGAAGCAAAATGGCTGAAGGAGAATAAATCTGATAGGAAAGGTCAGAAGACTATAGATGCTGCCTGACCTGCTGAGTTCCTCCAGAATCTTGTGTGTTGCTCCATGTAATTTCACTTCACTTTTCAAGTGACAAAACATAATGGCATCTTTACATTTATCTCCTATTAAAAGCTTTCCAGATGAGAGGAAATGAATTAATGATTAGTGGCTTTTGTTAAAATAGTAAGAAAGCTATTGAAACACAAGAACTACAACAAAAAACAAAGTCTGGATAAAATTTTTGCCTTCTGGTGAATTGTACTTATTTCAGTTCCATTATAAGTACGTCAGACAAGGTCAATTCAATTCCTGACAAAAATATCCACCAGACACATAGGTATGCAGTACTTTCTCTGATTATTGTATCCCTCTGAAGTGTGTACCTTTCTCTGATGTAGCTTTCAGCACATCTTCTTTGACCCTTTGATGTAGCTTTCAGTTGAGAACTGATTTCTTTTCTACGTGACATTGCATTTAACTAATCCTTCTGCCCTTTTATTTGGCTTCTATTTCTGTCAGTCAGGAGGTTGCTGTTTTACTTTCTTATCTGCATTATCTAGATAACCTGACCATGCTATATACGCTCTTTATTTCTACCTTCCTGTTACCTTACTGCTCTCTTCCACTGATCTCTTTCGAATTCTTCTCTTCCTGTTTAGGTGGTGAATGAAGTGGTATCATAAAGGAAGAACCTGACAAATGCTACAAAAGGACATAGAACATAGGAATATAGAGCATGTTACAGGCCCTTTGGCCACAATGTTGTGCCGACCATGTAACCTACACTAGAAACAGCCTACAATTTCCCTAGCACATAGCCCTCTATGTCAATATACTCTCCACTGCACATCAACAGAAATTAGTCAAGGTTTTAGATGACATGCCGAATCTACGCAAGAAAGTAGAGGCACTGCTGTGCTTTCTTTGTAATGGCACTTACATGCTAGACCCAGGATAGATACTCTGATTTGATAAGACCAAGGAATTTAAAGTTGCTGACCATCTCCACCTCTCCCTTTCTTTTCACCATTTACACCTCGGACTTCAACTACTGCACAGAGTCTTGCCATCTTCAGAAGTTTTCTGATGACTCTGCCATAGTTGGATGCATCAGCAGGGGAAATGAGGTTGAGTACAGGGCTACGGTAGGAAACTTTGTCACATGGTGTGAGCAGAATTATCTGCAGCTTAATGTGAAAAAGACTAAGGAGCTGGTGGTAGACCTGAGGAGAGCTAAGGTACCGGTGACCCCTGTTTCCATCCAGGGGGTCAGTGTGGACATGGTGGAGGATTACAAATACCTGGGGATACGAATTGACAATAAACTGGACTGGTCAAAGAACACTGAGGCTGTCTACAAGAAGGGTCAGAGCCGTCTCTATTTCCTGAGGAGATTGAGGTCTTTTAACATCTGCCAGACGATGCTGAGGATGTTCTACGAGTCTGTGGTGACCAGCGCGATCATGTTTGCTGTTGTGTGCTGGGGCAGCAGGCTGAGGGTAGCAGACACCAACTGAACCAACACACTCATTCGTAAGGCCAGTGATGTTGAGGGGATGGAACTGGACTCTCTGACAGTGGTGTCTGAAAAGAGGATGCTGTCCAAGTTGCCTGCCATCTTGGACAATGTCTCCCATCCACTACATAATGTACTGGGTGGGCACAGGAGTACATTCAGCCAGAGACTCATTCCACCGAGATGCAACACAGAGTGTCATAGGAAATCATTCCTGCGTGTGGCCATCAAACTTTACAACTCCTCCCTTGGAGGGTCAGACACCCTGTGCCAATAGGCTGGTCCTGGACTTGTTTCCTGGCATAATTTACATATTACTATTTAATTATTTGTGGGTTTTATTACTATTTAATTATTTATGGTGCAACTGTAACGAAAACCAATTTCCCCCAGGATCAATAAAGTATGAGTATGACTATGAGGACTGGCTCATGGACCTACGGTTTTCTCTTCCTGTAGTCAATAATCTGCTCCTTGGTGTGCTGACATTGAGGGAAAGGTTGTTGTTATGGCACCACTCAGCCAGATTTTCAGTCTCCCTCCTATAAGCTGATTTGTCACCACCTTTGATTTGGCCAATGACAGTGCTGTCATCACCAAACCTAAATAAGGCATTGGGGCTGTATTTAGCCTCACAGTCATAAGTATAAAGCAAGTAGAGCAGGGAGCTAAGCACACAACCTTGTGGTGCATGTGTACTGATGGTGATTGTGGAGGAGGTGTTGTTGCCAGTCTGAAATGATTGAGGTCTGCATGTAAGGAAATTGAGGATCCAGTTGCATCTGGATGCCAAGACTTATTGATTAGATTTGAGCGGGTGTTAGTATTGGGTAACGAGTTGTAGTCAATGAGAGCCTCGTGATGTATACATCAGAATCAGAATCAGGATCAGGTTTATTATCACTGGCATGTGACCTGAAATTTGTTAACTTAGCAGCAGCCATTCAATGCAATACATAATCTAGCAGAGAGAGAAAAAAAACATAATAATAAACAAGTAAATCAATTATGTATATTGAATAGATTTTTTAAAAATGTGCGAAAACAGAAATACTGTATATTTAAAAAAGTGAGATAGAGTCCGATGGTTCAATGTCCATTTAGGAATCGGACGGCAGAGGGGAAGAAACTGTTCCTGAATCGCTGAGTGTGTGCCTTCAGGCTTCTGCATCTCCTACCTGATGGTAACAGTGAGAAAAGGGCACGCCCTGGGTGCTGGGGGTCCCTAATAATGGACGTTGCCTTTCTGAGACACTGCTCCCTAAAGATGTCCTGGGGACTTTGTAGGCTAGTGCCCAAGATGGAACTGACAGATTTATAACTTTCTGCAGCTTCTTTCAGTCCTGTGCAGCAGCCCCTCCATACCAGATAGTGATGCAGCCTGTCAGAATGCTCTCCACGATACAACCATAGAAGTTTTTGAGTATATTTGTTGACATGCCAAATGGCTTCAAACTCCTAATAACGTATAGCCGCTGCCTTGCCTTCTTTATAACTGCATTGATGTGTTGGGACCAGGTTAGATCCTCAGAGATCTTGACACCCAGGAACCTGAAGCTGCTCACTCTCTCCACTTCTGATCCCTCTATGAGGATTGGTATGTGTTCCTTCGTCTTACCCTCCCTGAAGTCCACAATCAGCTCTTTAGTCTTAGTGACATTGAGTGTCAGGGATGCTGCTGCAGCTCCACTCCACTAGTTGGCATATCTCACTCCTGTACACCTTCTCATCACCACCTGAGATTCTACCAACAATGGCTGTATCGTCAGCAAATTTGTAGATGGTATTTGAGCTATGCCTAGCCACACAATCATGAGGTGTGCCAGTGCTGATTGTCAGCAAAGAGGATATGTTATCACCAACCCACGTAGACTGTGGTCTTCCGGTTAGGAAGTCGAGGATCCAATTACAGAGGGATGTACAGAGGCTCAGGTTCTGCAACTTCTCAGTCAGGATTGTGGGAATGATGGTATTAAATGCTAAACTATAGTTGTTGAACAGCATCCTGATGTAGGTGTTTGTGTTGTCCAGGTGGTCTAAAGCCACATGAAGAGCCATGGAGATTGCACTGCTGTTAACCTATTGTGGCGTTAGGGAAATTGCAATGGGTCTAAGTTCTTGCTGAAGCAGGAGTTCAGTCTAGTCATAATCAACCTCTCAAAGCATTTCAGCACAGTCGATATGAGTGCCACCAGATGATAGTCGTTAAGGCAGCCCACACTATTCTTCTTTGGCACTGGTATAATTGTTGCACCTTAATTGTCCAGATGATAAAGGGCTGAGTGAAGAGCCAATGAAGTGGCACCTGCTATGACGGTAGGCAAATTGGAGCAGACCCAAATCGCATTTTAGGCAGGAGTTAGTATGGCTCATCACCAACCTCTCAAAGCACTTCTTTATAGTGGATGCAAGTAAGACTGGATAATAGTCATTGAGACCATGTTCTTCTGAGGCACTGGTATAACCGAAATGTGCTTGAAGCAGGTGGGTACCTCAGACTGCCAAAGGGAGAAGTCTGTCACTGCCATCTTCAGCCCAATACCACTTTGGAACCTGTAAGCTAAATTTAGCCAACAGTAATATTGTAATACTGCAGTTTCAAAGAAGTATCTTTTGTGTTTTATAATTTCCGAACCCTTGGAATGGACATTTACATTCCAATATCTCCTAAGCTACATCCTAAAGCTGAGATAATACATTTCACCTAACAACCTAATTCAGGAGTTCCTGCTGTGATATCTTGCAACTGCACTGATTGATCTACAAGAACCATAATCGCTTCAGATTGTGACTGAAGTGTGACTTAGCTTTTAGGTATTTTTCCTTTGATATCTGTTGTCCACATCACCAAGGCTCCTTGATGCCACGCTTGGTCAAATGCTGTCTTGATGTCAAGGGCTGTCACTATAACTTTTCCTCTGAAATTTACATCTTTAATCTATGCATGGACGATGGAAGTGATGAGGTCTGAAGCTGAGAAGTTCCAAAAGAAAACTGAAGTGGATAATTGTAAGCAGCTTATTTGTGGGTGAGTACTGCACTATCAATGACACTTTCCATTACTTTGCTGATGATTGAGATTGGACTGACTGGATGATAATTACCTATATTAGATTGTTCAGAGTTGCAATAGCACCAGAACAGCTTCATAAGAAACATACAACAGGAATTCTGCAGATGCTGGAAATTCAAGCAACACACATAAAAGTTGCTGGTGAACGCAGCAGGCCAGGCAGCATCTCTAGGAAGAGGTGCAGTCGACGTTTCAGTCCTCCCCACTGATCTCCCTCCTGGCACTTATCCGTGTAAGCAGAACAAGTGCTACACATGCCCTTACACTTCCTCCCTTACCACCGTTCAGGGCCCCAAACAGTCCTTCCAGGTGAGGCAACACTTCACCTGTGAGGCGACTGGGGTGATATACTGCGTCCGGTGCTCCCGATGTGGCCTTTTATATATTGGCGAGACCCGACGCAGACTGGGAGACCGCTTTGCTGAACATCTACGCTCTGTCCGCCAGAGAAAGCAGGATCTCCCAGTGGCCACACATTTTAATTCCATATCCCATTCCCATTCTGACATGTCTATCCACGGCCTCCTCTACTGTAAAGATGAAGCCACACTCAGGTTGGAGGAACAACACCTTATATTCCGTCTGGGTAGCCTCCAACCTGATGGCATGAACATCGACTTCTCTAACTTCCGCTGATGCCCCACCTCCCCCTCGTACCCCATCTGTTACTTACTTTTATACACACATTCTTTCTCTCACTCTCCTTTTTCTCCCTCTGTCCCTCTGAATATACCCCTTGCCCATTCTCTGGGTGCCCCCCCCCCACCGCCCCGTCCTTGTCTTTCTTCCCGGACCTCCTGTCCCATGATCCTCTCGTATCCCTTTTGCCTATCACCTGTCCAGCTCTTGGCTCCATCCCTCCCCCTCCTGTCTTCTCCTATCATTTTGGATCTCCCCCTCCCCCTCCAACTTTCAAATCCCTTACTCACTCTTCCTTCAGTTAGTCTTGAAACGTCGACTGCACCTCTTCCTAGAGATGCTGCCTGGCCTGCTGCATTCACCAGCAACTTTTATGTGTGTTTCATAAGAAGCATGGCTATTTCTGGAGTGCTGATCTTCACTACTACCTACACAAGAGATCCTGCAGATGTGGAAATCCAAAGTAACTCACAAAATGCTGGAGGAACAGCCGGTCAGACAACATCTATGGAGAAGAATAAACAGTCAATGTTTCGGGCTGAGACACTTTATGCTGATTTAAGGATGAGGCTTGAAACGTTGACTGTTTATTCCTCTCCACAGATACTGCCTGGATGCTGGTTGGGCCCACAGCCTTTGCTGTATCCAATGCTTTCAATGCTATTCAAAGGTGGTGTTAAATCAGCATATAGGAGGGAAACTGAAAATCTGGCTGAGTGGTGCCACAATAGCAAAACCAAGGAGCTGATTATTGACTTCAGCAGGAGGAAACTAGATATCCATGAACAAATCCTCAGCAGAGAGGGAGAGGTGGAGAGTGCCAGCAACTTTAAATATCTTGGTGTTATCATTTCAGAGGACCTGTCCTGGACCCAGAATGTAAATGTAATTACGAAGAAAGCATGGCAGCATCTCTACTTCCTTAGGAGTATGCAAATATTTGGCATGACATCTAAAACTTTGACAAACTTCTATAGATGTATGGTGGAGAGAATACTGAGTGGCTGCTTCACAGTCTGGTATGGAAACACCAATGCCCCTGAATGGAAAATCCTACAAAAGGTAGTGGATCCGCCCCAGTCCATCATGGGTAAAGCCCTCTCCACATTTCAGCACATCTACACGGAGTGTTGTCAGAGGAAGCAGCATCCATCATGAAGGACCCCAATCACCCAGGTCATGCTTTTTCCTCGTTGCTGCCATCAGGAAGGTGGTACAGGAGCCTCAGGACGGACACCACCAGGTTCAGGAACAGTTATTACCCCTCAACCATCAGGCTCTTGAATCAAAGGGGATAACTTCATTCAAATTTCACTTGTCCCATTACTGAGATGTTACTACAACCACTTTTTCATGTTCTCAATACTTATTGCTTATATATTTATTTGTTTGTTTGTTTATTGTTTCTTTCTTTTTGTATTTGCAGTCTTTTGCACGCTGGTTGAACACCCAAGTTGTTGCAGTCTTCCACTGATTATATTATAGTCATTTTTCTATTATGGATTTATTGAGCATGCTGCAAGAAAATGAATCTCAGTGTTGTAGCTGATGACATATATGTACTTTGATGATAAATTTACTTTGAACTTTTCAGCCATTACATACTATCAAATGACTGCATCAAATTGCTGAAGGCTGGGTCTGTGAGGATCTCAAAAGGAAGACCCATGCAGCATTTCCAGCTGAACATAGTGGTGAGTCTTCTAGCCTTATCTTTAGTACTTACATGCTGTGGCTTGCAAACACTGAGAATGGGGATGTTGCTGAGGCTTCCCTCTCCTACTAGCTATGTATTTGCTCTCTGCCAATACTAACTAGGATGCAGACCTATTATCTAACCCATTGGTTGTGACATTGCTTTGCTCTGTCTATTGCATACTACGCTTGAGTTATATCAGCTAAAATTATTTTTTATTTATTGTTCCATAAAAAAGCTATTTCTCAATAATTTTAATAAATTAGGTTGATGTATATAAAACTGAATACAGGATGTCACCATTGCTGCTCATCAACTTTGTAGATCAGCAATCTGATTCAAGTGAGTGGGATAACTGGAATGTGAGAAGGAAACAGAATGTTGGCATCACGGAAAGTATTAGAAGCAGGAATGGAGTGAGAATAGCTGGGCAAGCTTTGTTTTACGTAGAGAGTGCTGGGAGCCTAGGTTATGGTGCCAGGGATGATGGTGGAGGCAGATGACACTTAGCTCATATGGGAGAATGAGGAGGTGGTCACCCTTAAGTTGCAGGAGGCAGGTAGCTGGGTGAGTGGCAGGATAGGGAAAGTAAACAGACAGCCACTTCAGAGTAACCCAATGATTGTTCCCCTCACTGGAGTTTAAAAGTATGAGGGCTTATCTCATTAAAACTGATTAAATATTGAAAGGTCTGGATAGAGTGGATGTAGGGAAGATGTTTCCTATAGTGGGTGAGTCTAGGACCAGAGGGCACAGACTAGAGGGACATCCATTCAAAAAAGATACAAGGAGGAATTTCTTTAGCTAGAGGGTGGCGAATCTGTGGAATTCATTTGCCTTGTGCAGCTGTGGAGGCCAAACCATTGAATATATTTAAAGCAGAGGATGATGGGCTCTTAAGTAGTCAGGGTGTCGAACGTTATAGGGAGAAGGCAGGAGAATGGGGTTGAGAAGGATAATAACTCAGCCATGATGGAATGGTGGAGCAGACTCAAAAGACCGAATGGCCTAACTATGCTCCTCTGTCTTATGGTATAATAATAAATATACCACTTTAGATACTGTTGGTGGAGTGGGCTGAGGGAAGCCACAGCTACTATGTTTCTGACACTAAATAAATACATATTGTATTGAAAGGACAGGCAGGAAGGCAGAGCGGATGGGGTGGCTTGGTTGGTAAAAGAACAAAACCAAATCCTGATAAAGCGGTGACATAGAGTTAGAAGATGTAGAATCATTGTGGGTAGAGTTAAGAAGCAATGCTATAAGGACCCCGATGAGAGAAATATATAGGCCTCCAAACAGTGGCCAGGACGTGGGGTACAAATTACAATGGAGATAGAAAAGGCATGTAGAAAGGGCAAAGTTAGCCTGACTTCAGGTTAGGAAGATATTCTAATCTATTTTTAAGGATGAGATTTCAGGATACTTGGAGGCACATGATAAATAGGGCAAAGTCAGCATGTTTTCCTTAAGGAGAAATCTTGCCTGACAAATCCTTTGAGAAAATAATAGGCAGGATAGGCAAAGGACAAGTCAGTGGATGTTGTTGACTTGGATATTTAGAAGGTTTTTGACAAGTTGCCACATGTGAGTCTGCTTAACAAGATAAAAGGTCATGGTATTTCAGTACTACTAGCATGGAAAGAAGATTAGCTGACTGGCATGAGGTAAAGAGTAGGAATAAAGGGGTCCTTTTCAGGTAGGCTGCCAGTAATTAGTAGTGTCCCACAGGGGTGGGTATTACATTATATGTCAATGATTTGTGTTACATACCTTGTGGGTATCTTGTGACTGTCTTATGACCATGATGTAATTGAGTAACTTGTGAGCATGACGTAATGGTCTTGTGATGGTGGGGTGATGTAATTTTCCTGCCAGTGTGAGGTCACGTGATGACATGTTCCCTACAGGTATATAAAAGGGAAACCTCTGTTGTTACGCAGTTGATTCATTGTTTAATTCGTCAGTTACTCTGTTATGTGACACAGTTTCGTTTTAAAGTGGAGTTTTACTTTCTATCATAAAGTAAAATCGTTGTGCCAGCAGTTTCTCTAATCGCTGCAAGTTTTTGTGTGTTGCACCTTTGATTTACCTTTACAGTCTAGTATTGGGGAGTGAAGACCTTACTAAAGTACAGGAACCCGAAGAATTGAGTAAAGTTGGTGTCATTCGGCAGTTTTATAAAGGATCGACATTATTGAATTTTCATTCAGGAATAGTGGCCTGCATCTGAGATAACTCCTGCAAGATCAGGAAGGTTTGTGCAGTGTTCACCAGCCAGGAAAAAGGTCAGTTCCTTTAAGCCGTTTTTTCCTTTGTCGTGAATCCTTTGGACAGGATCAGCAGTAACGTCACATCTTCGAAACAAATCCATTTCCAGTAAAGTCTCTCCTTACTGACTGTATAAATCATTTGGACTTTTGAATTTACCACTTTAAGAACTGTTCCAGAGTTGCCGTATAGCAGTTAACTTCCGGTTAAGTTAGTCGTTTGAATACTTTTCGCTATTGTTGAGCAGAGTTTAATAAATGCTTATGTTTGTTTATAAAACCTGACTCAATTCTATATTCATTGTTGCTGGACACTTGACATTTGGATGACAGAATGGAGGGGTCTGTGGCCAGGTTTATGCATGAAACCAAGATTGGTGGAAGCACAGGTGGAGATGAGGAAGCAGGGAGTCTGCAGAAGCACTTAGACAGATTAGGAGAATGGACAAAGAAGTGGCAGATGGAATACAGAATAGGGAAATATATGGGCATGCACTTGGATAGAAGGAATAAAGGCATATACTATTTTCTAAACTGAGAAAATTTTTAAAAACCAAAGGTGCAAAGGGACTTGCCAGTGCTGACATTGGAAAGTGTCCAAAGGAGGTTTCGAAAATGATTCTGGGAATGAAAGGGTTAATGTATGAGGAACATTTGATGGCTCTGGACCTGTACTCACTGGAATTTAGAACAATGGCCTAGAGGGAATGGGCGTGGAGAGGATGTTTCCTAGAGTGGGGGGAGCCGAGGACTGGAGGTCACAGCCTCAGAATGGAAAGATGTCTATTTAGTACACAGATGAGGAGGTATTTCCTTATTCAGAGAGTGGTGCATCTGTGAAATTCATTTTCACAGG
Organism: Mobula birostris; assembly: GCF_030028105.1. Lineage (NCBI taxonomy): Eukaryota > Metazoa > Chordata > Chondrichthyes > Myliobatiformes > Myliobatidae > Mobula > Mobula birostris. The sequence goes on along the minus strand of NC_092372.1, from coordinate 48,269,212 downwards.
TAGCTGCGGAGGTCAAGTAATTGGTATACTTAAAGCCGAAATTGATTATTAAGATAATGGGGAGAAGGCAGGGAAAAGGAGTTGAGAGGGATAATAAATCAACCATGAGGGAATGGCGGACAAGACTCAATGGAGTGAATTGCCCCATCCTGGCCCTATGTCTTATGGTCTTATATGATAGACAGATGTAAGAGTTTCTTATATAAACACGTGAATATGCAGAGAATGGAGGGATATGAAGCATCTGCAAGCAGAAGGGATTAGTTTATTAGAAGTTATTAGTTTAATTAGATCAGTGCAACATTATGGGGCAAAGGGCTGTTTCCATGTGGCACAGTTCTATATTCTATCTTTTCTGATAAATGTAGGATAGAGTGTTTAGACACAGGAGACTGCAAATGCTAGAATCTGGAGAAACAAACAAACCACTGGAGGAACTCAGAAGATCAGGCAGCATCAGTGAATGCAAAGGTTTAACTGACATCTTGGATCAAGACCCTTCATCTGGATAGATTACCTGACTGAGTTGCATAGAAAGTGCTTCAGATAGCTTCTCTGATTTTAACACCGAATGATCTAAATATCTGAACTGGATGAGCAGAGATGTCAAACAGAGTCAACAATAGCATTTTAATCATAAAACCCCAAATATGACTTCATAAAAAATCCTTCAAAACTCAGTCTCCACCACAGGAAAATTTGTAACCTATCCTGATTTTTATTAAATTAAGCTATGGGGTACTTTGTGAAGTAAAGTTAGATATGTTACTACAATAAGAATCCAACCTGCTTTTGATCAACAATACACAGTTTGGCTGTTGTGTTCAAATGATATTTTTAAGAAGGGAATGTGTTTTCTCTGAGTTCTGGCATTGATTTGATGGGCCAAATGGCCTCCTTCTATATCTGAACAGTATAGTGAATATTCTAAATGCAGCTTTTATTCAATATTCATTTAGAATCTTTTGAAATATTAAAATTATCAATTCTTTTTAACAAAACTTCATGGATTTTGCTGAGTTCAGACTACTAATTTCCCAGTTACTCAGGAAGCTAATATTTCAAACTTATGCTAAATTCATAAGAGAAATTAGCTGCACGGCAGATTTCCAGTCCTGATTAGTGAGGCCGACCTGCTGGCAGGAAATTACACAATGTAATTGGGTCATGTGGGCAGAACAGAACAAACCAGATGAAACTGCTGAGTATACCACTGAGAGGCAGCAAAGACACTCACTCAATGACCCTAGTGTTTGGAATCAATCAAAATCTATTAATGTGTAAAGCTAACAAATGAAGGTTAAAATAAAGCTACCTATTAATACCAATACTTATCAAAAAGTAATAGGAATTGGTTTATTACGATCACATGTCCTGAGGTACAGTAAAAAGTCTGTCTTGCATAATATTTATACAGATCAATTCATGACACAATGCACTGAGGTAGTACAAAGTAAAATAACAGACTGCAGAATAAAATGTTACAGTTTAGAGAAAGTGCAGTGCAGGTAAACAATAAGGTGCAAGGTCATAATGAGTGTGTGAAGTCAAGAGTCCACCTCATCGTACTGCAGAACCATTTAATAGTCTTATAACAGCTGTGTAGAAGATATCCATGAGTCTGGTGGTAGGCTTTCAGGCTTTTGTATTATTTGCTGATGGGAGAGAGGAGAAGAAAGCATGCCCAGGGTGAGTGGGGTCTTTCGTTATGCTAGCTGCTCTACTGAGATAGTGAAAGTCCACGGAAAGGAGGCTGGTTTAGGTGATGTGCTGAGCTGTGTTCACAACTCTGCAGTGCTTGTGGTCATGGGCAGATTAATTGCCATATCAAGTAGTAATGCAGCTAGATAAGATGCTTTCTATGCTGCATCAAAGGGGACGTATCAATTTAAAAAATTCTCCTGAGGAAGTAGAGGTATTGGTGAAATTACCCAGCCGTGGTATCTATATTGCTCGATCAAGACAGACATTTGGTGAAGTTCATCCCCAGGACCTTGAAGCTCAACCTTAGAATTATTGATGTAGATAGGAGCACATGCACCATCCTTCATAAAGTCAATAACTGACTCTTTTGTTTTGCTGACATTGAGGGAATGGTTAAAAAGTATCAAATGAATTTACAACTGGTTCTTGACCAGGCTTGCCGACCACTGTTTCCTCTCCCTATACTTCCTGAGCTGGATATGGAGGGTCCACAAGCTGCTTTCTGCACCCTGGAGTCAAATGACATAGGATAATGAAGTCTCATTGTTAACAATAAAAAATCAAAACACCATAGTGAACAAAATGCTTAAAATACTAGAACAGCAGGCTTCTAACCTCCTAATCACAAAGTCAGGAATTAGGATTCCAATGAATGGAGATTTGCATCTGGTCTGGATACAAAGAATCACTAAAGGATTATACAACATGATGAACAATGACATGACCAGGTTCCACTGTACCAGTCAGCAACAAATAGTGAAGGAACAGACCAACAGATCTTGTTCTGCTTGCCCTGTTAGATCCTCATATACAGCTCATGCATCCTTTGGAGCTGCTGAAACGCCAGTATTTCCAAAGCCACATAGCATGATTCAGCCCAATGTAACTGATCTTACTGTTAACTTTCTTCCTTGCAACAGTGAAATCACAGCTGGGCTCACAGTTTCTACACAAGTTCTAATCTGTACAGATTTGTAAATAGATTCTCAATTTCAATACTAGGGAATTTCAACAACCCTGTGCTGTGCCCTGGACTCTCACTGGCAAGAATCTGTTAATAATTTTGGAACATACACATTTACAACATTTCCGGACAAAGTTCTGGGACAAGCTAGTATTTCTCTATGAGAATTTCCAGCTATCTGCTTGTAATGCTCAAACATATAAAATCTAAGCATACGCACACATTTACTGAAATAATAAAATTTGTCAACCAACCACTTAGATTGTTAAAGACGTCAGATCACATAACCATCTTGAAAAGACAGACTGCTCAGTTGATGTGCAATTTTATAGCATAACTTGACATGAAAAACAGTGATGTGAAGGGAATTGACAGGTCACACAAAGTGCATTCAACTTGCAAAGAAGTGCAATGAAAAACAGAAAATATAGACCAATAAAATATTATTGTTTATAATACCAAGTATCAGGCATTCTACTTTCTTCACAGTTAATTGTACTTTTCTTTTCTCACCCTATAATTTCATAACACATTTTGAAAACAATACTCATGACAAACTCATGTAAAGTGGTGAAATTAACTGTGATATTCCCCGTAAAATGCTTATCTCAAGACAACTGCAGAAGTCTAAATTTTTAAGTGTTTGCAGTGCTGGAACTTCATTAGAATCTCAACTCTTTTCTTTCCAAAAGATATTACTGTCACCAGCTGTCTTTTACTACCTTGCTTAAGTGCTAATGTACAAGTGTAAACAGTTAACATAATATGCACCCTTGAGAAGCAATAAATATGAATATTGTGTTTGTTCCCATTTGTGGTTGTCCATTTACCTGGTGACTTGATTATGTCACAGTCAATCGCTTGATTAGATGACAGTGATCCCCTCGTTGCCCCTTTTGTTAAATATCCTTTCCTACTGAGGATATAGTCAGCAAGAGTTATGCCCTCAGAAGTTGAAATGTGAGTACTGGGCATTGGTGATAATATCATTTAATGTACTGGCTTACTTTGAATATTTATAAACTTTATAATACTGTGCATTAATTTCCATGTTCTTCTTTATAAGCCAGGAAATACATTTCCCTTCACTTGTTTGGATTCATCTGGGAACAGGAATAGTAATACCATGCAGAATCTTACATGTCCACACTGTTGAGTATTAAATTGGTATTTCATGATTGCAATTGGGAGTTGGTTGTAAAATATACCACTGCGGCTCAAAGGTTTGGGAACCTGGAACTTAAAGGGAGTGGAAGCTGTTAGTTCCACAAGGTTGCAGTTTGTTTTTCAACTTTTGCGACTGAAATTTGCAAGAGTACATAGCCCAATGTAAAACAAGGTAGAAAATCTTTTCTTTACACCTTTTTTATTGTCTAACATTAAACACATAAAAAAATCTTAATCCTTCTCTATTTCTTAACTATGCCTCAAATACAGTGAGCTCTCTTTCTTCTCCAACGCTCTTCTGTTATATTTATCAAGTTCTTCATTCAGATTCAGATAACCAACCTTTGTTCCCCTTTTGTCTGATGTTAAATTTGACAAGACCTCAAAGTCCTTGGCCTTTTCATGTTCATTCATTCACAGTCTCCTCTGCATCATCTCCAGTTCCTTGTGAAAATTTGACTGCTTAAAGATAACTTGGAAAAATGTTCACCGGTGAGCAATGGCTGAACTTCTGAAGTGGGTTAATTCTGTTTACTGGGTGATAAGCATAAAACTGCACTTATCAAGTGTAATGTCTGCTTGCTGATATCAAGCCCTACAGCAAAAATGTGTTCAGCCATTTATTGCTAATAAAAGCTGTAATCTGCATTATGAAGACCAGAATGGGACAGCTGACAGGGAAGCTTGGAAATAAAGAAAAATAATGCACTTGGGGTGCAACTTCATAATTAATAAATTTTGCAGTGTTACATGGTTGCGCCAAATGAACTTGACAATCTTCTGCATACTGAATCCAAAAATGATTGATGTTGAAGTCACAGTCCAAGATTAATAAGAGTTCCATAAGGTGGAATATCATGTTTTTATATGTTTAATCTTAAACAGTAAAAAATGTAGAGAAGATTTTCTATCTTGTTTTACATTGGGCAAGATATATCCTAATACTTTGTTTTCTATAATTAAGGCTTTTCATTTAGATTTTTCCATTTTATAACATTCACTGCTGATGATGACATTTAGTTATGGTCCTGCTGGAATTAAGTAAAAATGACAGCTAAAGTTCTGGCTATGGAAAGTTGGTGCACAATTGTTTTGGAAAATAAAGCGGTGTGTAAATATCACCATAATCTTGATGCTTAAGCAAGTATTTTAATGTCAACAGGCTTCAATATAATGAAACTTCATGGGCAACATTGACCCAAAGATTTAAAATACATAAGCTAAATGATTTTCACATAATAAATGAAATATAAAACAGAAATTAAAGAGCAGCCAGCAATATTATCCTCATCAACCAGACATTTGTGGCTCAAGCGATGAAAGAAATTTAGGAATGATTATAAAGGATTCCATGGGCACAGGGAACATACAGTGGCACGCAAAAGTTTGGGCACCCCGATCAAAATTTCTGTCAACTGTGAATAGCTAAGCGAGTAAAAGATGATCTGATTTCCAAAACATATTAAGTTAAAGATGATACATTTCTTTAATATTTTTAGCAAAATTACTTTTTTATTTCCATCTTTTACAGTTTTGAAATAACAAAAAAGGAAATGGGCCTGAAGCAAAAGTTTGGGCACCCTGCACGGTCAGTACTTAGTAACACCCCCGTTTGGTAAGTATCACAGCTTGTAAACGCTTTCTGTAGCCAGCTAAGAGTCTTTCAATTCTTGTTTGGGGATTTTTGCCCATTCTTCCTTGCAAAAGGCTTCTAGTTCTGTGAGATTCTTGGGCCGTCTTGCATGCACTGCTCTTTTGAGGTCTATCCACAGATTTTCGATGATGTTTAGGTCGGGGGACTGTGAGGGCCATGGCAAAACCTTCAGCTTGCGCCTCTTGAGGTAGTCCATTGTGTATTTTGAGGCGCGTTTAGGATCAATATCCTGTTGTAGAAGCCATCCTCTTTTCACCTTTAGCGTTTTTATAGATGGTGTGATGTTTGCTTCCAGAATTTGCTGGTATTTAATTGAATTCATTCTTCCCTCTACCAGTGAAATGTTCCCCATGCCACCGGCTGCAATACAAGCCCAAATCATGATCGATCCACCCCCATGCTTAACAGTTCAAGAGGTGTTCTTTTCATGAAATTCTGCACCCTTTTTTCTCCAAGCATACCTTTGCTCATTGTGGCCAAAAAGTTCTATTTTAACTTCATCAGTCCACAATACTTGCTTCCAAAATGCATCAGGCTTGTTTAGATGTTCCTTTGCAAATTTCTGGCGCTGAATTTTGTGGTGAGGATGCAGGAAAGGTTTTCTTCTGATAACTCTTCCATGAAGGTCATATTTGTGCAGGTGTCGCTGCACTGTAGAACAGTGCACCACCACTCCAGAGTCTGCTAAATCTTCCTGAGGTCTTTTGCAGTCAAACGGGGGTTTTGATTTGCCTTTCTTGCAATCCTATGAGCAGTTCTCTGGGAAAGTTTACTTGTTCTTCCAGACCTCAACTTGACCTCCACTGTTCCTGTTAACTGCCATTTCTTAATTACATTACGAACTGAGGAAACGGCTAGCTGAAAACGCTTTGCTATCTTCTTATAGCCTTCTCCTGCTTTGTGGGCATCATTTAATTTAATTTTCAGAGTGCTAGGCAGCTGCTTGGAGGAGCCCATGCCTGCTAATTGTTAGGACAAGGTTTGAGGAGTCAGGGTATTTATAAAGCTTTGAAATTTGCATCACCTGGCCTTTCGTAATGATGACTGTGAACAAGCCATAGCCCTAACAAGCTAATTAAGGTCTGAGACCTTGGTAAAAGTTAACTGAGGGCTCAAATTTCTTGAGGTGCCCAAACTTTTGCATGGTGCTCTTTTCTTTTTTTACACTCTAAAATTGTACAAAACAAAAATAATACACTAATCTTGATTAAGATGTTGAAAAGAATGTTTCATCTTTAACTTTATGACTTTTGGAGATCAGTTCATCTTCTACTCACTTAACTATTCACAGTAACAGAAATTTTGACCGGAGGCCCAAACTTTTGCATGCCACTTTACCAGTAGATTGGAAATCATCTAGAGTAGTGATGGTATTAAAAAAGATGCCAGAAAGTACTTTTAAAAATTGTTATGTTTAATAACCTCATTGATTATCAAGAATTGTCATGACACTCAAACATCACAACAATCAATCTATAGAATTCCTAATCTCCTGTACTCTGCCCTCTGGCCTCCTAATCTCTAAAAATGTTGCAAGGCATTGCCATGATATTTTTCCACACTCAGTCCCACTGACATCTTTTGAACTTGCAGGGCTCCTCTCACCGAGATCCAATCTTCAACGTCAAATCCAATGGTAAGAATTATTGTGGATTGGCAAACTGACCTCTTTCTGAGGCAGGAACGTCAGCTTTCAGACACTGAGCCAAAAATCCCTCCAGATCAGTATCTGCCATCAAACAACAGGCCAATGTCTCACTCAGTCACAGACTTCATTTCCTTCAGCATCTAACTTTACAGTGCCCTGGCCCCACACAGTGCACTTCTACCTTCTCCCTCAGGCTACATCCACACTAGACCGGATAACTTTGAGAACGCTGGTTTCGAGTAAAAACGACAGGCGAACACACTACGCGTTTTTCAAAATATCTCTGTCCACACCAAAACGGATATTTGGGCAAATCTACTCCTACGGGGCATGCACAGACACATGTACAGAAAACGAGTGAAGAGGAAACGGTGTAATATTTACTTTTCTGCGGCGACGTTGTGCTACTTCCATTGGTCAAAAACGAGAGTACCAACAACAGCGAAAGAAAGTTTTCAACAATGTCTTCGAGGAATACAAAGAAAACCTCCGTTGGAAAAATCACTCAGACCGGACTTCTTCGCTTAAGACAGACAATGAAGTTGAGCTGCTTCTGCAAGTTACAAACGACTACAAAGTCAGCAAAGCAGTAGAGATGTTTAATTCCAAACAAACTATAAATGTAGACAATAAAGTAAATAACACACTCATGAAGCCGTCCTCCACCCAAGATCAACAAGAGATTGGAACTTCTGCCGCCAGACCTGCGCAGTATTTCTGACATTAATATTTTTAAAGATAGACTCAATCAAATCAACTTAGGGGATCTAGTCAAAAAAGCTCACTTTAAAATTTAACTCTCACGCCATTCACACCGACTGGGCGTTATAACAGCCCGTCCGGCAGTGTTTGCGCAGTACCAAGCAGAAGCAGAAAAAGCATTGTTGTTGCGGTATTGTCATGACAATGTTTTTAAATCTCTCCGTTTACCCCGCCCACACTGCAACGAGAAACAATCGTTTTCAAATTTACACACTCTGGAGGGTGTTTTCAAAAATCTCCGTTTTCTGGGGATGAAAATACAGTTTCAGTATGGACAGGAATCTACATAGCTGAACAAAATATATTACCATTGTGGCAGGGGCTCACACCACCAGATCAATGCAGGTTTAGGGTGAAACCTGCAGAAAATGCCACAAAGTAGGACACACACAAAGAGCATGCTGGGCAGACAAAAATAAATGGACCACACGGGAAAGAGAAAAAGATAAAAAGTCAAGTTAGTTTCAAAAAAATCTGATAATGATGAGAGTGACACAGGACTTAGTAACCTTGAGGTTTACAATGTGAAAATTAGCAAGAGAGAAGCAATATGGCTTACACCAAAAGTGAACGGCAAATTAATTAAAATGGAGCTCAAGACTGGTTCGACTGTTTCAGTAATTCCACAAAATGAGTTTGAATGCCATTTCAAAGATATGGAACTGAAGTCTACAGACACCCAACTAAGAACTTATACTAGAGAAAAGATAAGTCCTCTGGGAAAGATGCTCATAACAGTGAAATACACAACGAACAAGCCACATTGGACTTGTATGTGGTAAAAAAAACCAGAGGGCCAGCATTGTGCGGCTGTGATTAGCTGAGACCATTACAACCCGATTGGAGATCCGTCCATATAGGAACAGAACAGACTGTTTGGCCCAATTCATCCATGCTGACCAAGATGCCGATACGTACATGCTAAGGTGTCTATCTTTCCTGAGAAATCAATCGCTCCAATTCAAACAACTTCCTTGCAAATACTTTCTGCATCCTGTCAAGCTCATCACAACTTTCCTTAGTGTGGTGACTCAGTATTCCAAGTGTGGCTTAACTAACCATTTGCACAACCGTAACATGATGATCCAATCCTATTCTCAGAGCCTTGGCTGATAAAGGCAAGCATCCCATATGCTTTATTTATCTCACTGTCAGGAAACTATACATTTGTATTCCAAGGACTCACTATTCAACAGGACTCCCAAGCTCCCCGCTATTCACCGTGCATGTCCTATCCAGGTTCAGCTTCCCAAAATCTATCGCTAAGCACATATGCCAGTTAAATTCCATCTGCTATCCTGTTGCCCATTTCCCAGTTGATCAACATCATTTTGTAACCCTAGACAACCTTCTTCACTGTCCATTATATCACTATTTTTTTAATGTTGTCTGCAAACTAAACATTCCACTTACATTCTTTTCCAAATCACTGACATGATAATGAAGAACCCAGCATGAATCCTTGTGACACACCACTGGTTACAGGTCTCCAATCTGAAAAGCAACCTTCCATTACAACCCTTCAACTACCAATCCAATTTTGCATCCAATTTGCAACATATTCCGCCTGGGTAGCCTCCAACCTGATGGCATGAACATTAGATTTTTCTAACTTCCGGGAATTTTTCCCCTTCCCCTTGCTCTCTTGTTCCATTCCCCACTCTGGCACCACTCTCACTGCTTCCTTTCTCCTCAACTGCCCACTACCTCTGTCTGCTCCTCCTCCTTCTATTTTTCCCCATTGTCCTCTCCTATCAGATTCCTTTTTCTTCACCTCTTTATGTTCTTCACCTATCGCCTCCCAGCTTCTCACTTCATCTCACTTCCCCCACCCTGCCTTTCTAATACAAACTTGTGTATTTAGGACCTGCTGCAAGTCAGAGTAGACCCCAAGGCCAGGTGAGCTGTCAACCCATCTAGGCAAAAGCACTGCTACATTTAAAGAAAAACAAACTCCAACAATTATCAATAACAATACCAGATGAACACCTTCAGATTCAATCAAAATTCAAAATAGATTGCAGAGCACTCAGCCTTTAAGAATGTAATTAACAAGAGTAGCACATATAGGTTATCCCCAAGTTACAGATAAGTTTCATCCATGAGATGTTTTTGTCTTTATGTTTGAAAATACAGTGCATCTCACCAGTAATGTACTGACAGGCATTAAAAATCACGTAAGATGGTTATTTACTAAAACTGGAGAAAGAGCAGAAGCTAGTTCTGTCGTTCATAGGAATGAATGCATGTACATATTGGTCTTTTTAATTTACCAATATTATGAGAACTCATTTATATAAAGTGGTGTCCATATATTGGGTATTCAGAATCAGAATCAGGTTTATTATCACCAGCATGTGACGTGATATTTGTTAAGTTAGCAGCAGCAGTTCAATGCAATACATAACATAGAAGAAAAAAACAAAATAATAATTATCAATAAATAACTCAATTACAGTATACTGAATAATTAAAAATTGTGCAAAAAACATAAACACTATATATTAAAAAAGTGGGTTGTGTCCAAGGGTTCAACGTCCATTTAGGAATCGGATGGCAGAAGGGAAGAAACTGTTCCTGAATCACTGAGTGTGTGCCTTCAGGCTTCTGTTCTTCTACCCGATGGCAACAGTGAGAAAAGGGCATGCACTGGGTACTGGAGGTCCTTAATAATGGACGCTTCCTTTCTGAGACACCACTCCCTAAAGATGTCCTGGGGACTTTGTAGGCTAGTATCCAAGATGGAGCCAACTAAGTTTACAATCCTCTGCAGCTTCATTCGGTCCTGTGCTGTAGCCCACCCCCATACCAGACAGTGATGCAGCTTGTCAGAATGCTCTCCACGGTACATCTATAGAAGTTTTTTGAGTGTATTTGCTGACATACCAAATCTCTTCAAACTCCTAATATAGTCGCTGTCTTGCCTTCTTTATAACTGCATTGATGTGTTGGGACCAGGTTAGATCCTCAGAGATCTTGACACCCAGGAACTTGAAACTATCACTCTCTCCACTTCTGATCCCTCTGAGGATTGGTATGTGTTCCTTCGCCTTACCCTTCCTGAAGTCCACAATCAGCTCTTTTGTCTTACTGATGTTGAGTGACAGGTTGTTGCTGCAACACCACTCCACTAGTTGGCATATCTCACATAAGCCCTCTCGTCATCACCTGAGATTCTACCAACAATGGTTGTATCATCAGCAAATTTATAGATGGTATTTGAGCTATGGCTAGCCACACAGTCATGGGTATATAGAGACTAGAGCAGCGGGCTAAGCACACACCCCTGAGGATCACCAGTGTTGATCGTCAGCGAGATGTTATCATCAATCCACAGAGATTGTGGTCTTCCAGTTAGGAAGTCGAGGATCCAATTGCAGAGGGATGTACGAAGGCCCAGGTTCTACAACTTCTCAATCGGGATTGTAAGAATGATGCTATTAAATGTTGAGCTACAGTCAATGAACAGCATCCTAACATAGGTGTTTGTGTTGTCCAGGTGATCTTAAGCCATGGGAAGAGCCGTTGAAATTGCATCTGCTGTTGACCTATTGTGGAGATGGGCAAATTTGGCCCAGGTCCTTGCTGAGGCAGGAGTTCAGTCTAGTCATGACCAACCTCTCAAAGCATTTCATCACTGTAGATGTGAGTGCTACCGGGTGATATTCATTAAGGCTGCTCACATTATTCTTCTTAAGCACTGGTGTAATTGCTGGCTCTTTGTGCAAGTGGTAACTTTTGCTAATAGCAGTGAGAGGTTGAAAAGTCCTTGAATACTCCCACCAATTGGTTGGCACAGGTTTTCAGAGCCTTACCAGGTACTCCATCAGGACCTTCCACCTTGTGAGGGTTCACTCTCTTTAAAGACAGCCTCACATCCGCCTCTGAGGCAGAGACACAGGATGCAGCAGGAATCTTCACAGCTGTAGTTGCATTCTCCCTTTCAAAGGGGGCATAGAAGGCATTGAGTTCATCTGGTAGTGAAGCATTGCTATCATTCATGCTATTGTGTTTTGCTTTGTAGGAAATAATGTATTGCAAGCCCTGCCAGAGTTGTTGTGCATATGATGTCGCCTCCAACCTCATTCAAAATTGTCTCTTTGCCCTTGAAATAGCCTCTGCAAATCATACTTGGTTTTCTTGAACAGGTCTGGGTTGCCAGACTTGAATACCACAGATCTAGCCTTCAACAGACAACATCCCTCCTGGTTCATCCACGGCTTTTGGTTTGGGAATGTGTAGTAAGTCTTTGTAGGCATGCACTCATCCACACAGGTTTTAATGGTCAGTAACAACTGCAGCATTCTCATCCAGATTCAAAGATGAATCCCTGAATCCAGTCCAGTCCACCGATTCAAAGCAGTCCTGTAGGTGCTCCTGTGCTTCTCTTGTCCATCCCTTCTTGGTCCTCACTACTGGTGCTGCAGCCTTCAGTCTCTGCCTATACTCGGGGAGTAGAAGTACAGCCAGATGATCAGACTTCCCGAAGTGAGGGGGTGGAATAGCATGGTAGGCATTCTTGATAACCAGGGATTGCCTGTAACTGTAACTGGACTGCTATCTACTGCTACTGTGCATCTAAACATACTACATTTGCTGAGCCACTGCACAACAAGTAACTGATTAACACAGTTTTAATGTATTAGAATAAATAGTATGTCAGAGGCTACCACCTAGTTACATATGCCAGATGTATGGGCAACCAAGCATACAAAAAAGCATTTGAAAGACTGATGTAGCGGATTTTTTAGCTACTGCTGGACTGCAGATAATTCTTCTGCTGGGTGGGAATGGGACAATTCCACATGCCTTCTCTCCCCACCCTACCCCAACAATCAGGGGTAGGGTCAAACCTGAAAAAAGATGGGAGCACTGAGCGCCAGTGGTCAGTCACTCGTGGTCAGTCACTCAAAGTCAGTGACACCAACTAGCAGCTCCCTCTAGTCACAGTTGTTACTGTGATCCTCTCCCACACTATTTTTGTTCAGTTCTGATGTGAGAAAAATTGGGCTATAAAAACTTTTCAAGATCAGAACCCAGGGTTTACTTGTATCTATAAGTAATTCTAAGCTTGCTGTAAATTATTAAATCTATTGCCCTGTTCACCTTACGTCCTTTCTCTGTGATTAGCCAAACTCCATCTCCATCTTATCTGCATTTACAGTTGTACTGAACTTCTTTCCCTGAATCCATCTCCCCGGTTCAGCCCTTCAGGATTAGTATTTCATTCTACTGCAACACTTCAGGCATCCTGAAGTTATAACTGTGATACAGTACTTCACCAAAAAATGTCAATCCACTCTTTCTTTTCAGTGAACCTAAAGCCAGTCAGCAGTCAGAATTCTTTCCATAGTGCCACTTCTGAATGCTTCAAAAGCAAATTCATTCCATCAAGAATTAAATCCTGTCAACTGCAAAAATAAACAAAAATTCCTCACTGAAGAAATCACGTACCCAAGAAAAACTCAAAATATATATTTTTTAATTTTAATAAATTATTACCAAAGTCTCAGTGTTTCCCCATGGATAAGAAATCAAACTTTATGTGCAGTGCACAGCAAAACAGGAAGTGATATAGATGAAAGTTAATCTCCCTTGACAAGTGAACAGCATGACTTACGGCCAGGAAATATATTATACAACCATACAGCAGTTAGAATAAGGATAAACTGGTTAAAATCATAGAGCTGGCAATCATTGTTGAAGGTACTGCACAGAACAACACTTTTCGATTCAATAAAACAAAATTGGCACACAATTTATTTCAGCTGAATCAATTATAAATGTAGTCTGAAAAGCAGGAAAGTATCATATATCAAGCCATTATCTTAAAAGATTATAATTTCTGAAAGAGAAAGGTGCAGTTAAATATTCTTTGAATAGTGTCTGAAGAAAGAAACTACGTAAAGGATTACTTTTCTACATTTAATGTATAACTTGCATTATGAGATTTTGGAGTCTGCAAAGATATAGTGTGTGGAGAACAGAACAGGAGGGTGGTGTAGTGTTGGAGTGATGATTGCAAAGCCACTTGAAGAACACCACTTTCTACTGTGTGCATTCTGTACTCACAAATGCATCCAACAGGTAGAAAAAGTGAAACTCCTTCACCCAAAGACTTGTACGATGTGGATGCACAAACCGGGCAAATGCCGCATCTGTATTTGAGGAGAATTTAGATAAATTCAGAAGACAGAAGGGAATAAAGGGATGGGTCAAATAGGACACAGAGATTTTGTATGCTCTGGTGCAGCCCAAGTCTGGGGTTGCTGAGTGGAATGCTAAGCATTTCTGAAAATTCAAAATAAGTGTACTTTCCAATGGCATTGCACTATGAATGATAAAAAGATTCTTTTAATATCAATTCAAATGAAAATTTACAGACCCTAATTTATAGAAGACTATAAAGGATATGAGATGAAAATTTGTCTATGCATCATTACTTCTGCTGACTGTCTTAAATGTCATGTTTGGTGAATCTGAGTATGTGCAGCACATGTTGATTTTCATAACACTGTTAGTGAATGTGAACAGCTAGAATAAAGGAGAACAGACACATCCTGACATTGACGTGCACTAGACAGCAAACTTATTAAAAGGGAGCTCAACAACAAAACTATTGCATGTATTCAACGTGACTGTAGGGTCAAAGTCTCCTATGTTTATGTTGGCATAAACTTTGTGCATAACCATTCTAACCTGAAGCTTTTTAGCACAACTGAGGAATTATATATAGAATTTAAAGGGCTAAAACCTGGCTGACATGTTTCGACTGACTTGTGAGAATAACACTGCATGATAACTAAGGAGCAAAGTAGTGCTTGTTGCATGATAAAGCTGCTTTGTGTAAACACTAATCAACGATGTCTGGCAACATCAGAGTACTATGTGATAACACATGTTTAACAAGCAGCCCCAGATAGTGCTCGGGGCTCACTTGGTTACAGATTTCCAGGCTATATGAGCAGGGCTCTGTAATATCAACTGAGACGCAAACTTGATAATAAACAGTATGTAATTTTAAGTAACTGTGATTAACAATTATTCCCTGGGTCTGAACCTAAAGTCCTCTAGTAGAGAGGCAGGTCGACACAACTGAGAACAAATTTCCATCCCTTCACTTTTACTGGATTTCCATCAGAAGCACATTTGGTTGTAAGCACAAGTATGCCAATTAGGTTGGTGTGCTCAACCACTATTCTTACTAGGTAGTGGATGATGGGCAAGCTCAGGGTCCAACTACATGGTGGTGCAGCTCAACCCCTATCAAATTCTAAATTCTAAATTCGTGTATGTTTACAAAATACAATTAAGTTGGTTGGTAAAACTATTGAAAATCTTTTCTTTGTACTTTTGTCAGTTAAATAAAGGTTCACGTGAATTAACATATCACAGATTTTTGTTTTTATTGAATTTTGGAAAATATCCCAACTTTTCTGGAAATGGGGTTTATACAAAGATTTTCCTTCTTTAAGGTTAGAAGGCAGAATACATGTTACTGATTGCACAATGAAGTTCCATTTGTAATCTTTCAGCAAATACAATTGTCTATGCCTGTGTACACCAGGCAACATTCATCAGCCAAGCTAGATCTATGAGTTAAGAAAACCTTTGCTATTCATATTTTGTGGGCATCACTGGCATGCTCAGTGTTTGCTGCCCATGTCAAACTCTGCATAAGAAGGTTGTGTGAACAGCTTTCTTAAACCAATTCAGTTATTCAGGTGAAGGTATTCTTCCAGTGTTATACAGCTGGGAGTTTCAGGATTTAGAGGTGAACCTGCAGATGGTGGTGTTTCCATGTGTTTCAACCCTTTGTTTTCCTCAGATCACTGTAGGATGGTGCCAGTGAACAATGCGACCAACAGAAACATCCTACAGACAGTTTGCGAAACTACTTCTTCATTAAATATGATTCTACTACTAAATCATGTGCGATTGGAACCTAGGATTTAAATTTTGATGGTGTATTTTTGGGCTGTTTGACTAATTTCACTTTGCTGTCTCCAAAGCAGTTCAGTGAGGTTTAGAGCAAAGTGTCCAGCCTAGAGGCCTGGAAACGGGGCACAAGCCCATGATCTATTCCATTGAGGCAGGGAGCAAAGTTAAATCAACAAGGATAAGAGCAGAAGATGGGCAGGTGTTTGCCTGTGGCTGGCTGGTCTTCCTCTCCCTTTTGCTAGCTGCTGTCACAGCAAAGTATAGGAGTCTTGGAATCTATGTTGCAAGGATTGATCAACGAGGTTGTGTACTCATTTTGGGGAACTTTGAGGTACATGTTGCATGTGTTCCTGGATTCTGGCTTGTCTTTTGTTTAGTATTTTTGAGCGGCTTGATTGGGGTGATTGATGTGGACTACAGTGTCTTGGGAAAGAATGGCCCTACAGCCTGCACTGGGCCAGTGAGGCAGCGCTGCACTCAACTGAATACTACTGGACTCCTGGTTTGATGTCTGATATTCTGTACTGTTCGTTCGCTTTTTACCGCTTGCGCAATTTGTTCTTTTCTTGCACGTTGGGTGATTGATGTTTTCTTGAATAGATCCATGGTGTTTCTTTTGTTTTGTAGCTACCTGCGGCAGGACAAATCCCAGACTTGTATTCTGTATACATACTTTGATAATAAATCTTTAATGGCAAGTGACAAATAGAAATCATGCCATGAATGTTCCTTGATTGTTTCCAATAAGGAAGAGCATAACTGTCACCCTTTCAAACGATTATCAATGAAACACTCTCACTCCTGGCCCTGAACCCTTGTCCACTATCAACTATCAACACCCTGTGAGTCAACTTCAACTGGAAAACCAAACATATAAAAACTGGACCTATAAGAAAATGTCAGAGGATTGGAATCCTGAGGCAAGTGACCAACTATGAACACCCCAAAACTCTAATCAGGTGGATGATTAAAATAATTCTAACAACTCTCAATAAGCTCAATATGTTGGTTGACTAACTGGTCACAATAAATTGCCCCTAGTGTGATGGTGAGCAGTAGAATTGGAGAGAGCTGAGGGAAATATGAGGATAATAAAAGAGAATTAGTGTAGGATTAGGGTTTCAGATGCTTAATGGTCAACATGGACTTCGTGGACTGAATATCTGTTTCTATACTGTATGACTGGAAGATTATCTGACCATTTACAACAAAGCAGCCTGCTTTACTGGCACTCCATCCAAGAGGCTATATTGTATGTTCATTCCCCCCATTACTACTACACAAAGTTTACAATATTCAATGCACTGTCTTGCTTAGGTTACTTCAACAATTCCCAAGCCTTTGAGCCCTACAAGCAAGAAGGATAAGTATTTAAAACTCATGAGTACACCATCATAAACACAAGAGGTTCTGTGGATGCTGGACAGCCCTGTTCCGCATTGTATCTCTAAAATAAAATAAAATTTAAAAATTGTGAGCAGCACCTACAAAAAGCTGGAGAAACTTAGCAAGTCAGGCAGCATCAATGAAGTTGATGTTTTGGGCCAAGAACCCTCATCACTGTCCTACTTACTGTGTTTTCATATATCCTACTGCTATCTAGAAGAGTTCATGTTGCCAAGTGTCACTTTGTCACTAACATTTTCTATCATTCACTTTATGTACCTGTACATACACAGTTGATGTATATAAGCTAATCTTATGTATATACAGTCACACTCAAACAGTTACTTGCACATCGTGTTTTCTAGCATTGCTTTTATATTTATATTTATTGTGTTTTATGTTTATTGGGTTAATTTATGCTACATTGGATCCGGATTAACAATCATTTCATTCTCCTTTACATTTGTGTACTGAAGAATAACAATAAAACATCTGGAATCTTGAATTAAGACTGGAAAAGAAGGGGACCGAAGCCAGAACTGTTTATTTACCTCCATAGATGCTGCCTGACTTGCTGAGTGTTTCTATATTTTGTGCATGTTCCCTGAGTACACAACCAACTGCGTGTACCTTTCCAAAGCTACATACTGACTTAGAAATATAATTCTGATCCTTCACTGCCAGTGTGTCAGAATCCTGGAACTCCCAGCTGTACAACATCATGGATTATCCTCATCTGAAGGACTGCATCAGTTTAAGAAGATGGCTCAGACCATCTTCTCATGAGCAATAAATTATGACCATGTCAGCAAGCCCCACATCCAAAGAAACGAATGAAATCTTTTTTTTTAGCTCATAGCTCAACTTGCCTGAAGAATACCTTTAAAATATTTTCTGCATGAGTAAGAAAAAATGTCAAGCAGCACAATTTAATTGGTTTTTGACAGGTTACCATGTATGATGCTGCCATTAATTGGAGCTTGAATTTGAAAGTGCAGAAAAAATACTGGAAAGCCGTTTAGAAATGCAATCAGTACTGTGTCAATTCATCACCATTTGAAACTGGGCTATTTGTGATAAAATGTTGTGGCTGGTGTATTCAAATGCAAATGTGATCTTTGAACTTATACACACATAACCAACGTCCTGGTATAAATCAAAGATGAAATAATACATTTTAGAAATGACTTATGATATTTGCACCTTAAGATACTTTTGTCAATTTTTTTCTGTAATAACAGCTTTCTAGTGAAAAGTACAATTTAGTGCAAACAGTGAATGCAAAGTTGTGAATACTTGTTTTTTTCCTATTCTGTATTTTCCAGGATCAGAGTCTCTGGTCACTTAGTTAAATAGCTCACGTTACAAACGCAGCATTAAAGATGCATGCTTACTCCTGATCTTGGATGCTAATCAGTGCAAAATTTACACTTTCTTCCTGTGATTGCTTGAGTTTCCTCCTGGTGGTATTCCTGTATTCTCCCATATCAAAAACACAGATTGGTTGTTAAATTAACTAGCTATTGCAAATTGCTCCTAGTATACAAGTGAGTGACAGAATCTGGAGAGAGGTGATGTGAATGTGGGGAGAATTTTTCAAAAAGTGTAAATGGGTTGTTAACAGCTCGTTAGACTTGGTGGGCTGGAAGGGATGTTTCTGTACGATACAAAATAATCTGCAGATGCTGGGGTCAAAGCAACACTCACAACACGCTGGAGGAACTCAGCAGATCAGGCAGCATCCGTGGAAACGATGAGTCGACGTTTCGGTCCTGACGAAGGGTTCCCGCCCGAAACGTCGACTCGTTTCCACGGATGCTGCCCGACCTGCTGAGTTCCTCCAGTGTGTTGTCTCTGTACTACATCTTTTTATGACTCCATTGCAATATTTGTTTTCAGCCCAATACGTAGCTAAACAGTAGCAGCACACTAGATCTGTCAAGAATTTTCCACACTATCTAAAATATAATAGATGCTGTTTCTTTTTGGCAAGCGGAAGGAACAGATAAGGAACCAACAAGCTTTTTACCTGTTGTAAAATATTGATCATTGTTAATGGTGTCACTGTTTACTTCTACACTTTCCTTGACAATAAAATAATAATAGACACCCTTCACTTGCTTTTTAAATGCCACCTAATAAAGCCAAATAAAAACACTCAGCAGGTTAGCAACATCAGTGGAAAGATAAACATAGTTAACTTTCCAGGCGGAAGACCAATCTTAGCAACACCTGGTCTGTGGTTTTCAGCACTTTCTGTGTTTATTTCAGATTTGCAGTTTTTCCTATTTTTATTTACAATTTACAAACTTACTTGCACTTCCTGGAACAAGTTTCCTTTACATATTATTTTACTTGTTCTGCCGGTTGGCCCTGAAGTTTAAAACACAGGAAAGCTGGACACACTCAAGCTTTTCACTTCTTCACAAGATTGAAGGAGGCCATTAGGCCCATTAAGTCTATGTTAGCACTCAGAGAAATTCAATCAATCCTACTCATTTCCCTGCATCTCACAGTTCTACATATGCACACTAACTCCCACCTCCAACTGATTCTTTTGCTACGCATCTCCATTAGGGGTAACTTTACAATTAAACTAATCGCTAACATGTGCTAGGATCTGGGAGGAAACTGGAACCACTGGATGAAACCCACAGTTACAAGAAGAATGTGCAAACTCCACAATGACACCAGCAAAGGTCAAAAACAAAGCCAGGTGACAGAAGCTGTGAGACATCTGCACTATCTGCAACATGACTATTCCAGTAAAAAATTCTGAGGCTATTTGCATTACTTATGTAGGATAGGAGCTTGTTTAAAAAAAAAACCTTCAACTACTGATCTCTGTCCCTATCCAACGCCATAATCTTAACCACTGTCAAACCAAAATCCATGGAGTTGATGAAAAAACAATTTTTGTAGTATTTGTGCTGTCATAAGTGAATCAGCATTGAGTAAAATACATCTAATAGATTGTTTTAAAGAATTTCAAATGATGATAAAAATAGATATTTTTATGCATTACTCAAGCGTCTTATTCCTGTATAATCAAACTGGAAGTCCAGTTAATGATATTATTGGGAATTGCTAGCTGGTCAAAAAACAACAGTAATGTATCATTACTAAAGTAGTATTTTTCTCATGAGTACGAATGAGATATCATTCCCTTACTGAGATCTTAAGATTTTATGCTGACTTTGCATGAATATTCTTAAAAATTTCTGTGACAGAAGCTAGGATTCCATGAGTTTTTGTTATAGCTTTATTAACATGAAATGGTGTCCTTAATATGCTGTTGACATGCAATTTAAAATCCCTTCCTCAACACTATTCTATTTCCATATGAATAAAAGTATTTTCTATTAAAAAACTAAATAGAAAACTTCTCATATTTAATTCCGAATCTCACATCCAATCAAAATCCTTTTACAACTCGTACATAAGACATAGGAGCAGAACTACAGATAGAAACAGGTGAATTGATTATGGGGAGCAAGGACATGGCAGACCAATTGAGTAATTACTTTGGTTCTGTCTTCACTAAGGAGGACATAAATAATCTTCCAGAAATAGTAGGGGACAGAGGGTCCAGTGAGATGGAGGAACTGAGCGAAATACATGTTAGTAGGGAAGTGGTGTTAGGTAAATTGAAGGGATTGAAGGCAGATAAATCCCCAGGGCCAGATGGTCTGCATCCTAGAGTGCTTAAGGAAGTAGCCCAAGAAATAGTGGATGCATTAGTGATAATTTTTCAAAACTCGTTAGATTCTGGACTAGTTCCTGAGGATTGGAGGGTGGCTAATGTAACCCCACTTTTTAAAAAAGGAGGGAGAGAGAAACCGGGGAATTATAGACCGGTTAGCCTAACGTCGGTGGTGGGGAAACTGCTGGAGTCAGTTATCAAAGACGTGATAACAGCACATTTGGAAAGTGGTGAAATCATCGGACAAAGTCAGCATGGATTTGTGAAAGGAAAATCATGTCTGACGAATCTCATAGAACTTTTTGAGGATGTAACTAGTAGAGTGGATAGGGGAGAACCAGTGGATGTGGTATATTTGGATTTTCAAAAGGGTTTTGACAAGGTCCCACACAGGAGATTAGTGTGCAAACTTAAAGCACACGGTATTGGGGGTAAGGTATTGATGTGGATGGAGAATTGGTTAGCAGACAGGAAGCAAAGAGTGGGAATAAACGGGACCTTTTCAGAATGGCAGGCGGTGACCAGTGGGGTACTGCAAGGCTCAGTGCTGGGACCCCAGTTGTTTACAATATATATTAATGACTTGGATGAGGGAATTAAATGCAGCATCTCCAAGTCTGCGGATGACATGAAGCTGGGTGGCAGTGTTAGCTGTGAGGAGGATGCTAAGAGGATGCAGAGTGACTTGGATAGGTTGGATGAGTGGGCAAATTCATGGCAGATGCAATTTCATGTGGATAAATGTGAAGTTATCCACTTTGGTGGCAAAAATAGGAAAACAGATTATTACCTGAATGGTGGCCGATTAGGAAAAGGGGAGGTGCAACGAGACCTGGGTGTCATTATACACCAGTCATTGAAAGTGGGCATGCAGGTACAGCAGGCGGTGAAAAAGGCAAATGGTATGCTGGCGCTTATAGCCAGAGGATTCGAGTACAGGAGCAGGGAGGTACTACTGCAGTTGTACAAGGCCTTGGTGAGACCACACCTGGAGTATTGTGTGCAGTTTTGGTCCCCTAATCTGAGGAAAGACATCCTTGCCATAGAGGGAGTACAAAGAAGGTTCACCAGATTGACTCCTGGGATGGCAGGACTTTCATATGAAGAAAGACTGGATGAACTGGGCTTGTACTCGTTGGGATTTAGAAGATTGAGGGGGGATCTGATTGAAACGTATAAAATCCTAAAGGGATTGGACAGGCTAGATGCAGGAAGATTGTTCCCGATGTTGGGGAAGTCCAGAACGAGGGGTCACAGTTTGAGGATAAAGGGGAAGCCTTTTAGGACAGAGATTAGGAAAAACTTCTTCACACAGAGAGTGGTGAATCTGTGGAATTCTCTGCCACAGGAAACAGTTGAGGCCAGTTCACTGGCTATATTTAAGAGGGAGTTAGATATGGCCCTTGTGGCTACGGGAATCAGGGGTATGGAGGGAAGGCTGGGGCGGGGTTCTGAGTTGGATGATCAGCCATGATCATAATAAATGGCGGTGCAGGCTCGAAGGGCCTACTCCTGCACCTATTTTCTATGTTCCTATGTCTATGTTTCTATGTAATAAGGCCATTTAGCCCATTCGGATTATCGCTGATCTATTTTCCCTCTCAACCCCAATCTCTTGCTTTCTCCCCATAACCTTTGACAGCCTATCAACCTCCATTTTAAATATACTTAAAGACTTAGCCTTCACAGCTGTCTGTGGCAATGAATTCCAAAGATTCATCACTGTCAAAAGAAATTCCCCCTCATCTCTGTTCTAAAGGGACTTCCTCCTATCCTGAGGCTGTGCCCCCTGGTCCGAGACACTCGCACACTTGGAAACATCCTCTACACATACTAAGTTAAAAAATTCAACGTTCAAAATTAATTTATTATCAAAGTACATATTTGTCACCATATACAAACCTGAGATTCATTTTCTTGTAGATATACTCAGTAAATCCATAATAGAATAATAACCATAATAGAATCAACGAAAGACTACACCAACTAGGTCTTCAACAAGTGTGCAAATACAAAAAGAAAGATATAATAATAATAATAATAACCATCAAGAATATGGGATGAAGAGTCCTCTACTTTTTGTAGGTTTTTCTATTCAAGAACATTGGTGTTTCTATTTCACTCCATCAGGGGTCTAGGCATTTCAATATTCAATAGATTACAATGAAATTTCTCCCCTCATTCTTCTGAACCCTATTTGGCACCCAAATATGCACACATGCAGATATTGCCTTCATGTCATAGATTAACTGGTGAGCATAGGATGACAGGTTAGTTTAGTCAAGTTCAAGTTTAATTGTCATTTGGCCATTCACGTGTATTTAACTAAATGAAGCAGCTTTCTTCCAGGTCTAGGTGCAAATCACAGTCACACGCAGCACACATAACTACAATCACAAAATAATATTAGCAAAAATCCTGAGTGACATGGCCTGAAGATCAATGGTGCACAAGGTGTTGTCCTAGAGCTATGCTTCTGCAAAAACAAACGTGCAGCAGTTCATCTCACACCAAGTCAGCTCCAGTTGAAGGCAATCCAGTTTGTCTTCCATGGAGCGAACACTGGAGAACAGCACCAATGGGACAACCAGCCTGCAGGGGCCAGTCCCCAGCCCAGAAGACTCTGGCATGCCCGCCGCACTTCTGTTCTCTCCCACACTGCCTTATGCACATCCTCCCCTGGGTGGTTGTAATAAGTGACTCCATGCATGAGGGCTTGATCCGTGCAACAGTGAAGGCCATGCAGCTCCCATGCCATCGCTCTTGCCAATTAACCAACCTTGCAGTATTATGTACTACCAATGTCCAACAGGGGTCTTCCAATCAAAAGAAAAATGTGTAAGACAGTCCTTGCACCATCTGTTGAACCTGGAGAGGCCGCTATGACCAAGAGGGTCACCATCTTACTGAAAGTCATCCCAGGGATGATCAATTACCCCTAACTTCTGAACACTTCTCTATGACATAAAACGAGGCAGTATAACGTATCAAGTCAATGCTAGTTTTTAGAGCATGCCCATCAAATCCTTCTTCCACTTATTTCCCTATAATTTATTCTCCCACATATGCCCATAATCAATGTCTGATCCTCCTTCCAACCACCTTTACTGAGAGCAAGTAACAATGTAAAGTCAATCTGACAACTAGCATATCTTCAGAACATGGAAGAAATCAGGAGATCCCACAGGAAATCCATACTCAACATGTCATGACTGTCAGTGAGTTACTGGGGCTCCTGCCTGTTCACCAATTGTCTTCACAGATCTTCTGCTGCACCTTGCCAGCAGATATCTTCAGAGCTCCCAAAGTATTTTTTTAACATTTGCACAGGCAACTTCTATTTTGGATAGGATTGGATACATTTTAAAATCATTGGCAAGTGAATATAATACTACTTGGGCATTCATTATCTCATTTCAGAAAGTCGGACTGGCTACGAGCCAAGTCACAAATAAATAGTATTTTCATTAGCCACTGGCCATTTAACTTTGTTAATGAAAGTAAAGTCAACACAAAAGTGAAACATTGTTCAATAATTCAACTGCTGAAATCGATCCATAAATCTAGCCTATTATTAGAAACATGATTTCTCTAATTAGTTGTATTATTTGAAATAGACAACCAAACAAGTTTGCTGTCATGCTTCTACCTTTGGCTTGCCTTAATCTGAGCAGCAAAAAGTACAAAAGTATGATCAAGCATAAATAAATCACTTGAGTAAAATCACACTGATGCTGTGAAAAGGCTTAATTACAAAAAAAAACGTTGATGGATTAAAATGTTATCCTGCAAATGGTTGAATGACAGAATCCAGAAATGCCTCACCTGCAATCTGTGGAGAGTTAAGTGTGTTAGGCCTTTTAGCATAACAGAGATTTAAGTTACATGCAAGTCTTCATTTTCTTCAAGGCATTTATTGTGATAACTAAAACCCAAAAGGACAAGGTGGTTCCGTAATGACAGGCCCACGGAGCACAACGGTCACAAATTCATATCAGACATCGGATTGGGGTGGGGAAAATTAGAAAGAAAACAGTATAAAGAAATAGAGCATCTTGTTGGCTTGATGGTGTATGTTACCCTTTGCATCCCTCAGTCACTACTGCTGCAAACAACGCAAATTCCATGACAGAGTGTATGGTATCTTACCAGCTTTTTCCTCTTGTCTTGTTCAGTTGGGGGTTCTTCATCTTCGCTTACTTTTTGCTCCTCAAAATGTGAGATCACCATACAGCTATTTGAAGGAATTAACATAAGTCTTTAACAATGCTGTTGAAGTTCCAGTGCTCAGAAAAATAATTATATTTAATAACAGGTATATAATAACACAAGTAAAATCCAACAAACCAGGTATGAATAAATGATACATATCTTAATGCATCTGAGTACAATTCTGAGTACTTTCTCAGAACAGCTTAATTAAAATGGGCACCTCATGACAAAATAAAACAGCAATGTTTTTGAACAGTTTCATAGTTTATAGCCGTGATGTATAAATGAAAGTGATTTTTGAGTGTACTTTGCAACATTCTGGGCCACTGTAGCCTTGTTTATCCCGAACTTGTCCAATTTATATCAATGGAAGACAGGACTGGGCAAAATATGGAGAAACCAGATTAAATTGGATTCCTGCTCACAATTATGTATGCTGAGGTGTTCAATACAGTGATGATGCTACAATGGTCTAACGAACACTGACCATTGGTAGACAAGCAGCATTACAAGGATATGCACAATCACACAAGGAAATATTGTCATTATTTTGCTCTATATTATAAAGCATTACAACACACATTCAGAAATTTGGGGACTGGATTAAATATATTGCTGATTATGTAAAAGAATTTGTAAAATTGGAAAAAAAATTGAATTGAATAACTAAACACAGCTTAGTTCTAGTAGTTGTGCTGTCAGAATGAATCTAGAGAGAAAAAATAACAATGAATCAATGGGAAGCTTTGTAGGAGATTAAATAATTACTTTTTTGAGTGGATAAACATTAATTACCTACATCTCTTAACACTACCATAAAGGAGGCAGTACAGGAGCCTGAAGGAGCAGATTTAATAATTCATTAGTAGCTTTTTCCCTTCTGCCATCAGATGTGTGTATGGTCCATGAAAACTACCTTGTTTTTCCTTCTTTTTGCAGTGTTTTATTCTGTAAATTATAGTAATTTTATGTCTTTGCACTGCACTGCTGCTGCAAAATAACATATTTCATGTCATATGAGACAGTTATAATAAACGTGATTTTGATTCAAGTGCACAAGGCATTATCAATTATTTTCTTCAGCTGCAAAGTGAGATCCAAACACAAGCAAATAATGAATTTTTCACTGGCAATCTATTATTCACCAACTTCATTTAAACATTGCGGTAACCTGTAGACTCATAAAAATGTCATTTCATGAACAAAGATAAATGAAGGATACATAGTACTGGGAAGAAAGAGGTGTTTAACAGCTGTAAAGGGAATTCATCACAACTAACTGTTTTGGTTTATTTCTCTGTGGCCGAAAGAACCTGAGACAACTTGCAACAACAAAATGTAGCACAGAGTTACAGACTAGAATGCACAATAACCTTTGTAGATTGAAAGAAAGATTAAAAAAAATAGAAAAACAGAAAACATAGAAAACCTATGGCACAATACAGGCCCTTCAGCCCACAAAGTTGTGCTGAACATGTCCCTACCTTAGAAATTACAAGGCTTACACATAGCCCTCTATTTTTCTAAGCTCCATGTACCCATCCAAAAGTCTCTTGAAAGACCCTATCATATCCCCCTCCAGCATCATTGCCAGCAGCCCATTCCATGCATTCACCACTCTCTGTGTAAAAAACCTACCCCTGACATCTCCTCAGTACCTACTCCCCAGCACCTTAAATCTGTGTCCTCATGTGGCAACCATTTCAGCCCTGGGAAAAATCCTCTGACTATCCACACGATCAATGCCTTTCATCATCTTATACACCTCTATCAGGTCACCTCTCATCCTCTGTCGCTCCAAGGAGAACAGCCCGAGTTCACTCAACCTGTTTTCATAAGGCATGCTCCCCCAATCCAGGCAACATCCTTGTAAATCTCCTCTGCACCCTTTCTATAGTTTCCACATACTTCCTGTAGTGAGGCAACCAGAACTGAGCACAGTACTCTAAGTGGGGTCTGACCAGGGTCCTATATATCTGCAGCATTACCTCTCGGCTCCTAAATTCAATACCACGTCTAATGAAGGCCAATACACCATATGCTTTCTTAACCAGAGTCAACCTGTGCAGCTGCTTTGAGCGTCCTATGGACTCGGACCCTAAGATCCCTCTGATCCTCCACACTGCCAAGAGTCTTACCATTAATACTATATTCTGCCATCATATTTGACCTACCAAAATGAACCATTTCACACTTATCTGGGTTGAACTCCATCTGCCACTGCTCAGCCTAGTTTTGCATCCTATCAATGTCCCGCTCTAACCTCTGACAGCCCTCCACACTATCGACAACACCTCCAAACTTTGTGTCATCAGCAAACTTACTAACCCATCCCTCCACTTCCTCATCCAGGTCATTTATAAAAATCATGAAGAGAAAGGGTCCCAGAACAGGTCCCTGAAGCACACCACTGGTCACCGACCTCCATGCAGAATATAACCCATCTACAACCTTTCTTTGCCTTCTGTGGGCAAGCCAGTTCTGGATCTACAAAGCAATGTCCCCTTGGATCCCATGCCTCCTTACTTTCTCAATAAGCCTTGCATGGGGTACCTTATCAAATGCCTTGCTGAAATCCATATACACTACATCTACTGTTCTTCCTTCATCAATGTGTTTAGTCACATTCTCAAAAAATTCAGTTTGGCTCGTAAGGCATGACCTGCCTTTGACAAAACCATACTAACTATTCCTAATCATACTACACCTCTCCAAATGTTCATAAATCCTGCCTCTCAAGATCTTCTCCATCAACTTACCAACCACTGAAGTAAGACTCACTGGTCTATATTTCCTGGGCTATCTCTACTCCCTTTCTTAAATAAAGGAACAACATCCGCAACCCTCCAATCCTCCGGAAACTCTCCTGTCCCCATTGATAATTCACAAATCGCCAGAGGCTCAGCAATCTCCTCTCTCGCCTCCCACAGTAGCCTGGGGTACATCTCATCCGGTCCCGGCGACTTATCCAACTTGATGCTTTCCAAAAGCTCCAGCATATCCTCTTTCTTAATATCTATATGCTCAAGCTTTTCAGTCCGCTGCAAGTCATCACTACAATCACCAAGATCCTTTTCCATAGTGAATACTGAAGTACTCATTAAGTATCTCTGCTGTTTCCTCTGGTTCCATACACACTTTCCTACTGAAACACTTGATAGATTATATCCTTTCAAGTCTTATCCTCTTGTTCTTCACATACTTGTAGAATGCCTTGGAGTTTTCCTTAATCCTGCCCGCCAAGGCCTTCTCATGACCCCTTCTGGCTCTCCTAATTTCCTTCTTAAACTCCTTCCTGTTAAGCCTTATAATCTTCATGATCTCTAACATTACCTAGCTCTTTGAACCTTTTGTAAGCTTTTCTTTTCTTCTTGACTAGATTTATTACAGCCTTTGTACACCACAGTTCCTGTACCCTACCATAACTTCCCTGTCTCATTGGAACGTACCTATGCAGAACTCCGCACAAATATCCCCTGAACATTTGCCACATTTATTCTGTACTTTTCCCTGAGAACATTTGTTCCCATTTTAAGCTTCCAATTTCCTGCCTGATAGCCTCATAATTCCCCTTATTCCAATTAAACACTTTTCTAACTTATCTGTTCCTATCTCTCTCCAATACTATTGTAAAGGAAATAGAATTATGATCACTATCTCCAAAATGCTCTCCCACTGACACATGCCCAGGTTCATTTCCCAATACCAAATCAAGTACAGTCTCTCCTCTTGTAGGCTTATCTACATATTGTGTCAAGGAACCTTCCTGAACACACCTAAATAAATAACGGATGGGGTAGGAGGGGGAGGTGGGGCATTAGCGGAAGTTTGAGAAGTCAATATTCATGCCATCAGGTTGGAGGCTACCCAGACGGAACATAAGGTGTTGTTCCTCCAACCTGAGTGTGGCTTCATCTTTACAGTAGAGGAGGCCGTGGATAGACATGTCAGAATGGGAATGGGACGTGGAATTAAAATGTGTGGCCACTTTCTCTGGCGGACAGAGCATAGGTGTTCAGCGAATCTTTACAGTAGAGGAATCCGTGGCCTCCAACCCGATGGCATGAACATTGAAGCCACTCTCAGGTTGGAGGAACAACACCTTATATTCCATCTGGGTAGCCTCCAACCTGACGGCATGAACATTGACTTCTCAAACTTCCGTTAATGCCCCACCTCCCCCTCGTACCCTATCCGTTACTTATTTATATACACACATTCTTTTTCTCTCTCTGCTTTTTCTCCCTCTGTCACCCTCACTATACCCCTTGCCCATCCTCTGGGCTTTCTCCCCCTCCCCCTTTTCTTTCTCCCTAGGCCTCCTGTCCCATGATCCTCTCATATCCCTTTTGCCAATCAACTGTCCAGGTCTTGGCTCCATCTTTCCCTCTCCTGTCTTCTACCATTTTGCATCTCCCCCTCCCACTTTCAAATCTCTTACTAGCTCTTCTTTCAGTTAGTCCTGACGAAGGGTCTCGGCCTGAAACGTCGAATGTACCTCTTCCTAAAGATGCTGCCTGGCCTGCTGCGTTCACCAGCAACTTTTATGTGTGTTGCTTGAAATTCCAGCATCTGCAGGTTTCCTCGTGTTTGAGATATAGGTAGGTTAAGTGAGTGGGCAAGGGTCTGGCAGATGGAATACAATGTTGATAAATACAAGGTCATTCACTTGGGAAGGAAAAATGGAAGAGCAGATTATTATTTAAGTGGTAAAAAAATTGCAGCATGCTGCTGGGCAGAGCGGCTTGGGAGTGCTTGGGCATGAACCACAAAAGGTTGGTTTGCAGCTACAGCAGGCTATCAAGAAGGCAAATGGGACGTTGGTCTTCATTGCTAGAGGCACTGAACTTAAGAGCAAGGAGGTTATGCTGCAACTGTACAGTGTATTGGTGAGGCACCTGGAGTACTGTGAGCAGTTCTGGTCTCTCTACTTGAGGAAGGATATACTGGCTTTGGAGGCAGTGCAGAGGAGGTTCACCAAGTTGATTCCAGAGATGAGGCTTTTAGACAATGAGGAGAGATTGAGTTGTCTGGGACTGTACTCACTGGAGTTCAGAAGAATGAGAGGAGATCTTATAAAAACATATAAAATTATGAAAGGGATAGATAAGATAGGGGCAGGAAAGTTGGTTCCACAGGTTGGTGAGACAAACTAGGGGACATAGTCTCAAGGGTAGGTTTAGGACAGAAATGAGGAGCAACTACTTTTCCCAGAGGTTGATGAATCTATGGAATTCTCTGCCCAATGAAGCAGTGGAGGCTACCTCAGTAAATATGGTTAAGACAAGGTTGGATAGGTAGGGGAATTAAGGGTTAAGGGGAAAAGACAGGTAGGTGGTGATGAGTCCATGGCCAGATCAGCCATGATCGTATTGAATGGCGGAGCA
The DNA here is from genome assembly GCF_030028105.1 of Mobula birostris. NCBI lineage: Eukaryota > Metazoa > Chordata > Chondrichthyes > Myliobatiformes > Myliobatidae > Mobula > Mobula birostris. Next base: position 48,238,684 of record NC_092372.1, on the reverse strand, counting down.
GGCTGCATGGGCCAGATGGCCTACTCCTGCTCTTACTCCTTATGTTCTTATGTTATGTTCAAAAATGAATCTAGTGCCCTTCTCTGCAGAAAGGAGTATGTGGAGCAGCAATCTGATTCAAGTCATTTAGAAGAGAGTTCAATGGGAGCAGAAATAAAGAAATTATTCCAATGTGTTAGGTAGTGACAAAGAAAAAGAATGACATTAAAAATCTAATGTCATAATAATTAATAATGATAATCATCAATTAATAATCATTAATAATCTAGTAAGGAACATTCAAGCAAGGAGTAGGAATAAGTAAACTGCTCATCACTTTGAACAAGGCAAACTGATATTCTGCATTACTCTCAATAATCTTTCAGTTTTTCCTTAACAAGAAGCCACCCAACGTTTCAAAAGATGTCTTAAGACTATTTCTACTACTCTTTTAGGAAGTGTTCTAAAGGCTCACAACCCCTATATGTAAAACCTCATTTTGCCTCATTTCTATTTTAAATTTCTGAACAGTGACCCACAAAGGTAAGCATTTGCCTTCCATCCACCTGGTAAAGACCCTACAGGACTTTATATATTATACCTCTTCTCACTCTTGTAAACACCAATGGATACAAATCTAGCTTATCCAACTGATCGTCATAAAACCCACTTATTCCTGGCATTAGCTTAGTAACTGTCTCTCAATTATTCCCATCCTTAAATTAGGAAACCAGCGCTGTTTTCACTGCCCTATGCAAAAACAAGTATAGTCTTCCTATTTCTAGATTCAATTCCACTTGCAATAAAATGTATTATGTTACTTTTCCTTATTTACTAGATTTTGAAAAGAATGAACCAGATTACCCAGATACCTCTTTATCTGAGCTTAAGAATCTCTCACCATTTAGCTAATATGCTTCTATTTTAATTTTCTTGCAATACAAACAAGTTCACATTTTCTAAACATTATGCACATCAAACCCTTACTTAATTGCATTATAAGTATTTAATCAAGTTGGTGAATTTCCATCATTATAAATTCCTCATTTAAAGTGTGGTAAGTGGAAAATAGTAGCACAAGTAGCTGAAAGAGATAACATGGATGCAGTTAAAAAGAACATAGGTAAAAATAAATAGGAATAAAGATTATTAGGGTAACTTTACAGGGTTAGGTGAAAAAGTATGCATGGAAACTTGTGTGGAAACGAAACCATTAAAACCATTTGTTAATGAATGGCAAGCTTCAAACAACATAAATAAAAGTATCTAGCCTACTTCATCAATCAAAAACCCCTTGACAATTCCCAAACACAATTTACTTTTATCTAATTTGTCCCTTGAAGCATAATCTTCATCAACTATATACAGGATCCTACACATTCTTAATCCCTTGAATGGAATTTCCCTTTGCTTGATTCCTAATTGGCCAACCCCTAGTTCCAGAACTATAAATAATTAACAAATGCTCCTTTAAATCACATTTTAATCTCTGTACCCTAAGGTGAATGCCACCAGTTCTCTGCATAGTACTTCAACCATGAGAGCTGGCTGGTAAATTACTTCTAGACCAGCGGTCCCCAACCACCGGGCCGCAAAGCATGTGCTACTGGGCCGCGAAGAAACAATATGATTTGGCGATAGGAGTCAGCTGCACCTTTCCTCATTCCTTGTCATGCCCACTGTTGAGCCATTACGCACGCGAAGTCATTACCCGTGCGTCATCCACGTCAGCACGGGAAGAAGATCAACTCCTCAATCTTGCAAATGACAGCGGGCTGAAAAGTATGTTTGACATAACTTCTCTGCCGGTATTCTGGATCAAAGTCAAGGCTAAATATCCTGAGATAGCCAGGAAAGCAATGAAAACGTTGCTTCCATTTCCAACATATCTCTGCAACAAATGCAACAAAAATCAAATTGTGGAACAGACCAGACATAAGGAACCCCCTTCGAGTATCGCTGTCTCCCGTCACCCTTCGATGGCACCGTCTTGTTGCAGGGAAACAAGCCCAGGGCTCCCACTGATTCAGCAATATTGGTGTATTGCAATGATTTTATATGTTCATATGGGGAAAATATGTGCCGTGTATTTAATATCCAAACATTACTTAAAATGCTATGATGCTATTGACTTACTTATATAACCATATAACAATTACAGCACGGAAACAGGCCATCTCTGCCCTTCGAGTCCGTGCCAAACGCTACTCTCACCTAGTCCCACCGACCTGCACTCAGCCCATAACCCTCCATTCCTTTCCTGTCCATATACCTATCCGATTTTTCTTTAAATGATAATATCGAACCTGCCTCTACTTCTTCTACTGGAAGTTCGTTCAACACTTACTTCAAGCTCTCCTGTCCTGCCCTGATAATCGACTTATCGCTATATTCATGTGAGGAAAATATGCGCTGTGTGTTTAATATTAAATTCGTTAGATCAACCCTTTTAGAAACGAAATTGAGTGTATTAGTCACATATCACTTATATCCCGGTTGTGATTAACAATCCCCCCCCCCCACAGAATCGCCAAAAACGATTTGTAGAAAAAAATCGGCATGTTCACGCATGCGCACTGGTGCTCACGCAAGGCTTCATGGTCATTGTAGTCTTGGGGTAAACAATGTATTTGACTGCTACTCTTGCCTGTTGGCAACCCTACCCACCCCCCCCCCACCCCACCCCCACCCTGGGTCGGCCGGTCCGCAAGAATATTGTCAATATGAAACCGGTCCGCAGTGCAAAAGGTTGGGGACCCCTGTTCTAGACCTTCTTCAAGACTTTGACATTTTTTCTGAAAATGCAAGGAAGTAATCTAAATAGAATATTCCAATAAAGCACAAAAGACCTTTGAAAAGATTCAGTATAATTTCTTTGTTCTTGCATTAATGTTCTCTATCAATAAACCTAAGAAATACACTTGCCATTTTAACTATTTCCAAGGTGCTCACCAACCTTTAATAATTTTTGAATACACACACGCTATGCTTCTTTTCCTACTAATCCATTAAAATATTAACTTTTATTTTACATAGTCTCTTCTTATTTTATCAAAATGCACACCTTCAAATTACAAGCATTAAATTTCACCAATCCCTCAAAATTGTTCCTATCCTCATAGTTTAGCATACAGTACCTTGAAAATATATTCAGCCCCCAACCCTTTGTTCACATACAGAAGTATTATAACCAGAGATTTTGATCAATTTAACTGGGAATTTTTAATTGTGAGTTGCATGTTCCTTTTCCTCCCTGCAGTAGATTCCGCAAAACAAGGTAAACTGTAAAACATGAAAAAATAAAAATTCAAAAAAAAACATGAATCTTTGCTCAGTACTTCGTTGAACCAACTCTCATGGTTATTAAAGCCAGTGGACCTTTTCGATAAGCCTCCATTAGTTTTGCACAATGTGATGGAGCAAGATTTGCCCATTCTCCCTGCAAAATTGCTTCCGGGGTGCGAAGGGGCAACTCGAGTAGCAGCAGTCTGCTCTCAATGGATATGACTAAATATTCTCATTTCAGCCTGCTACAGCTAAAAGGTGCAACTGCTTCCAAGGTCAGTACAGTCAACAAAGATGTCTTAATGCGTTTAAATGAACTATCGCTGCTTAAAACTGATGGAAACATAGAAACATAGAAAATAGGTGCAGGAGTAGGCCATTCGGCCCTTCAAGCCTGCACCGCCATTTATTATGATCATGGCTGATCATCCAACTCAGAACCCCGCCCCAGCCTTCCCTCCATACCCCCTGACCCCCGTAGCCACAAGGGCCATATCTAACTCTAAACAACTCTAAACACAAAATATCTGCAGATGCTGTTGTCAAAGGAACACTCACAATGCGCTGGAGGAACTCAGCAGGTCAGTCAGCATCAGTTGAAAAGGTTAGTTGACGTTTCGGGCTGAAACCCTTCGTCAGGACTGAAGGAAGAACTTTGGGGAGGGTTTGAAGAATGCTGGTAGTTGAAAAAACAGTAATTTGGAAGACAAAGGGGTGGGGGAGGGGAAGCAGGGAGGTGACTGGCAGGAGAACAATGCGCAGTAGTAGAAGGAGGCGGAACTATGAGGCAGGTGATGTGAAATAGGGATAAAGGGAGGGAGGGGGAGGGAATTACCAGAAGTTCGAGAATTCTATGCTCATACCAAGGGGCTGGAGACTACCTAGACGATATATGAGGTGTTGCTCCTCCAACCTGAGTTTAGTCTCATCATGGCAGTAGAGGAGGCCATGTATGGACATATCTGAATGGGAATGGGAAGCAGAGTTGAAGTGGGTGGCTACCGGGAGATCCACCTCCCTCATAGTTCCGCCTCCTTCTACTACTGTGCATTGTTCTCCTGCCAATCATCTCCCTGCTTCCCCTCCCCCACCCCTTTGTCTTTCAAATTACTGTTTTTTTCAACTACCAGCATTCTTCAAACCCTCCCCAAAGTTCTTTCTTCAGTCCTGACGAAGGGTTTCGGCCCGAAATGTCGACTAATCTTTTCAACTGATGCTGACTGACCTGCTGAGTTCCTCCAGTGCATTGTGAGTGTTCCTCTGGAAACAACTCTAATTGTGGATGGAAGCGCCCACAGAGGACGAGTGGCTGAAGATCAGGCTAACAAGTGCGTTTAAGAAAATGGGGTTTTAAATGCCTAATACCGACTATTTTGCTGGCAAACGCGCAGTCTCTGATGAATAAAATCAGTGATCTCAGAGCTAGGGTGCTGAATCAGAGGGACATTAGGACCGCATGTGCCCTTTGTTTCACAAAATCCTGGTTAATCCCTCCCGTACCGGTTGCAGCGATTCAGATCGATGAGTTTACTATATACCGTCACGATAGAGCTATAGCGTCTCTCAAAAGCAGAGGTGGAGGAGTATGCCTCATGATCAACTCTTCTTGGTGCACAAATATATCAGTGCTGTCCCAATTCTGCTCACCAGACTTGGAATATCTAGCAGTTAAGTGCCGTCCTTTTTACCTACCATGGGAGATCTCCGGGGTCATTTTGGTAGCACTATAAGGCCAATGTCAATCAACCTTTAGATGATCTGAGCAATGGGCTCAACATGCACGAAACCACGCATCCTAACGTCTTCACCAGTGTTTTGGGAGACATTAACTAGGCCAATCTGAAAAAATCACTAAGCAATTACCACCAACAGATCACTTGTAGTACTAGAGGAAACAACACACTGGACCATTGCTACACCACCATCAAGAATACCTACCATTCTATTTCACGCCCTCACTTCCGGAAGTCTGATCACCTGGCTGTACTTCTACTCCCTGAGTATAGACAGAGACTGAAGACTGCAGCACCAGTAGTGAGGACCAAGAAGGTATGGATAAGGAAAGTACAAGAGTGCCTACAAGACTGCTTTGAATCAATGGACTGCACTGTATTCAGGGATTCAGCCTCGAAATATGCTGCAGTTGTTACTGACCATTAAAACCTGTGTGGATGAGTGTGTGCCTACAAAGACTTACTGTACATTCCCAAACCAAAAGCCATGGGTGAACCAGGAGGGATGTTGTCTGCTGAAGGCTAGATCTGTGGTATTCAAGTCTGGCGACCCAGGCCTGTACAAGAAAACCAGGTATGATTTGCAGAGGGCTATTTCAAGGGCGAAGAGACAATTTCAAATGAGGTTGGAGGCGACATCGTATGCACGATAACTCTGGCAGGGCTTGCAAGAAATTATTTCCTACAAAGCAAAACCCAATAGCATGAATGGTAGCAATGCTTCACTACCAGATGAACTCAATGCCTTCTATGCCCACTTTGAAAGGGAGAATACAATTACAGCTGTGAAGATCCCTGCTGCACCTAATGACCCTTTGATCTCTGTCTCAGAGGCCAATTTTAGGTTGTCTTTAAATAGAGTGAACCCTCGCAAGACAGAAGGTCCCAATGGAGTATCTGGTAAGGCTCTGAAAACCTGTGCCAACCAACTGGCGGAAGTATTCAAGGACAATTTCAACCTCTCACTGCTATGGGCGGAAGTTCCCACTTGCTTCAAAAAGGCAACAATCATACCAGAGCCTAAGAATAATAATGTGAGCTGCCTTAATGACCTGGTAGCACTCATATCTACAGTGATGAAATGCTTTGAGAGGTTGGTCATGACTAGACTGAACTCCTGCCTCAGCAAGGACCTAGATCTGTTGCAGTTTGCCTATCACCACAATAGGTCAATGACAGATGTAATCTCAATGGTTCTCCACACGGCTTTAGAGACCTGGGCAACACAAACACCTATGTCAGGATGCTGTTCGTCAACTATAGCTCAGCATTTCACACCATTGTTCCCACAATCCTGATTAAGAAGTTGTAGAAACTGGGCCTGAAGACCACAATCTGTGCGGATTGGTGATAAAATCTCTTCCTCACTGATGATCAACACTGGTGTACCTCAGGGGTGTGTGCTTGGCCCATTGCTCTACTCTCTATATACCCATTACTGTGAGGCTAGGCATAGCTCAAATATTATCTATAAATTTGCTGATGATACAACCATTGTTGGTAGAATCTCAGGTGGTGACAAGAGGGCGTATAGGAGTGAGATATGCCAACTAGTGGAGTGGTGCCACAGCAACAACCTGGCACTCAATGTCAGTAAGACGAAAGAGCTGATTATGGCCTTCAGGAAGGGTAACACAAAGGAACACATGCCAATCCTCATAGAGGGATCAGAAGTGAAGAGAGTGAGCAGTTTCAAGTTCCTGAGTGTCAAGATCATGTGTCCCAAAATATCAATGCAGTTATAAAGAAGGCAAGACAGTTACTATACTTCATTAGGAGTTTGAAGAGATTTGGGGTATGTCAACAAATACACTCAAAAACTTCTATAGATGTACCATGGAGGGTATTCTGACAGGCTGCATCACTGTCTGGTATGGGGGTGGGCTACTGCACAGGACCGAAAGAAGCTGCAGAGGGTTGTAAGTATAGTCAGCTCTAACTTGGGTACTAGCCTACAAAATAGCCAGGACATCTTCAAGAACCGGTGCCTCAGAAAGGCAACATCCATTATTAAGGACTTCCAGCACCCAGGGCATGCCCCTTTCTCACTGTTACCATCAGGTAGGAGGTACTGGAGCCTGAAGGCACACACTCAGCGATTCAGGAACAGCTTCTTCCCCTCTGCCATCCGATTCCTAAATGGACATTGAACCATTGGACACTACCTCACTTTTTTGTAATATATAGCATTTCTGTTTTTTTGCATGTTTTTTTAATTTATTCAATATACGTATACTATATGAGATTTACTTATTTATTTATTATTCTTTTCCCTCTTCTATATTATGAATTGCATTGAACTGCTGCTGTTAAGTTAACAAATTTCACGTCACATGCTGGTGATAATAAACCTGATTCTGATTCTGAGGTTATTTGGAGTTGTGGAGAGGGGACAGCTTCTTCCCCTCTGCTATCTGATTCTTAAATGGACATTGAATCTTTGGACACTACCTCACTCTTTTTTTATTATGCAGTATTTTGCACATTTTTAAAAATCTATTCAATATACATAATTGATTTGCTTGTTTATTTATTATTATTATTATTATTTTTATTTTATTTTTTTTCTCTCTGCTACATTATGTATTGCATTGAAGTGCTGCTGCTAAGTTAACAAATTTCACGTCACATGCCGGTGATAATAAACCTGATTCTGATGCTGATCTGAGGTCTTGCCAGAGATGTCCGAATGGGAAGGTCAGGACTCTGACTGGACCACTCAAGGACACAAGACTATAAGATATAAGAGCAGAATTAAGCTATTTGGCCCATCAAGTCTGCTCCGCCATTTCATCATGGCTGATCCAATCTATTTTCTTCATTTGAAGCCACTCCATGGTTGCTCTGGCACTGTGCTTTAGGTCATTGTCCTGCTGAAAGGTAAACTTTCTTCCCAATTTAAGCTTTCTGGAAGAGGCTGGAATGTTTTTATCCATGATCTCTCTGTATTTAGTATCATTTATCCCCCCCACCCCACCCCGCCATCAATCCTAACCAGATTTCCAGTCTCTGCTGCTGAAAAGCATCCTCTTAGCATGATGCTTCACCATACTTTACAGTCCGGATGTTGTTACCTGGGTGATGCGCAATATTAGATTGACGCCACTCATTTCACTCAAAAAAAAAGTATATGCTTGCCTGCAGAGACATTACAAAGCATCACTTAGAAGATTCTATAAAGATGTGGAAGAAGGTGTGATCAGATGAGACTAAAGTGGAACATTCTGGCCTCAACACTAAGCAGTTAATGTATGTTACCTAATCGAACATCTCTGACAAGACCTCATGATTGCTGTCCACTGCCGCGCCCCAACTAACCTGGCAGAGCTTGAGTAATTTTGCAATGAGGAATGGGAAAACCTTACTCCATTGTGCGAAGCTAATACAGACTCATTCAAAAAGGTGACTGACAGTAGTAGCTATGAGAGATGGTTAAAACTAAGTATTGAACAAAGGGGGGGGGGTATAAAATGTGCTGACATTACAGTTTTCAAATTTTTATTTTTTCATATTTTATAATTTTCCCTATTTTTGGGCTCTACTGTGAAAAAACTGAGAATGAGATTCACAAATAAAAATTCTCAGATTGTAACGTTCATTTATGTGAACAAAGGGTTGGGGCTGAATACTTTCTCACCTTTCTGACTTAATTTCAGTACAATAAGGGCAGGATTAAGTATGAAATTAGGAGAGGACACTACCGCTGCTGTCTCACAATTCCTGAGACCTAGACATGATCTTGCATGCAGTCTCTGTGTGGAGTCTCAACATTCTCTGTATGGCTTTTCTAAACTCCAGTTTCCTCCCACGTCCCAAAGTCATGCTGGTAGATAATGGCAACTGCAGTTTACCCTTCAGCATTGGTTAATAGCAAAAGGAGTCAGGAAAAAAAGTGATGAGTATGGGGGAATGACAGAATAAGTTGCTGTGTTCAAGGAAATAAGAAATAAGAAGAGGAGTAATGAGACTAATGGAATTACTCCCATGTGACCATAACACCATAAGATATAGAAGCAGAATTAAGCCTGCTCAACCATTTCATCATGGTTGATCCATTTCCCCATTAGCCTCAATCTCTTGCCCTCTAGCCCTGTAACCCTTCATGCTCTGACTAATCAGAACCTATCAACCTCTGCCTTAAATATACCCAGTGACTTGGCCTGCACAGCCACCTGTGGCAATAACTTTCACAGATTCACCACCGCCCAACTAAAAAAATTCCTCCTCATCTCCGTTCTAAATGGCTGGCTCTCTATTCTGAGGCGGTACCCTCACTCCATCACTATTCTCCCCACTTGTACTCTATCAAGGTCTTTCGACATTCAATAGGTTTCAATGAGAACCCTTATCATTGTTCTGAATTCTACTGAGTACAGGTCCAGAGCCAATCTTCATATAACCCTTTTATTCCTTAAATCATTCTCATGAACCTCCTCTGAACTTCCTCCAATGTCAGCACATCCTTTCTTAGATAAGTGGCTCAAAACCACACACAATACTCTAGGCGCCTTATGAAGCCTCAATATTACATTCTTACTTTTACATTCTAGCCCTCTCGAAATGAATGTTAACAATGCATTTGTCTTCCTCACTACCGACTCAACCTATAAATTAACCTTTAGGTTAGGAAATCCTGCAGGAGGACACACAAATCTAGTCTGTTAGCTCCTCAGATTTTTGAATTTTCTCTCCATTTAGAAAATAGTTTACCTTTTTACTTCTTCTATCAAAGTTCAGGACCATACACTTCCCAACACTATACTCCATCTGCCACTTCTTAGCCCATTCTTCTAATCTGTCCAAGTCTTTCTGCACCCTCAATACTACCTTCCCCTCCACCTATCTTCATATCATCTGCAAACATGGCTATTTCGTCACCCAAGTCATTGACATACAATGTAAAATAAAAAGTGGTTCCAATCAGAAAAGACTCCCTTTATTCCCACTCTACCTCCTGCCAATCAGCCAATGCGCTATCCATGCTAGTATCTTTCCTATAATACTATGGGCTCTTATCTTGTTTAGTAGCCTCAGGTGCGGCACCTTGTCAAACGCATTCTGAAAATCCAAGTGCACAATATCTACCAATTCTTCTTTGTCTATCCTGCTTGGTATTTCAGAATCAGAAATAAGTTTGATATCACCACCAATATACGTTGTGAAATGTGTTAACTTTGCGGCAGCAGTACAATGCAATACGTAATAATAGCAAAAACAATGGCTGTAAGCTACAAATAGTTAAATTAAATAAGTAGTGTGCAAAAAAAAATAGAAATAATAAAGTAGTGAGGTAGTGTTCATGGGTTCAATGTCCATTCAGAAATCGGATGATAATGGGAAGAAGCTGTTGGTGAATCACTAAGTGTGAGTTGTGTGCCCTCAGGTTTCTGTACTTCCTTCTTGATGGTAGCAATCAGAACAGGGTATGTCCTGAATGATGGAGACCGCCCATGATGGAGCTGACTAATTTTCAACTCTCTGCAGCTTACTTCAATCCTGTGCGGTAGCCTCCCCTCACCCCTCCATATCAGACAGTGATGCAGCCAGATAGAATGCTGTCCACAGTACAACAGTAGAAATTACTGAGTGTTTTTAGAGACATACCAAAACTCCTCAAACTCCTAATGAAATATAGCCACGGTTGAGTCTTCTTTATAGCTGCATCAATATGTTATGTCCAGGTACTGAAACCAGGAACTTGAAATTGCTTATTCTTTCCACTTCTGGTCCCTCTGAGGACTGACGTGTGTTTCTCTAACTTAACCTTTCTGAAGTCCACAATCAGTTCTTTGCTCTTACTGATGTCAAGTGCAAGGTTGTTGAAGTGAACACCACTTGACTATCAAGCTCCTGCACACCCTCTCATCTGCCAACAATGGTTGCATTGCCAGCAATCTTATAGATAGAATTTGAGCTGTACCTAGCCACACAGTCATGGGTGTGGAGAGAGTACTGAAGTGGGCGAAGCACACATCCCTGAGGTGTGTTGTCAGCAAGGTGGAGACGTTATTTCCAATCCGTACAGATTGTGGTCTTCTGAGGATCCAGTTGCAGAAGGAGGAACACAGGCCTAAGTTCTGGAGTTTTTCTATCAAAACTGTAGGGATGATCATGTTAAATGTTGAGCTGCAGTCAATAAAAGGCATCTTGACGTTGGTATTTGTACTCTCCGGATGATTCAAGGCTGCATAGAGAGCCAATGAGATCGCATTGACCTTAGACCTATTGTGGTGATAGGCAAATTGCAGAGAGTCCATGTCTGTGCTGAGGAAGGAATTGATTCTAACCATAACCAGCTTCATCACCGCAGATGTGAGTGCTACTGGATGACAGTCGTTACGGCAGCTCACCCTGCTCTTCTTGGGCATTGGTATAATTGTTGCCCTTTTGAAGCAAGTGAAAACATCTGACTGTAGCAATGAGAGATCGAAAATGGCTTTGAACACCCCCACTAGTTGGCTGACACAGCCTTTCATAGCCTTACCAGGTACACCATTGGGGCTGGCTTCGGACTATTTTATTACGTGCCTTCAAGTACCCTAAAACCACATCCTTAACAATCAACTCCAACATCTTCCCAAGCACTGAGGTCAGACTAAATGGCCTATAATTTCCTTTCTTCTGCCTCTCTTCTTTCTTGAACAGTGGAGTGAGATTTGCATTTCCCTGTCCTCCGGAACCATGCCAGAAATAGATAAGTGGGTGATTGTCAGAGAAGAGATGGGAAGAGCTCAGAGAGTAGAAAGCACCCCCATGGCCATCCCCCTCAGTAATCACTATCTCGTTTGGATGCTGTTGAGGGGAGTGACCTGAAAGAGGACGACCACGGTGATCAGGTCTCTGGCACTGAGCCTGGTTGGTTCCGTGATGTGGATGGGAAAGAGGAAGATGAGAAATGCAGTAGTCACAGGGGATTTCACAGAGAGGGGTACAGACAGGAGGTGCTGTCAGCCTGATAGAGATACTCGCATGGTGTGTTGCCTCCCAGGTGCCAGGGTGTGAGATGTCTCGGATCAGGTGCAGAGTATTCTGAAGAGACAAGGTGAAAAGCCAGAAGTCTTGGTACATGTTGGTACTGTTACCTGTCCCGTGAGTATCTCGTGAATATGATATAATTGTCTTATGCTATTGGAATGATGTAATGGTCTCGTGCCATTGGAATGACGTAATTGTCTTGTGATAGTGGGGTGATGTGATGTCACATGATGGCATGTTCCAACTGGTATATAAGGGGAAACTGCAGTAGTTGCGTAGTTCGTTTTATTGGGAGTCCACCGTTGGTAGTTACGCCATCAGAGAAGAAGAAAGAGTGAGAGTGAAGAATCCCCAGCTCCGAATGAACCCCAAAAGGATTGGGGTTAACCAGCGGCATTGGGCGCATTACGGGTGTGACTGACATTTGGAACCATCTGTACATGGCACGCACGTTTTGTTAACCCTGACACGGTTTGGGTATTGTGTGATGATCACTTTGATGAAAGGTCAGTTACTTTGAGAAGTCGTATTCTGCGTCATAACTTTGGACAAGGCATTTCCGCTGGGAGCTGCGTCAGCAGAGATGTCTTTACTTCGGGGATTGTTCCAAAGCTGGTTTGGGAAGTCTCTCCTCTCGAATAATTCAGGAATCATTTGGACTTATTAAATTACCACCTTAAGACTTTGCCTAAATAAGATCTGTTAAGAATTGTCTTTAAGTTCGACAGTTTGATAACTATAGACGCATAACACTGTTAACATCCGTTTAATTTAATCGTTTGTTTACTGTTCCATTTTTTTTGAGTAGAGGTTAATAAAAGTCGTTGTTTATTTTATAAAAACCCAACTCAAATTCAGCTCTATTGCTGCTGGTTCATAACAGTACCAATGACATAGGTTGAAAGAGGGAGGAGGTCCTGAAGAGAGAATTCAATTCAGGGAATTGGGTAGGAGGCTGAAAAGTAGGACCTCCAGGGTAGTAATCTCAGAATTGATGCTGGTGTCATGTGCTAACGAGCGCAAGAATAGCATGATCAGGCATATTAATGTGTGGCTGAGAGACAGGTGTAGGGGGCTGGGCTTCGGGTTCCTGGATCATTAGGGCCTCTTCTGGGGGAGGTACGACCTGCAGAAAAAGGACGGATTACACCTGAACCCAAAGGGGTAAAGTATCCTAGAAGGCAGGTTTAATAGAGCTGTTCAGGAGGGTTTAAGCTAATTTGGCAGGGGGCTGGGAAGCAGAGTGATAGGGCTGAGGAAGGGGAAAACAGAAATAAATCAAAGATAGTGCGCTACAGAGATGACAGAAAGGACAGGCAGGAGATGAGGTAAAATCACAGCCAGTGGGATGAGTTACAGGGCAATAGAGGCGTGGTGTAGTTAAAACAGAAAGTAATAAATACTGGACTGAAAATGTTATATTTGAATGCACGCACGATAAGAAATAAAATGGACGATCTTGAAATTCAGCTACAGATAGGCAAGTATGACTTTGTGGCCAACTCTGAAACTTGGCTAAAGGATGGCTGCCATTGGGAGCTGAATGTCCAAGAATACACAGTGTATCAGAAAGATTGATTAGTAGGCAGAAAGGATCGGAAGGTGTAGAGTAGTGGTCGCCAACCTTTTTAAGTTCAAGATCGCCTAACTTGGCCTTAGTGAAAGGCAAGATCTACACACTAAATCGTTTGGAGATAAATCAACTCAGATTGTACTTCCAACTTGAGGCCTTTTATTTGGGGTAATTGTATTTGAATTACATAAAATGCTTTTGTCAAACTTTCAGATTAATTCAACCAAGAAAACACTGTAACTAGCATATCAAACAGGCCATAGCTGTCCTTCTTTAAGAATATTACAATACTTCATACCTTTTGTAGTAACTTCTACTTTGAAAAAGGACCACTCGACAACTTCATGTCCAAAGGAACAATTTTATCTGGGACGGCAAAACCAATACAGTGGAGGGGGCTTATACACACATGCAGAGAAAAGACCGGAAGTAAAATCCCGCAACCCTGGAAGCAACCTCTGTTTACAAACAGCTTTCCATAGCGGGAGTATTGCTATATTACCATTATCCTAATTGGTATTAACCTATCTTTATAATGCTCACATTACAACACTTCTCCCCCTTTAAATTCCAACATTCCCCAAATGTAAAAGAACTGGGAAACAAAAAACAGTGGTGTCATTATCTTGCGTACCTCTGAAATTTATACTCGTGTCTCAGTAACAGTTTACCAATACAAAACACCTAAAAAACGTGGCAGATTCAACATTCAGTCTAACAAAGGAAACTGTCCATTCAAATATTCAGTCTGTCAGGAGGTTTGCGAGGGCGCTGTGCTGCAACAGATGAAAATTATGAAATCTAAGTACAGGAGCTGTCTTACTGATAGGGTTGCCAACTTTCTCACACCCAAATAAGGGACAAAGGTAGCAGTCAAATACAGGACACTTGTGTTTACTCCGAGAAAGACTACCGTGACCATGAAGCCTTGCGCGGGCACCTGTGTGCGCATGCATGTACGTGCCGATTTTTTTCTACAGATCAGTTTTGGCTTAATCTTCCCGATTCTGTTAAGTGAAACTACACTGTACATACATTATTTCTACTTTATATAGGCTGTGTATTTATCATATCATTCCTGGTTTTACTATACGTTAGTGTTATTTTAGGTTTTATGTGTTATTTGATATGATTTGGTAGGTTATTTTTTGGGTCTGGGAATGCTAAAAAATTTTTCCCATATAAATTAATAGCAGTTGCTTCTTTGCTTTACGCCATTTCAGCTTATGAACGGTTTCATCGGAACGCTCTACCTTAGTGGAGGAAATACAGGACAAGGGCGATCCCGTATGGGACAAACCAATTTAGCCCAATATACGGGATGTCCCAGCTAATACAGGGCAGTTGGCAACCCTACTTACTGACAGACACCTCACAGACCGTCTCAAACTGGCTGTCTGTAGTTATGAGCCAAATTTCAGGGAACTAGCAGAAAGTATTCAGCCCCAATAATCACACTGAGTGCAACAGTCAATTTTTATTCATTTATTTTTCGTGTTGAGATAAAATTAAATAATGAAACACAGAATTAAAGGTGTTGTAATGTGAGCATTATAAAAATAAGTAATACTAATTATGATAGTATTTCTGGGTTGCGGTGTTTTACTTCTGGTCTTTTCTACCACGGTTCATGGTGGGGGAGCTATTCAAAAGGTTCAAAGGAACATCTAAACAAGCCTAATGCATTTTGGAAACACGTCCTGTGGACTGATGAAATTAAAACAGAACTTTTTGGCAGCAATGAGCAAAGGTACGTTTGGAGAAAAAAGGGTACAGAATTTCATGAAAAGAACACCTCTCCAACTGTTAAGCATGGGGTGGATTGATCATGCTTTGGGCTTGTGTTGCAGCCAGTGGCACGGGGAACATTTACTGGTAGAGGGAAGAATGAATTCAATTAAATACCAGCAAATTCTGGAAGCAAACATCACACTGTCTGTAAAAAATCCGAAGATGAAAAGAGGATGGCTTCTACAACAGGATAATGAACCTAAACACACATCAAAATCCACAATCGACTACCTCAAGAGGCGCAAGCTGAAGGTTTTGCCATGGGCCTGACAGTCGCCTGACTTAAACATCATCTAGAATCTGTGGATAGACTTCAAAAGAGCAATACATGCAAGACGGCCCAAGAATCTCACAGAACTAGAAGCCTTTTGCAAGGAAGAATGGGCAAAAATCCCCCAAACAAGAATTGAAAGACTCTTAGCTGGCTAGAAAAAGTGTTCACAAGCTGTGATACTTGCCAAAGGGTGAGATGCAGGGTGCCCAAACTTTTGCTTCGGGCCCTTTTCCTTTTTTGTTATTCTGAAACTGTAAAAGATGTAAATAAAGAAGTTTTCTTGCTTAAAATATTAAAGAAACGTGTCATCTTTAGCTTCATGCCTTTTGAAAATCAGTTCATCGTTTACTCGCTTAGCTATTCACAGTAACAGAAATTTTGACCAGGGGTGCCCAAACTTTTGCATACCACTGTATGTCGTTGGTACCAATACGTACCATGACCTCTGGCTGTTCACCTTCCCATTTCAGGATATCGTGGACGTGATCAGAAACATCCTGGACCCTGGCACCTGGGAGGCAAACTACCATCCACATTTCTTTCCTGCATCCACAGAATTGCCTGTCTGACCCCCTAACTATAGAGTCCCCTATTACTGCTGCTTTCTTCCTTTCCCTACCCTTCTGAGCCACAGGGCCAGACTCTATGCCAGAGGTGCAGCCACTGTTGCTTCCCCCAGGTAGGCCGTCCTCCCCAACAGTACTCAAACAGGAGTACTTATTGTTAAGGGGTACAGCCACAGGGGTACTCTCTCGTATCTGACTCTTGCCCTTCCCTCTCCTGACTGTTACCCACTTATCTGTCTCCCAAGGCCCCGGTGTGACTACTTGCCTATAGCTCCTTTCTATCACCTCCTCACTTTCCCTGACCACACAAAGGTCATCGAGCTGCATCTCAGTTCCCTAACCCAGTCGCTAAGGAGTGGCAGTTCGGTGTACCTGGCCCAGATGTGGCCATCCGGGAGTCTGGGAATCTCCCAGACATCCCACATATGACACCCAGTACAGAAAACCAGCCTCACGGACATACTTCCCATTTCTATTCCTCACAGGTAACTTACCTCGCCTCGACCTGTTATTGCCGAAGCCCGAATGAGCCAAAGTCCTACCACTCTGCCTCAGATCACTCCGTCAATGACCACACCAGTAGGTAGTGTCTCCCTTTTATGCCTGAACCTTCCCTGCTAACTCACGATTGGTGCTCCAGTTATAGCCACTGATAGGCCACGTACAAAGGACAAGCGCTCTTGAAACTCCCTTTTTAAATAACCACCACCGACCTGCGAGAAATCCCTCTTGGTAAAGCTCTGTTGACGCCGCTGATAGGCCACGTACAGACAGCAGAGCTCACCCATTAAGGTTGGAATCTTCGCAAAAATCCTATGAATAACTGTCAGCAAAATATTGGAAAATCCTGGCCAAGAATTGAATGAAAGATAAGCTATTGGGTTTATATGCAAAGACTTACTACACCAACAACAGCAGTAATCAAAATGTTGCAAATGATGACAATTTGCAAGAACTGAAAACAGTGGGAATACTCAGGAGGTCAGGAAGCATCTGTAGAAAAAGATACCTAATTAATGTTTCAGATCCAAACTCTATAACTAGGAGAGAAAACCATTTAGTTTTGAATTGTGGAGAAGGTGAGAAATAGTTACATAAAAAAAAGGGAGTATCTCTGATAGGATGAGGTGAAATACCCTGGGGACAAGCTATAGAGTCACAGAGGACCACAGCATAGGAACAAGCCCTTCGGCCCATTTAGTCCACACCAACTTGCTTTTCTGCTAAGTCACATCTACTTGCACTAGTATAGCCCTCTATAACTCCCTCATCCATGTACTGTACCTATCTAAACTTCACTTCAATGTTACAATCGAACCTGCATCTACCCTTCCACTGGTCGCTCATTCAACACTCACACCACTCTTAGAGCAAAATAGTTCCCGCTCAGATTCCCTTAAATATTTCACTTTTCACCCTAACCTGGCACCTCTGGTCCTAGACTCATGTAACATGAGGGGAAAAAGCCTGCATACATTCACCCTATTTATAGCTCTCAAACTTGATATACCCCTTCTTTCATTCTCCTGTGCTGTAGTGAATAAAGTCCAAAACTCTAACTTATTCTTGTAACTCAGGTCCACAAGTCCCAGCAACATATGTGTAAAATTTCTCTACACGCTTTCAAACCTACGAATATCTTCACTGTAGGTAGGTGACCAAATTATATACAATAATCTAAGTTTGAGTTCATCATTATCTTATAGAACTTTATTGTAACATCACAGCTCCTTTACTCAATGTCCGCATTATGAAGACCAATGTACCAAATGTGCCACTTTCATGGAATTACAGATCTGTATTCTCAGATTCCTTTGTTCTATCACACATCTCAGTGGCTTACCATTTACTGTGCAACTCTTAGACTGGTAAGTCCATAAGACATGGGGGCAGAATTAGACCATTCAGCCTATCAAGTTCAGCACAGCTTTGTGGGCCAAAGGGCCTGTATTGTGCTGTAGGTTTTCTATGTTTCTATTGAGTCTACTCCGCCATTCCATCATGACTGATCTTGGATGCCACTCAACCCCATACACCTGCCTTCTTGCCCTGACCGATCAGAAAACCATCAACTTCCGCCTTAAATATACCCATGGACTCGGCCTCCACCGCAGTCAGTGGCAGAGCATTCCACAGATTCACTGATCTCTGGCTAAAAAAATTCTTCCTTACCACTTTTCTAAAAGGTCGCTCCTCAATTTTGAGACTGTGCCCTCTAGTTCGGGATACCTCCACCAGGGGAAGCACCCTCTCCACATCCACCCTATCGATTCCTTTCAACATTCAGTAGGTTTCAATGAAATCCCCACACATTCGGGGGGAGGAAAAGATGGCGGTGTGACGCAGCTTGCAGCGGCCACTCTGGTGGCAATGTCTGTTATTTGTCAAGTAGGGTGCTGTGCACAATCCTGATTTGATGGAGACAGACGTGAGACCATGGAGGAACATCTGGTGAAACTTCTGAAATGCCTGCTTCGCTGCTGTTGCTACTGTATGATCCAGAATCTCCGGAGGGGAAGGCCCCGAGTCCTCAGCTTTGCTTGTTGCTCGGCGGCCAGGGTGGGGTCGAAGTGCTTGGCAGAGGATGGTGCTCAGTGCACGGTTTTGGAGGGCTGGTCGGAGGCTCGAAGTTTTTGGACGGACTCAGAGTCCGCTGCAGTCAGGTGCTTCCAATGGTGCTGCATGGGCAAGTTTGCGGCACTTGGAGGTTCATGGCAGGGAGAGTTTCTCCCTTCTACCATCTGCGTGAGATGATAAGGCTATTGGAATTTTGAGACTTTTTTTTTACCGTGACCATGGTCTGCTCTTTATCAAATTACGGTATTGCTTTGCACAATTGTAACTAAATGTTATAATTATGTGGTTTTGTTAGTTTTAGTCTTGGTTTGTCTTGTGTTTCTTGTAATATCATTCTGGAGGAATATTGTATCATTTTTTAATGCATTCATTTCTAAATGACAGTAAACGAGGACTGAGTGTCCTCATAATCTAAAATAATCTAATTCTTCTAAATTCCAGTGAGTACAGGCCCAAACCTGACAAATGCTCCTCATATGTTAATCCTTCAATCCCCGAATCATCCTCATGAACCTCCTCTGGATTCTCTCCAATGACAACACATCCTTTCTGAGATATGGGGCCCAAAACTGTTGACAACACTCCAAGTGCAGCCTGACTAGTAACTTATAAAGGCTCAACATTATCTCCTTACTTTTATATTCTATTCCCTTTGAAATAAATGCAAACATTGCTGTTGCCTTCTTTACCACACACTTAACCTGTAAGTTAACCTTCTGCCCATTTAGATAATAGTCACACTATTGTTCCTTTTACCAAAACGCATTACAGGTTTCCCCCGCTGTCCAAAAGTAGAGCATTCTTATGAAACCTTTTGGTACGCTGAAATGGTGTAAAGCGAAGAAGCAATTACCATTAATTTATATGGGAAAAATTTTTGAGCGTTCCCAGACCCAAAAAATAACCTACCAAATCATACCAAATAACACATAAAACCTAAAATAACACTAACATATAGTAAAAGCAGGAATGATATGATAAATACACAGCCTATAATAATACATATACAATGTAGCTTCACTTACCAGAATCGGGAAGACAGTGAGCACACTGGAAGGTTCATGCATTTTTCTATCATACAGTTCTTTGTAAGCACTCAAAACATCCTGCAAACCTGCCCTAAACCTACGAGCCCTTTCAAAATTAAATTCATACTTTTCTGCAATCATTGCAGCACTGTCAATTGTAGCGAAAATCTCACGCAGTTCAAGGCTATGGCGGCTTGCTGCAAAACAAACGCTGAACGCTATTTTTGCTTTTCACTACTCCCACTGCTCGGGGTGTGAGCGCTGCCTCTATAACGGCTCACTGCAAAACAAGCGCTGAAAGCTATTTTTGCTTTTCGCCACTCTCGCTGCTCGGAGTGCGCACTGCCTCTATAACGGCTCACTGCAAAACAAACGCTGAACGCTATTTTTGCTTTTCGCCTTTTTTGTAAAAGCGAGAATCCTCTTCGGATTTTTTTCGGTTAGCGAAAACAGGTACTAATGTAGGTCTTTCGTAAAAGCGAAGTGGCGTAAAGCAAACTTTCGAAAAGCGGGGGATACCTGTATCATGTATTTCCCAGCAGTGTATTCCCTCTGCCACTTGTTTTGCCCACTGTTCAAACTTGTCTAAGTCATGCTGCGATTGCATTGCCTCCTCAGCACTACCTACCCCTCCACCTATCTTTGTATCATCCGCAAACTTTGCCACAAAGCCATCACCCCCATTATCTATATCAATCCTTCATTATTCTGGGGCCATGCCAGACTCAAGTGATTCTTGAAAGATTATGACCGATGCATCTGTTATCTCTTCAGCAATCTCTCTCAGGACCCTGGGATGTATCCACCTGGTTCAGGTGACTTATCCTCCTTAAGATCTTTGAGTTTGCGTCACACATTTTCTTTGTAATAGCAATGGCACATACTCCTGCTCGCTGGCACTCACGGACCTCTGGCACACTTCTAGTGTCTTTCACAGTGAAGACAGATGCAAAGTACCCATTAAGTTCATCTGTTACTTCTTTGCCCCCCATTACTACCTCACCAGCATCTTTTTCCAGTGGTCCAATATCAACTCTCACATCCCTTTTACTCCTTATGTAACTGAAAAAACTTTTAGTATCCTGCTTTATATTATTGACTAGTTTGCCCTCATATTTCATCGTTTCCCTTCTTTTGGCATTTTTTGTTGCCTTTTGTTAAGATTTTAAAAGCTTCCCAATCATCCAACTTCCCACTCACTTTTGCTACCTTATATGCCCTTTCCTTGGCTTTTATGAAGTCCTTAACTTCCCATGTTTGCCACGGTGCCCTATCTCTGCCATTTGAGAATTACTTCTTCTGTGGGACATATCTATCCTGCGCTATGTGAACCATTCCCAGAAAGTTCAGCCATCTTTGCTCTGCTGCCATCCTTACCAGTACCCACCTCCGATCCACCTGGGTAAGTTCCTCTCTCATGCCTCTGTAATTCCCTTTATTCCACATATACAGTATGTGAAGATACTCATCACACTTGAGTTCAGGTGTAGCCTATCACTTTTATACAAGTCATACCTTCCCCAGAAGGCGTCGACTGGAATGTCTTTCATGATAAGGATGTCTCCAAGTTCACTGGTGGAGTCACTTGCTTCATCCAGAAGTGCATCCTTATGTTGTCCCCCAGAAGTCGGTCAGGGTTTTCCCGAATCAGAAACCCTGGATCAATAGTTCCGCGCAAGCAGCACTTACAGCGCAACATCAAGCTTACATCGCTGGCCATCAACTAGAGCTCAAGAAAAGCAGCTACGATCTGCGCAAAGCTATCAAGGCTGTGAAACAACAACATAGGGAGAAGATTGAGTCAAGATTCACAACGCGTAGCACACGTGACTTGTGGCGAGGGCTGCATACCATCACAGACTTCAAAGCCAAATGTACTGGTGCCGCCAACACTGTGGCCTCTCTCCCAGATGATCTCAATCACTTTTACACTCGGTTCGATGTCACTAGCTCTGAGCCTCCAAGGAAAGCCACCGCTACAACCTGCAATCTGGTCATCTCTGAGGCTCAGGTATGAAAAGGTTTCCAACGAGTGGACCGTTGCAAGGCTGCGGGACCAGACGGCATCCCAGGGTGAGTACTCAGGATGTGCGCAGCACAACTGGCAGGTATGTTTACAGACATTTTTAATCTCTGCCTCTCCTAGTGTAGAGTGCCCTCCTGCTTCAAATTACCCACCATTATCCCTGTACCAAAAAAAACCAAGGTAACATGCCTGAACGACCGGGGTCCTGTTGCACTCACCTCAATATTAAGCAAATGCTTTGAGAGGCTGGTCGAGGATTATATCTGCAGTTTGCTACCACCCAAACTGGACCCCCTATAATTCACCTACCGTCACAACTGATTGACAGATGATGCAATAGCCACTGCTCAACATGA
Organism: Mobula birostris; assembly: GCF_030028105.1. Taxonomy (NCBI): domain Eukaryota; kingdom Metazoa; phylum Chordata; class Chondrichthyes; order Myliobatiformes; family Myliobatidae; genus Mobula; species Mobula birostris. The sequence goes on along the minus strand of NC_092372.1, from coordinate 48,216,521 downwards.
CATCCTTACATATCTGGAGAAGAAGGATGTTTATGTAAGAATGTTGTTCTTGGACTACAGTTCAGCTTTCAACGCTATAGTTCCATCCAGGCTCCACAAGAAGCTCAGAGATCTCGGCCTTGACCCTGCCTTGTGCAGCTGGATCCCGGACTTACTGTCAGATCACCAGCAGGTTGCAAGAGTGGGCTCCCTCACCTCCAACCCTCTGACTCTCAATACAGGAGCTCCTCCTTTGCTCCCTGTATACCCATGACTGTATCGCCATCCACAGCTACAATCTGCTAATTAAATTTGCTGATGACACTACATTGATTGGCCGTATCTCAAACAATAACGAGGTGGCCTACAGGGAAGAAGTCATCTCTCTGACACAGTGATGTCAAGAAAACAACCTCTCCCTCAATGTCGCAAAAACAAAGGAGCTGGTTGTGGACTACAGGAGGAATGGAGATGGGCTAACCCTTATTGACATCAATGGATCTGGGGTTGAGAGGGTAAACAGCTTTAAGTTCCTTGGCATCCACATCACTGAGGACCTCACGTGGTCTGTACACACCAGCTATGTGGTAAAAAAGGCACAACAGCGCCTCTTTCACCTCAGGTGGTTGAAGAAGTATGGTATGGGCCGCCAAATCCTAAGAACTTTCTACAGGGGCACAACTGAGAGCATCCTTACTGGCTGCATCACTGTCTGGTATGGGAGCTGTACCTCCCTCAATCATAGGACTCTGCAGAGAGTGGTGCGGACAGCCCAGCGTATCTGTAGATATGAACTTCCCATTATCCAGGACATTAACAAAGACAGGTGTGTAAAAAGGGCCTGAAGGATTGCTGGGGACCCGAGTCACTCCAACTACAAACTGTTGCAGCTGCTACCATCCAGGAAGCAGTACTGCAGCATGAAACCCAGGACCAACAGGCTCCAGGACAGCTATTTCCACCAGGCCATCAGACTGATGAACTCACGCTGATTTGAATGTACTCTATATTACACTGGCTGTCCTATTTATTATAAGTCACTATGATTGCACATGGCACATTTAGATGGAGACGTAACATAAAGATTTTTACTCCTCATGTATGTGAAGGATGTAAGAAATAAAGTCAATTCAATTCACAATGACCAATGAATCTGAAATCCTAGCCCCTGCCGCAATTCTGCAGCCACACATTGATCTGCCATACCAACTTATTCTTCACCCCACTGGTGTGTGACACAGGCAGCAGTCTAGAGATTACCACCTTTGTGGGCTTGCTTTTTAACTTCTTGCCTAGCTCCCTATATTTGCTCTTCAGGACCTCATTCGTTTTCCTACCTATCTCATTGGTACCAATATGTATCATGACCACTGGCTGCTGACCTTCCTGTTCAAGAACATTTTAGACTCAATCCAAGACATGCTGGCACCTAGGAGGCAAAATACTATTCTGGTCTCCTTCATGTCCACAGAATCTCCTGTCTGCTCACCTAACTACTGAATCTCCTATCACCACCATTCTCTTTCCTTTCCTTCTGAGACACAGCGTCAGACTCCGTGCCAAAGATCCAGCTGTCATGCATTCCACTGGTAGGTCATCTCCCTTGTCTATATTATCTAAGATAATATACCTGTTATTGAGGGGAAAGGCCACAAGGGTACCCTGCACGGTCTGCCTGTTCCCTTTTCCTTTCCTGACAGCCACTCAACTACTTGCTCATTGCAACTTAGGTGTCACTACCTCCCTGTATCTTTTATCTATCACCTCCTCATTCTCCCGAATGATCCGAAAGTTAGCCTACTCCAAATCCTAGTCTGTAAAGAGCTGCAGCCAAATGCTCTTCTCACAGCTGTAGCCATCAAGGGCACAGGACATGCCCCCGATCTCCCACATCAGTGGAGAACACCATTGCCCTGGGATCCATCCTAGCTGGTCTTCACAGTTATGCTGATGTGAGAATTTGAATATTTTTTCCAAATCTAAAAGATGACATCAGTGAAAGCCACAAGAAAATTGCCAGACTGCCAAAAAAAAAAACAAAATAGTTTACTAACATCCTTTAGTAAAGGAAAGCAACACACATCAAAGTTGCTGGTGAACGCAGCAGGCCAGGCAGCATCTGTAGGAAGAGGTGCAGTCGACGTTTCAGGCCGAGACCCGGCCTGAAACGTCGACTGCACCTCTTCCTACAGATGCTGCCTGGCCTGCTGCGTTCACCAGCAACTTTGATGTGTGTTGCTTGAATTTCCAGCATCTGCAGAATTCCTGTTGTTTTAAGTAAAGGAAAACTGTTTTCTCCACCCAGTCCAACCCAGTAAACCAGCTCTGATACAGACTGGCCTGCCAACCTACTTCGTTGTATAACACCATTGGAAATCATTTCCTAACAGAACAATGGAAGTACTTTTAGAGCATAGATTGTAACGATTAAGGAAGGCAACTCACGTATACATTTTCACAACAAAGAATGAACAATAAATACCAGCCTGGCCAGGAAAGGCCAGATCCTGAATCAGATTTATAAAAAACAAAATTTTTATAAATGAAAGTTAGTGATAGAAATACTTCACACACAGTTCATATTTCCAATCAGGGATTATTTTCGTGCTGTCAGATAACATCTCAGTGTTTTCAGCAACCAAGGATTTGTATGCTAGCTCTTGCCAAATACCGTCTGCTTTTGTCAAGTGAGCCATTCACCATGGATGTATTTATGGCTTCCTTGATACAGGACATTTCAACCATTAAATCATGATTTGGAGGTCAACTTCAGAATATTATTTGAGTTTGAACTATTTCTGTTTCTGAAGGTCAAATGCAACCCTATATTCAGGAGAATTCTGCTATCCGGTAAACACATCCAGAGCTAGGAATAAGATGTGGACAAAAATATTCATGAAATCATGCTTCTGATAATGTCACCAAATAAATTGTTTTCTTGGTGCTTAGTGACAGAGAGTAATTATTGATGCAATTACTGGAGGGTTGGTGAAAGCAAAAATATGTGACTACCAAGCAAAGCCAAAGGTTAAGCAAGTGTAATTATAGAGAACTTTTGCCAGAATTCAAACAATTTTCCACAATATGCCTTGTTAAGCAGGTCTTTAAATGATTTATCTAGATGTTTGAAAAATATTTTGTGGTCAAGAATGTGATTTAAAATTCAAATTTATCAAACAAGAGGTGGTATTACATTTAATGAGGCCAGCCAAAAAGAAGTTGATGGGCCATTAGATTGGCCAATTAGCTCTTCCAGGTTTATTAATTAATGATCCCACAAGGTGTTATTCTTCTATTATAAATTGTACACTGCGAAATGAAAACTTCTAACATATATTCTTCAGTGTTGGTTATAGCAGTAACAGTTACTAAACCATGTACTGCTGATTCAAACCTCATTTTCTTTTACATGTACATGTTCATTAGAAACAATAGAACTGAAGAAAACAGATTACACAGATAGTGTTTTAAAGGGAATAATGTTTCTTGGTATATTCAATAGAAGTATTATCAAAATTAACCCACTTATATCTCCAAATATGTTCCCTAAAATATAGTTAGAGTTAATTTTCTTTTGCTCTACTTCAATGTAGAATGTTAGGTGCTTAGTCGATGCAAGAATCATACAATTGACTTGTAGTTAGGTAGGATTAGTTGCAATTGAGCTATAGTTATTTAGAGATGTGCTGTTTCAACTGATATTAAATAAAACTTGATGTGCAATGGTTCTATTGGACAAATGGGATCAAAATGAATTGACAGACGAATTTGTTCCGGAGTACCTGCCTTTTATAGAACACAGACTTACTCAGTTCTGAGCCTATCAATTAATGTTCAATGCTAATAAGACAGTGACAAATTGTTCGATGTACAGAAACTTATGCAACACTACTGATAACATGTTGCTTGGATATTTTGTTGCCTGATATTTTAGATCAACTGCCTGCTATAAAAATCTGCCTTGTTTTGTTCAAATACTATTGCCAACTTTTCCAATAGTATAAGTAATTTAACATGTTACAAGTTCATTTATGGTGATAGACAGAACTGCTTACTTACTCTTTATAAGTTCCCGTGTCTGGATCCTCTGACAAGACATCATGCAATGCTTCCACACAAATGTTTATAATGCCGCAAAATTTATCCTGAATGACACTGTAAAACAGCAAGGAAGCAAACTAAATTGAGCAATCTTGCAAAATTTGCAATAGTAAGTCCATTATGGAAGCAGTCTTAGAATAATTTAAAATACTTCAATGTAAAACAATGAACATGCTTTAAATTTATTTCCAATTTCCAACAAAAATAAGCGAGTCACAGCAAAACTCAAGTCAATTTCAAGTGCATTATGTGTTAATTAATAAACTGCTTGACAAAACCTAGCAGTGTACTTGCCATATATTCATTGGAGGGACCCTCTTTTCTGAAACTCTTGTACACAAACAGTAACAACATAGTTTGCGATGATTTTCTCTACTAAATTTCATATTGATGTATATAATCAAATTTGATGAGTATTTTTTCAGCCTTTAACAAAAATATGCTTATGCTTAGCAATAGCTGATTACATAATTACATCATTTGCACTTTCAGTGATGGTAAAAACATTGGATAACATTCCTATCTTTTTAATTTCTGTCCAATGTGGAAATCTATGGCATGAAGATACCAGCATAATGATGGTTATTAAATTGATTTGAATTATGTTGTAATCAGAGATCAATAGTTATATCGAAATGTACATTTTTAAAATTCTTTTTCAGGATCTGAACACTGCAGACGAAGCCGCATTTATTACTCATTCATAAGATGTCCTGATGAAAAAAGGCAATGAGCCACGTTCTTATATCTCTGCTGCCTTCTGGTGAGGAGTTCCCAATAGTGCTGCTGGGCAGGCGATTAGAGCTCAATCTGATGAAGGGGAAACATCAGTATACTTCCAAGTCAGATGTTGGGTGACTTGGTGGTGGTGTTTCCATACACCTGAGTGCTCTTCCTTCTTGGTGGAGAGATCATGGGTCTGGGATGTTGTCACTGGGTAATAACTGCAGTCAGTGCATTTTGTGCATGTGATGGTAGTGGAGATTACAAATGTGCAGAGTCATATATGGGGCAGTAATCAAACAGAGTGCTTCGAAATGGATGATGTCAAACCTTTTGGGTGTTAAGACTTTTTGTGAATCAAACAAAAAGACATGAAGTAAATTTAATAGGAATATCATGTCATTTAGCAAACACAAAATAATCTGCAGATGCTAGGGTCAAAGCAACACTCACAACACGCTGGAGGAACTCAGCAGGTCGGGCAGCATCCGTGGAAAAGATCGGTTGACGTTTCGGATCGGAACCCTGACGAAGGGTTCCGGCCCGAAACGTCGACCGATCTTTTCCACGGATGCTGCCCGACCTGCTGAGTTCCTCCAGCGTGTTGTGAGTGTTGCTCATGTCATTTAGCCCCTTGAGCTTGCATCCTCATACTAATATATGACCCAACTTTACATAACTGTCTTTCTTCCTTATCAGTTAAAGTTTTGGTTCACAAAGAGCTATCAGACTAACGATTGACACAGCATCAGTTACTGTTTTTTTTAAGTTCTATAATTCAATTAACCTGAACAGGTATAAGTGTTTCTGAACACCAATCATAAAATCAACTGAAATCATTCCAGGCTTTAAACTTAGGACAAAAGCTCCAAAAGCTGGGCTCCACAATCAGTAGTAATATTTAACAGTTTGAAAACTGTAATTTTCTTATACCTTGGAAATCCAACACTAAATTCTGTAATCTATTCTTTCTACTTATACCTTTTTACATTGGGAATTACTCTTGTAAAACTATGTACATTCTCTCAGAGGATTTTGTGGTCAAAGACAAAAACGCACTGCTTAATGTTAATCTCGTTGAAGGCTACCCACAAAAGTGTAGTGTCCTGGGGGCAGTGCACTATATTCACAGTTTAAAACTACAATTACTCATGGAGATTCCTTGCTTGGCTGAGCATCAACAAAAGTGAACAACTTTCACTACAATCAAAATTAGGAAGTAAAAATGCAATACAGGTGTCCCCCGCTTTTCAAACGTTCGCTTTACGAAACCTCACTGTTACGAAAGATCTACATTAGTACCGTTTTCGCTTTCAGAAGGTGCTTTCACTGTTACGAAGAAAGGCAGCGCGCGATAAAAAATCAGCGCACACCCCGAGCAGCCGCTCTCCCCAAGATTCGGAACGGCATTGCTTAAACACGAGCCTGTGAGCAGCTGTTTGCAAGATAAGTTCTAAGGTGTCGGGAGAGCCTGAAAGAGCTCGTAAGGGTGTTTTACTTAGCGTAAAACTAGACGTAATTAAGCGTTTCGATCGTGGTGAACGAAGCAAGGACAAAGTGAGTTGGGCTTGTGGAAGCTGACGAAAACGATGTTGAAGAGGTTTTGGCATCCCATGACCAAGAACTGATAGATGAACAGCTGATGCAATTAGAAGAGGAAAGGATAACAATCGAAACCGAATTCAACCGAATGCAGAAAGTGAAGCAACTGCGTGAGATTTTCGCTGCAATGATAAAGTACGACTTTAATTTTGAAAGGGTACGTAGGTTTAGGGGATATTTGCAGGATGTTTTGAGTCCTTACAAAGAACTGTGTGATATAAAAATGCGCGAGGCTCAGCAGTCAAGCAAGCCTTCCACATCAGCCACAGCAGATGATGAACCTTGACCTTCGACATCGAAGCAGGCAGTCATAGGAGAAGATGAGCTGCCTGCCCTGAACGACGATGAGATGACACCTCCGTGTCCCACCACCCCAACCTCCGGGCCCCGGACAGATACTGTACCGATTCGCGGAGAATGCAGGGGTAGCCGGGAGACACGCAGCACATCTTTAAGAAAAAAGCCGAAATAAACAGGCTAATTAATTAGGTGCCGCCTAGCATATAATTGTTGGTCCAGATCAGTGCCGATGCAATCGGCAATCGCCTCTGATCTGTGCTGACATTTACGTGCCGGGCAGCACCTAATTAATTAGCATGTTTATTTCAGCTTTTTTCTTAAAGATGTGCTGGGTGCCTCCCGGCTACCGCTGCGTGCTTCGCGGCAATGTATCAGTCGGCGGCCTGGAGGGTGGGGGCCACTGCACCACCCCAACCTGCGACGACTCAGTCTAACACACCATCATCAGTGTGCTCAATGTCTTCCCAATTCCCGTGATACTACACTGTACATTCATTATTTCTACTTTATATAGGCTGTGTATTTTTACGTGTTATTTGGTAGATTTGGCATCTTCATAGTTTAAAGGTTACTGGAGAGCGCGTTTATGCCAAGAGCGCTTGCGTGAGATTTTCGCTACGGAGATCTGTGCAGGCAATCGTTGTAGAGAAGTATTTCTACTTTATATAGGCTGTGTATTTATCATATCATTCCTGCTTTTACTATATATTACTGTTATTTTAGGTTTTATGTGTTATTTGGCATGATTTGGTAGGTTATTTTTGGGTCTGTGAACGCTCAGAAAATTTTCCCATATAAATAAATGGTAATTGCTTCTTCGCTTTACGACATTTCAGCTTACGAACCATTTCATAGGAATGCTCTACCTTCGGATGGCGGGGGAAACCTGTATATAACTTACATTAAAAAGGTTTAAGGAACAAAATAATGTAATAAGTGATCAAAACTGTAAAATACTTTTCCCAGAAAATTCACTATATTTTTAAATATCCGACGTAATTAGTCCGTTATGTTTAAATAGCTAATATGACATGAAAAATCATTAATAATTCACACAATATAAAATAAAATTTGCAGAACTGACCTTGAAAATAGTTAATAAATACTTAAAATTTTCATCAATCTGCAGAGAAAATGGTGTGGGTGAGCTGGTTATCACCAATAGTAACTTTGGGATGCTGGTACTAATTTCCACATCTACTAACTCCAGAAGTTGTTGTCAGTTTTACGGTGTCATGAACTGAATGCTGCAATTTTACCAACAGCAAAATCAATACCAATATATCCTTCCTATGATTTGGGTTTCATAACTATTCACAATGCTCCTACACTGATAAAGTCAGAACTGTGTATGACTCTTGGATAACTTCAAATGCACTTATAATCCAGGCTTCAAAGGACAGAATTCAATTAGTATGCTTGATTATCTGCTGCTTCATGACATCCAAGTGACCCGAGTACAGAGACCTATATTGTCTGACTCAGGTTCTAACATTTCATCTTAAAGTACTCTCTTCTAGCTCTAAATTTCATGATCTCTTTTGCTTGCATTCAAATTCATTGCCAGCTCTGGTTGGTCACATAATCTATGAATATTTATTCATAATCTAATGTGCACATTTTACAACAATGTTGCTTGCCCTGATTCTCAGTGACCTTGGATTTGTCAAACACATTCAAAGTTCAAGGTATATTTATTATCAAAGTATGTACGTATACATTAGAAAACCTTGAGATCTGTCTCCTTACAGGCAGCCACAATACAAAGAAACCCTGAAGAACCTATTTAAAAAGTCCATCAAATACCCAACGCACACAGAAGAAAAATACAAATTGTGCAAACAACACCCACAATGAAAGTGAGTGTACAGACTAGAAGCTGAAGCAGGCCAGAGCCTCAGTTCAGTGCAGAGCTGAGTAGAACCAGCCCGACCCTCGGCCCTGGTCCCAACACCCTGCTGTTTCAACCTGCATTGGCTTTTAAACTGTCCGAACATCGGGTCGTTCCTCACCCTGGGCCCTGTTGATTTGATATGCTCTAGGCCTGGACTTCGCAGCCACATTTCCCCCCATACCTGACTTTTCCAGATTGGCCTGGCATTTAGATTGATCTTTCTTTGTTCTCAGTTTTGGTGGATGGGTCTCGATTCTTCCTCGCACTCTGACTCCATTATTTGCAGTGATTGTTTACCAGAAATTTTACCCAAAAAACTCCTATTAAGTATTTATTTGTATTCTTTATTTTGTTTGCCACCAATAAGTAGTCTCTGAGCTTCACCAGCGCCATCTTAAACCAGAAGCAGTTCACTCAGTTAAGTTGCTTTTCCACATGGCTAATAGCTGGGATGCCAACTAACATCTTTGTGGAACACCACTTGCCCTGCCAATTTGACTAAATGCGCATTCTCCAGGTTCTCAGTCTTCCATCAATCAACCAATTTTCCAATCAAGTTAACAATTGGCCTTCAATCTGCTGAGCTCAATTTTAGCCAGTGGTCTATATGTAAGACTCCATTCAATGCTTTCTTTAAAAACACATACAAATAATGTTGTTAGATATTCCCCTACTCATTACTCTATTCCATGCCTCTTCTAGGGCATGGAGTAGGGTAGTGGTTAGCATACCGCATTACAGCGCCAGCTGTGAGATCAAGGTTCAATACTTGCCACTACCTGTAGGGAGGTTGTATGTTTTCCTTGTGATCGCATAGGTGCTTTGGTGCCTCCCACATTCTACATACGAACTAGGATTAGTAAATTAGAGGCTCGTTTAGTTGGTGCAGGAATCACTGCGTGCTGTGCTGGCCCCAGCACATACCGGACTGTGCCGATTGTTGACACAAAGAATGCATTTCACTGTATATTTCAAGGTTTCAAATAAAGCTGATCTTACATCTTTAGTTAAGAAATTCAACCAAGTTTGTCAGACATGATTCTGTTTTTCCAGCCTTGCGGCATTGCCCAAGGAGAAGGATCTTTTGCACGTCCTTTAATAGGCTGAGAACGTAAAAGATGGTCTCTATGATTAAATGCAGACAGTTTCATGTTTCTCCCCTCTTGCCCTATGTAGTAAGTTTGCCAGTCAGAACACAGAATGGTACTGGAATCGGTCCACCAAGCCCACACTGTCTGTACCAACCAAAATTCCAAATGAAACTAACCCATGTGCCCGTAAAATCCATATCCCTCACGTTAATGTGTCAGTCTAATAGCCTCTTAAAAGCCACTATTTTGTCTGATTCAAACACCACCCCTTGCAGCACATTCCAGGCACATAACACCCTCTGAGTAAAATAAACTTGCCCTGCATATCTCCCTTGAACTCAGCAGCCCCCTACTCCCACCTTCACCTTGTAGCCATGCTCTCTAGTATTTGACACTCCTACTCAGAGAAAGATTCTGACCATCAACACGATCCATGCTTCTGATAATTATATCAACTTCGACCAAATCTCCCCTCAGCCCTGACACTCCAGAAAAAAAAAATCCAATTCTGTCCAATCTCTTCTTGTAGCTAACATTCCTGAATCCAGACGGCACTCAGGGGAACCTCTTTCCGCCCTCTTCAAATCCTTCATACCCCTCGAGTAATGGGATGATCAGAAGTACACACAGTACCCCAAATGCAGCCTAACCAAAGTTTTATACAGTTGCAACATAATTTCCTGACCGGTGAAGGCAAGCATACTTCGCCATCGATGTTCGCCTCTCTTCTTCATGAATAGTTTATGTATGATTTGCAATTCTTATACTTGAGAATTTATATTAATAAATGTTATTTTTTTTTAACTTAACTACTTCGCAAAAATAACTTATAACATCACTGAAAGTTGGTTTTAAAATGAACCCACAATGCTCCTGACTACCTATTTTTTCCTAAGTTGCAGAAAAGGAGCTGGGGAGAACAAAGGGAATGCCTATGATGTGGTGGAAACGAGAAGAGAGCAAGTACCACATGGTGCTGGTACTGAGAGAAGATGAAGGCTTGTTAACTGCAGGCAATGACTGGAGCTAAAGGTAAGAACGTAATAGAAACAGAATAACAGACATCCCACCTCTCCCGGAAGTTCCGGGAGTCTCCCGCAAATTAATAGTGGTTCCCTGATGCCCGCAAATTATATACAGTGTCCCGGAAATTGATTTTTTTGAGAGCGAGCATGAGAGAATGCGCGACAGTGAGAGAGCGAGAGTAAGAAAGCAAGTGCGAGAGAGCAAGCACAAAAGACAGAGCGCGAGAGTGAGAAAGCAAGCAGGAGAGAGGGAGTAAGAGCAAGAAAGCAAGTGCGAGAGAGCGCGACAGAGAGCAACAGCAAAAGCGAGAGTGAGCGCGAGTGAGGCTGATCATGAGAGCGTGAGAGCGAGCGTGAGAGAAAGAGAGCGAGAAAGCAAGCGCGAGAGAGAGAGAGCGAGAAAGCAAACGCGAGTGAGAGTGACCACGAGTGAGAGAGTTCCAAAAAAAGTCAGAGTGGCAGAGTGTTCCAAAAGAAAATATAAAACGTACGTCACCCCAGACTACACTAAAGTGTACCCCTGCTTAATAGGGGTCAAAAATAATGACAGTGTTGCTCGCTGCACTGTTTGCAACAGTGACTTTTCTATTGCCCATGGTGGGTTAAGACTGTACAAGACATGTTGAGGTGAGTTTAACAGGTGTCATTTGTTCATTAGCATAGCTAACATTATTTAAACGAGCTGGCCAGCTGCTAAGGAGCTACTCTATTGCAGACATCCCACCTCTCCCGGAAGTCTCCGCAAATTGATGGTGCTACCTCCCTGAAATGAATTTTTGCAGGGTGGGATGTCTGGAATAAGGGGCAGTGGTGGGGGGCGGGGGGGGGGGGGGTTGGTGGAGAGATGCTGCACAGATGTAAAAAAAATTGACAGAAGAATGAAAAATGATAAAAATACACAATATCACCTACAATTAATAAGGATTCACTTGGTGAGGCCCTGTTCTCATGCGAGTTACAATGCGCTGTTTGGACAATCTAAATGCCGGCCCAAATAGACTGGAAAAGCAGAGTGTCGAGAGTCGGGTGCTAAACGCCAGGCCGATTTGGAGAGGTTGAGAATGGCTTCTCCAGCAGCAAAATGTAGGCCCGGAGCGATTCGTCACTGTGGGGCCCGGTTCCTGGTGCAAGGTTTGGACAATTTAAACATCCCTTCGCAATCCCAAGGCTGTAAGACTGCCTCTTGGCTGCTGTTCTTTGTGAGTGTGAACTATGTAACAACTTGCCCTGCTAATATGATGAACTGAATGCTGAGGCTTCGGGCCTACTCCAAACTGCTTTGGGGATTTGCATCTAAGGACTCAAGTTGCTTCGGAATGCTGCTGTTGTTGTTGCTGGTTTCTACTGTTTGCATGATTTGTTTTGTTTAATTTCCCTCTGACTCTGTGGGCACTGGAGGTTGGTTTTATTTTTTTTAATTGGGTTCTTTTCTTTGTAACTGCCTGTTAAGCAAACAAATCTCAAGGTTGTATGATTTATACAGTCATTGATAATAAATGCACTTTGAATCTCTCTCTCACCCATTGCATCTTTCCAAGTCTTGACACTATCACAGATATTCTCTTCGGCTTCCTTAAAACCTCCCTAATGTCTGCTATTCTGGAGATTATTGACAATGGTGAAAGATTTTTCCCCTGAAAAACAGACAAAAAAAATGCTGGAGGAACTCAGGAAGAATGCTGTTCCTCCAGCATTTTGTATGTGTGTTGCTCTGGATTTCTAGTACCAACAGACTCTTTATATTTTTCTGAAAAGTTGTTTCTGAACTCTATCCACAAAAGATGCTCGTTCTGATGACTTCCAATATTCTCCATGTTTAATTATCATTTAATTACTATTTTAATTGTATCTATAAAGTCTCCATTGCCTGCTGTTCACATGTTATATACTCCCTTTTCTATGAAGTGATTTTATGTTTGAACTCTAGAATTCTTCTTCTTTTCCTGTTTTCCTACAGACTTTAGGAAATAGGAAAATAGTAGAGGCCAGAAATGTTCACCATATTTATTCTTCGAGGTGAATTTACTCCTGTAATTCATATCAATTGTTTCTTTGTACTCAGGGTGATCATGCAAGCAATTTGGGCTGTGTATCCAAATCTGCGTTTCTACTTGAATGTTACCTTCACCATCTCTTATCTTTAACTAGTAGTTTAAAACTATCTTTTTATTTTTTCCTAACTGTTGTACTTTAAGCACAATTTTAAATAATTATTCTCTTCCCATTCGATTCGTTTACAATAAATATCAATAAATATGCTCATTAAATCCTTTCCTATACATAGACTCCCAAAGCCCCAGAGTGAATATAACAAAAAGATGAAGATTTGATAAGCTCAGTCTGATAAGATCAAATCCCTCTTGCAACACAAATTCACAGAAAAAACGAAGCCCTTGCACCTTTTTGCCCCCTCAGGCTGTTGACATCAGCAGCTTTGACACATTTTCCAAAAAGTCATGCTGATTGTGTGATAAGTGAAATGCTGGTATTTTGGAATGCAAATCAGATTTTAAAAATGGCAATATTTCCAATTCAAACAATTCTGATATAAATATATCACCGATCAATTTAAAATTTATTGAAGGCTACTACCTATTCATTTTGGAATAATATTCCCATCACATAAAAAATTATATCAGGTGGTTTCTGCAGTAGATGAGTACATATAAAACACATTACCTAAAATAAGATTGCAACTGAATTCAATAATAAAAAACAAGTAAAAATTAAACAGTAAAATGTTACATGCTACATAAAATGCACACATTGAAATTGTAATTTTAAAAGCGAAGAATACTTTTTAATGAGACCTGTTAATGTAAAAACTGCATCCTTGCAAAGATAAAGGCAACCAGTAGATGTGATTTGGATTTTTGAAGGCTTTCAAGATATAACACAGCAAGAAAATCAACGAGATTGGAACACATGGAATTGCAGATAACATACTAGCATTTTCTGTCTGCTTACCAACCAAGAGTAGAAATAAACAGATTCCTCTAAGGCTATCATAGTAGGATATCATAGGGTTTGGTACTTGGGCACCAACTATTCACAATTTATATTAACAATTTGGCCATGGGGTTGAAATATAATATACCCCATATTCATGATATAAAACCAGGTGAAAATATGTGGATGCAGGACACGTCAAAGGAATATAGATAAGCTAAATAAGTGGGCTAAAACATGACATACGAAAACCTTGAATGCAAATCCAAAACATTTTTTTTTAAATTGTGAGAGGTTAGGAAATGTTGATGAGGCCAAGTAACCTGGGTGACCTAGTATACAAGTTACTGAAAGCCTATATGTTACAGACAATTCAGCAGGCAAATTATATCTAGTGATCACACTTAGCATATGTAAATTTTGCTCTTCTTATCACAAAAATGCATAGACTTGCATATTGAAGGTTTGAAGCTAAGATTCACCAGTCTGATTTCTGGAATGGTGGGTCTGTCACACAAGAAGCAATTGGGTAGGTAAGGCCTTAGGGTTGACATTTTTTAAATGTATAAGATTCAGAGAGTGCTCAATAAAGTAGACGCTGAGAGATAATTCCCTAAGCCAAGGAGTCAAGAATTAGAGGTCGTAGTCACAAAATAATGAGACCACCATTTCAAACTGAAATGGAATAATATTTCTTTTACTCTAAGGTTGGTGAATCTTTTAATTTTCTACCATAAAAGGCTGTGGAAATTTTGTCATTTAATGCATTCAACACAGAAATTGATAGATTACTAGATGCTAAGGGAATCAAAGGAGCAACCAGGAAAATTGTACCAAAGTCAGTAGATCGGCCATGATCGGTGGAACCTACTGGGAAAAGGAAAGAGGTGCTAGTGGCCAATCCTTGTTCTTTTTTCCTTATGTGTCCCAGTTTGGAACACTGAATCTGTTTATCTTTGCTGCACATGGTGTCTAGTAGGGAAGCTCCATCTTACTTAGATTTCTTAGTATGAGGAAATGCTAAATGGTATCCTGTGTCAAAGTACATCTTCCACAAATTCAGAGATCCCAGTAATTTCACTTGGGATTGTACAGCTGTTGTATTTAGCTGTTTTTATTTCCTCTTTGTGAAACATCACTTTTATTGAATTGAATTGACTTTACATCCTTCACATACATGAGTAAAAATCTTTATGTTATGTCTCCATCTAAATGTGCAATGTGCAATCATAGTAATTTATAATAAATCCAACGGTCAATGTAACATAGAAATACACTCAGATCAGCGTGAGTTAATCAGTCTGATGTCCCAGTGGAAGAAGCTGTTCCAGAGTCTGTTGGTCCTGGCATTTATGCTGTGGTACCATTTCCCAGATGGTAGCAGCTAGAATAGATTGTGGTTGGAGTGACTCGGGTCCCCGGTGATCCTTCGGGCCCTTGTTTTACACCTGTCTTTGTAAATATCCTGAATCATAGGAAGTTCACAACCACAGATGCGCTGGGCTGCCTGCACCACTCTCTGCAGAGTCCTCGATTAAGGGAGGTACAGTTCCCATAACAGGCAGTGATGCAGCCAGTCAGGATGCTCTCAATTGTGCCCCTGTAGAAAGTTCTTAGGATTTGGCAGCCCATACCAAACTTCCTCAACCATCTGAGGTGAAAGAGGCGCTGTTGTGCCTTTTTCACCTCACAGCTGGTGTGTACAGATCACGTGAGGCCCTCGGTGATGTGGATGCCGAGGAACTTAAAGCAGTTGACTCTCTCAACCCCAGATCCATTGATATCAATAGGGGTTAGCCTGTCTCCATTCCCCCTGTAGTCCACAAACAGCTCCATTGTTTTTGCATCATTGAGGTTTTCTTGACATCACTGTCTCAGAGAGATGACTTCTTCCCTGCAGGCCACCTCGTTATTGTCTGAGATTAGGCCACTCAATGTAGTACCGTCTGCAAATTTAATTAGCAGGTTAGAGTTGTGGGTGGCGACACAGTCATGGATATACGAGGAGTAAAGGAGGGGACTTAGTACACAGCCCTGAAGGGCTCCTGTGTTGAGAAGTGAGGGAGCCTACTCTTACCACCTGCCGGCAATCTCACAGGAAATCCAGGATCCAGCAGCACAAGGCTGCACTCTCTGAACTTCTTGTCGAGCCTGGATGGAATTATGGTGTTGAATGTTGAACTGCAGTCCAAAAACAGCATTCTCATATAAGCATTCTTCCTCTCCAGATGTGTAAGGACGGTATGTAGAGCAGTGCAGCAGTGTTGATTGGTTGTGTCATTAGGCGAATTGTAGGGGGTCCAGTTTGGGTGGTAACAAGCTGCAGATGTAATCCTCGAACAGCCTCTCAGAGCATTTGCTTATTATTGAGGTGAGTGCAACAGGACACCAGTCGTTCAGGCATGTTACCTTTGTCTTTTTGGTACAGGGACAATGGTGGATAATTTGAAACAGGAGGGCACTCTACACTGGGAGAGGGAGAGATTAAAAATGTCTGTAAACACACCTGCCAGTTGTGCTGCGCACATCCTGAGTACTCACCCTGGGATGTCGTCTGTGCACACGTTGGAAGCACCTGCGTACTTCAGCCTCAGAGATGACCAGGTTGCAGGTTGTAGCAGTGCTTTCCTTGGAGGCTCAGAGTTAGTGACATCGAACCGAGCATAAAAGCAATTGAGCTCATCTGGGAGAGAGGCCACAGTGTTGGCGGCCAATACGTTTGGCTTTGAAGTCTGCGATAGTATGCAGCCTTCACCACAAGTCACGTGTGCTATTCGTTGTGAACCTTGACTCAGTCTTGTCCCTGTATTGTTGCTTCTCAGCCTTGATAGCTTTTCGCAGATTGTAGCTGCTTTTCTTGAGCTCCAGCTGGTTGCTGGCAACGTAAGCTCTATGCCGCGCGCTAAGTGCTGCTCGCACAAAAGACCTGGGGGATGAAGCACACGAAGCACTTCCAGATGAAGCACGTGACTCAGAGATATCCTCATCATGTCAAAGTCATCAAAGCAGTCCTGCAGCATGGAGGCCATTTGGTCGGACCAACAGTGGACGGTTTTAACTATAGCTGCTTCTTGTTTCAGCTGCCGCCTGTACATCGGGAGAAGCAGGATCAAGGAGTGGTCTGATTTTAAGCATTATGAAAGGGAGTGTAACAGTGATTGAGTGTGTTATCTCCACGAGTGCTCACCTGGATGTGCTGACAAAACTTCAGAGAGACTTTCGTCAGCGACGCTCGATTAAAGTCACCGGTGACGATAAAGGGAGCCTCTGGGTGTGCAGTCTCCAGCGTGTTGATGGTCTCGTACAGATCCTTGAGAGCCAGGTCAGTATCAGCCTGTGGTGAAATGTACACCGCTGTGATAGTAACAGCAGTGAACTCCCTAGGCAGCCAGTAGGCTCTGCACAGCAGCACCAGGTATTCTAGGTCTGGGGAACAAAAGGATTTCAATGAATGCACATTCTGGGGGTTGCACCAAGCATTGTTGACAATGAAGCATACCTCTCCTCCTTTACTCTTCCCAGAGAGGTTTTTTGACAGGAAGATGAAGAGCACCCAGAGGGCTCCATAGTGTGGTCCGGTATCTCCTCCATCAGCCAGGTCTCCACAAAACACAAAACGTTACATTCCTCTGTTTCTTGCTGGTAGGAGATTCAGCTCTCAGTTTGCACAGCTTGTTGTCCAGGGACTGAATGTTAGTCAGGAGTATGCTGGGGAGCGGTGGCTGATTAGCACGCTGGCTCAGCCTCACCAGGACGCTGGCCCTTCTCCCTTGTTTCCGGCGATTCTTCCCAGGTAGTGGCGGTGTAAGAGATGAGTCTCCCATGGATCGCACAAGCAGGAGATCCCAGTGTAGGAAAGGCGGCACACAGTGGGTAAATGCCGTCTTTCTGATGTTCAGAAGGGTCAGTCTATCATATCTGATGTGACTATCAGCTATTGAACAGAACATGCTAAGAAAATTGGAGAAATTAGTAATATACTGTAGATTTGGAATGGAGCTTGCAACACGGCCACCGTATGCAGCGCCATCTTTATATGATTTTTTAGAAATAGAAAGCTTTGGATATTTTCAAATTTTATCAAAAAAGTAAAATTTCTTTTAATTATTTACTGCATTTGAGCATATAATTTTTAAATGTCTTTCAATGCCCCATTGCTAATTTAGCAGCTCACAAAGCTGAAAGTTTTGGGAGGCTGTCAAAGTTTTAGGGTGGAGCTTCCTCAGTGGACTATTGAAGAACCATCAATGCTCAGGCTTGTCACAGAAGACTTAGATTCTTTTGGGCTAGCGAGTTATGCTCCCTGCATTTGGAATAGGTAGGTGTTGCCATGAGGAGAATATAAGTAGAAAGATTTGGTGCTATTTTTCTCCACTTAATTCAGATTTTTATTAAAAATTCCTGGCATCAGGTGGCCAGAAAGTAAAATCAGAACACAGCACAGACTAGAAGAGCACCTACTTGCTTGCAACATAAAAGTGATCATCACTGTGAGCTCAGTGATGCACTTCAATTGAATACTGCTTTCTTTATGTTTTTTTTACTTTGATGTATTTGTTAAGCACTGACGGAGGACCTATCAGGGCATGCTCACTTTAACACACTTTATACTGCAGTATTATAAATAAAATATAATCAGTGCATCATTGGATGTACAGCTCAGCTGCAGTAGGTTGCATCACTATATAGTAGAGAGAACAGCAGCACAGGATTGAAAAAAGTTGCACAGAGGGTTGTAAACTCACCCAGCTACTTCATGGGCACTAGCTTTCCTACCATTGAGACAAGTTCAAAATGCAATGCCACAAGAAAGGCAGCATTCACCATTAAGGTCCCTCACCACCCAGGACATACACGCCCTCTTCTCATTACTACCAGAGAGGAGATACAGCAGCCTGAAGACACACACTCAACATTTTAGGAAGAGCTTCATTCCTCCTGTGATCAGATTTCTTAATGGGCAATTAAACTCATGAACACTACCTCACTATTTTTGCTCTTGTTTTACACTAATTTCATGGCACATGTCACTGATAATAAACTCAATTCTGATAGGTTGCAGGACTCAGCTGGTGAATTAACAGTTTTAAACATTTGCTTAAATTAAATGTTAAATCTGGGTGCATGAAACCTTATTAGCATATACTTACAGCAAAACTTAAAATATATGGTATTAATAAGGTACAAATCTCTCTAGCATCTTAATTTTTGAACTTTAAACACAGTTGTACGTTTGTAATATAGGTGCTTAACTGCAGTCTCATCTTGAACAGAAACAAGGACAATATGAATACCGAGTTGATTTTCAATATGTATTTATTATTGAGCATGAGAACAGGCATTACATGACATTATAGGGGCCTACTTTACTAAATCAATCGCAGGCCACTATTTCCACTCATTAATCTATATACATAATATCATTTGAATTATCATTGCTCAAAGTTAAGCATATGTCTGGAATTCGTTTTTCTTAAATTGTTGGCACTGTCAAGGCTACGAATAAAGAAGTTTCCATGCTCTGAAACAACTGATGACAAACTTCAGTAAAATTTTGCTATATGCAGGGATTTTTAGCAACCTGAAAGGAAAATTGATGATGTATTCACAACATAAAATGTAGATGTTATTCAAAATCAGCTGCTGCCTTTATAAGTGTTAAACTTCAGTTCATTGTACATGACTGAAAAGGCCACAATCATAAGACAGAATGCTCAAATAAAATAACCTGTGCTTGGTTAACAGGACATGCTATCTTCATTGTAGGTGCCTGACCCACTTCTGGGCTTGTCATGGGTTCTGGACGTATTGTTTGCACCGGATTTGTCACATGATATCGTGCAAATGGATATACACTGTAGTACTCTACAACATTGTTCCCTTCAGCCTCCAAATCCTTAACCTTCTGCCGTAAAAGAAGAACTTTAAACATCAGAAGTAAAACTGCTGTACATGCCAAGATGAAAAAGACCAACAGTATATCAAAGGTTTGGTTCAAATTTGATAAACTTTGTTTGCAGATTGATAAAGGTTTGATTGAAATAGTCGGCATATCTGAACCTGTTAACGTGGTGAAATTTACAGGTGTGTATTCAACTGGCAACTGCACTGGAAGCATGCTTATAAACTGTTCATTGTGCTTTGCTGCAAGTGCCAACCCTCTTAAGCTTTTCTTAGTTACAGAACTGTGCTCCAGCTTGAAATAAAGATTGGGGCTCTCTGTTTTTACTGAAGTCAAGACTGCACGAGTGGCTGCAGATCTCATTGCAGTATTTAACCCCAAAGGATACAAGGTGATATTACATTCACTAATCTCATTAATTCTAGCAGCATACAAGGATTTACCACGTAATTGGGATGGACTCTGACAGCGAATATTTAACCGAAGTGAAGATGACAATAGCCAATTCCGCAAATTGAGAATGTTGCAGGTGCACTCCCAAGGATTACCATTTACCATTAAATGAACTAGAGAAACCAGTGGCATCAAGACCTCAGGAAATAAATTTTTAAGATGGTTGTTCGCCAAGTGTAGGACCTTTAATGTTTTGGCCATTCCTTCAAAAGCATCTGACTCAATAAAAGAAATTTTGTTATTATCTAGCTGCAAATACCCTAAATGCAGTATTTTAAATGCATTGGAATTGACATGAGTTATACAATTGTTATTTAGAGCTAAATGCCTTAAATTGCTCAGTGAAACAAAGCCATCTTTTGGAATAGCCTTTATTTTGGCATTATTGAGATAAAGATATTTGAGATTTTCTAATCCACTGAATGATAGAGGATGAATCAGCTCAATTGGGTTATTGGATAAAATTAGCCTCTTAAGGACCTTAAGCTGAACAAATGCATTTGATGGGATCCATGCCAAGCAGTTATTCTGTAGATTGAGAAACTCCAGTCTTGTAAGTTGTCTGAATGAAGAATTAGATATCCATAAAATTCTGTTGTTAGCAAGATCAAGAGCACGAAGATTCATCAAACCTGTGAACATTCCACTACTGAGCAAGCTAAGAAAATTTCCTTCGAGTTGCAAATATTGAAGGGCAGTCAAATCAGAAAGCAATCCTCCTGGAATAGAAATAATCTGATTGTGCTGCAGGTGCAAATATCGAAGTTTTGAAAGGCCTTCAAAGATTCCCAGACTAAATGTTTTTATCTGATTATTATTCAATCGCAGGTAATACAGGTTGATGAGGCTTGCAAAAGCTTGAGGATGTAATGAAATCAGACTATTATTGTCGAGAAAAAGTACTGACAATCTATTAAATCCTTCTAAATCCTTAGAAACTATACTGGAAATATTATTTCTGCTAAGATAAACTGAAGAAGTAGTTTTTGCAAGATTCTGAGGAATGGAAGTTAAAGCTACATTGCAGCACTCCACCAGAGTCTTTGTACAATGCTGGCAAACAGAAGGGCAAATCAGTGAAATGCCTTGGGGCATCAGAAGAAGAAGGCCAACAATTAGTTTTATAACTGTTAAGCAGCACTCCTTGGTAATGTAAAGTCCATCCATTTTCTTGTATTCTTGATTCCTTTATAGATTATTGTTTCATCAATCTAAAAAGACAGGATACATTAATAGAAGACCTGATTCTACTTTACTTTTTCTACAATACAAAGCAGTATTATTTATTTGTAATTTTTAAAAGTGTTTCTCCTTAAATGTCCTACTTTACCTTCTTACCTTTCCTTAGACACATCAAATTACATGAAACAATTTACAGCTAAAAAGGAGTTTGTTGGAACAAACAGAAATGAAGATTTTTTTTTAAATGGCAAGAGATGGAAAGTTTTTGCTCAGAGACCTTGCTGTCTTTGCATCCAAAACTTAACATACATATAGAGCAAGGAATATTGAAGGCAAATGATATTTCAGATTTCATTATAAGAGCACTTGAGTACATGATAGAGGTGTCTTGTTCCAACTATATATGATTCCAGAAGATTAAGTAGTGATTTTGAATATCAACCCAAGGAAGATTCACTAGATTGATTCTTGGAATGCTCTTTTTTTGTCCAATAAGCCAATATTAAGTAGACAGGCCTTATACTATATTAAGCTGAGAAAAACAACAGGAAATATTATTGAACAAAATTCTTTTGAGGCTTGATAGGCAGTTAGGAAGGGCAGGGGTGAATGGGAGCAAAATGATCTTTCCTATGCCTTGTTTATCTAGAACCAGGGTGACAGCAAGCATCTTGCATACAAGAGAGAGATGAGAATAATGCAGAAAATCTTTTGAAGATTCATTGAATGTAGAGCAAATAAAATAAGCCAAAATGTCTGCCCCTCCTATTTATTACATTCAAATCACTTTTCTTCCAGCCACAGAAACACGATGAAGCGATTCTCATTTGGCTTTTGACCAGGGCAACGCAGTGGCATAGTTGGCAGAGCTACCGCCCGACAAATTCAGCAGCCTAGGTTCAATCCTTCCTGTCAGTGCGGTCTGTGCAACTCCCTATGATCTCATGGGTTTCCTCAGTTACTCCAGTGTCCACCCACAGGAAGTACAGCTTTTATATTGCTACTTGGCGTAAAAATTCTAAAAATATGAAAATTAACCTAACTGTAGATAACATAAGAAATTAAAGGTATTATTAGATCCAAAGATGAGTCATACAAAATTAGAGAGTAACAAATGTGAAGACTGAGAGTTTAAATAATGGGAGAGGATAACAAGGAAATAAAGAGAGCAAAAATAAATTTGCACTGATACAAGTGTACGGTAAAACCCCTACAAATGTATTAGAAGAAAAATAAATGAAGCCTACTTCAGGTCCCTTACAGTTAGAAACAGAAAAATCTATATTAGAGAACAGGGAAATGCCAGAGAAATAAAACAAATACTTTGGCTCTGACTTCAAAGGAAAGGATACAAGTAACTTCCCAGAAATTTCAGGGATTATAGAATCTAATAAAAGTGAGGATCCTACTTAAAGTAATGAATGCACTTCAAAAATTTTTCTGTGGTGTAATATTTCTTAGCAATATTTCTTAGTTGCAAGATATCGAGTTTAGGTAAGATACAATATAAATAAGCTTTACTTTCAAATTCACCATACTGTCACATAATATGCTTTACTCCTCTACTGTGCAATTTTTCCTTTACTGATCCACATCCTTTCTGAAATTTACAATCATTCTTTCAAACAGCATGTTCCAAATTATAACAATTCAATCACAGAAACATTTTCCATCTTCTCTTGACTTTTTTAATCCAATTGTCTTAAAACTGTTTCCTTTCACTATTGGCTTTCCTGCTACTGAAAAGTGTTTCTGCTTCATGGTTAGTCTGATAACCTCAAATGCAAAACTCTAGCAGTACTTGGGGAATATAGGGGAATGATCATGGTCAATTTTTCTTCACCTTAATTTGATATAGAGGCCAGTTATCCTACATCGAATAAGCAAGGAACAGACAGAGCACAGAATCAAACTTCAAGCTCCTCTCAGTTTATGTGCCTCAGCTACTAATGATGAATTATGGAGGAGCTTTAATTGTTTTCTATAGTTTGAGGCACTTTTACTGCTGGGCAAAACTATGCAGTGAAGCATATTAACAAATAGACTATTAATCTAAACCATTTCTAATTTTCAATATAAAGAGTTAGAAAATCTCACAAATATCTTCAATTTTATGACTGTGCAAATGGCAGCCAGCAGATACTCAGAAACAAAATTTCCATGTGGAATGATCCATTTTCTAGCACTTATAAGCTTCAGTGAAAATATAGTCAAATTTTAAATAGTGTTTGCTTTTTATGCTAAAGTCTTCTTTCTAAAGATGATCTCTTATTTTCTTTTGCAGATAATGTTTTCTTATTATTTTCTTTTTCTCAACCCTGAACATATTACTTCATTGCAGGTTAATTGTTTCACAGACACTCCTCGTATCAGTGTCAATAACTATCATAACATGGGTAAGCACTGGCAGTGACTATTGACAATGCATTCTAAAACAAGAAAATGGAGGATAGATGTAGAGTTCCTACTGTTGCTATGGCTATTGCAGTCCTTAAAGTTGTGCATCTGGCTTGCACTATTAATGCCAAAACTGCTACTGGTATGATTGCTCAGAGGAACCTTTTCTTAGAATTTAAATCATGGAACAGTCATTTGCCACGACATGTTGATGTGAACTCCTCCTTGAAACAAAACACAGTCCTGTGTTACCCTTTCTTGAAAACTCTGGACTACCTTAGCTTCCAATACAACCCTATTTTCCCTCAATTCTCAATCAACTGAATTCAAAGATCTTTTCATTTTCCCATGGTCACATGTAATGATATCCAATCTATATTTATCTGGCAACTTAACAAACTGAATAAAAATTTGATAGCTAACAACAGATAATATGGAAAATGAACAAGAGCTCAGTTGAAAAGATAGATTCTATGGAGCATCTTCAAGAAAGAAAGAAAGGCAGAGAGGCAGAGAGATTTAGGGAGAGAACTGCAAAGCTTATTATCATTGTACTACCAAACAGTCACTTTGCACACAGAATGCTTCATTGCTAAACCAAACTGCACATCATCCTAATTCAGCTAACACTGTGAAATTACATACTTTAACTAAGAAAGAGCAAAACTAGAAACTTTAAACATATTACCTCACCTGAACGAATCAATTAATGTTGCTTTAGGATAAAGCTGTTTGTCTATCAAAAGACGTAAAATAAAAACCAAAGCACAAATTAAAACAAATATACAAATTAAACAAAAGATTTAACTTGCTGTAGGGTAGTGGAAAATTCAATTTCAGGAACTGTTCACATCCCTTGGTGTGTTTCCGGAAACAGACAGGAATTGACTATGCCCTGATTCCTTAGCTGTGATTGGACAATACATATTTCCATGGAAAAAGGAAACTGCAACAGGACAATATTCAATTGTTAGTCATGAACTACTTCTGTCAAGGCTATTTCAGCAATATCTGGTCTTCTGAAAGTTTAAGCTGTTAAAGACCTGGTTTTACTTAATTGCCTAAATACAGTCTGAAAATTAGCAACAGCGCAAAAAAATTAAGAAATTATAAAAAAGGAAGCATTTTCTGGCTATTCACTTGTTGATTTTATCTCCCCCCCCCCACTACATTGTCTAAGTCAAAATAAGCTTCAAAAGATATTGAGACAAACACTATTTCAATCCAAAAGATTTTCAGTACTAGTGACATGAAAGTTTGAGGATGTAATAAAGCTGTAATTTTCAGTAAATTTATTTGAAAGTAATAGATAACTTGCTTAAAATAGTATTGTATAATTAATACACAGAAAGTTATATTAATTAAAAAATAATCTACTTCATGGATATACCTATTTAAAAAAAACTACGAAAATGCATCCTTGCACATGTAAAATTTGCCACCAAATAAAAAAAATCTTTAGCTGTAATATATCTAGTTTCATAAATATAGTTCAGAAGTCTATCAGCCTTTCAAATACTTCTTAAGAATTCCTTTACTTACCTAAGCTTATTTTAAAATATCCCATAGGTGAAGACAAAAGAGACTGCAGATACTAGAATGTGGAGCAATGAACAATTTGCTGAAGCAGCTCAGCGGGTCGAGCAGCAGCTGAAGAAGGAAGAGAACTGTCGAAACCCTGCACGAGGACAAGATTCCCAGGATCCAGTGTATAGCATTTACCTGAGTAGCATTTTTTCAAGGTGGCTTTGTGAACTTCTCCAAATGTTTTTCTCTATTCAACTGTCAATCTCTTCCTTTGATAGAACTTGGAACAAAGTCTCCATTTCAAAAGTCAATTTCAAGCATTTCAATGACGTGTCTCACCCAACATTGTTGATTGGGTACAAGAGCCTTAGGATTGGGGGAAAAGGCTGAAGTTGGTTCACTTATCCTTCCAGTCAATTTGGAGGTTTTTACAGAGACAATGCTGGTGAGATTTTCCCAGCACCTTAAGATATATGCCTGGTATTTCAGATGCTATAAATATTTAAAAGGGGTGGATCACTGCTGTCGAGAAAAAGTAGGCATTATGCTGGGTCTGAAGTCCTCAACTTCCAACAAATTTTTTCCTCAGGCACCTTCAGCCCGTGGCTAGGGTCAAGAGGGTGTGACTACGAGTAGGGCAAGTAAGGGGATCCAAGAGTTTGTGCTGGAGGAGCCTCAGCCTTTGAGTTTGCCAACAAGTCTGAGATAGTTGCATTCTGTGAGGCTAAGAGTGGAGGCTGTAAGAAGGGTGAGCAACCAACTCATGGCATTGTGGTTCAGGGAGCCATTCACTAGGGGAGAGAGAACTTCGGGATATTAAAGACAGGGGAATGTGATAAATGTGAGGACAGCATAGTTTTACATGTGTAGAAGAGCCCAAGGCCTGGGGTTATGTTACATTTCTTTTGCTGTACTGCCTATGAAATTGTACATTCAGTACACTTGCCAGATAAAAAATATATATAGTTCTACCTTCAAGCAACATCATAAATGTGAAAACTGCTAGAGTACTGTACTCTTCTTTAAGCTGTGCATCTTCAGCATTATAGTTCAAAGCAAACTTATCACCAAACTCACCAGGAACTCAACAGCTCCCTTTGCAGCTGGATTATTGACATCCTAACCAAAAGACCGCAGTCAATACGGATAGGCAGGAACACTTCAGCCATGATTACATTGAACACTGGTGTTCCACAAGGCTGTGCCCTCAGCCCCCTACTTTAATCCCTATAAAAAACTCATGACTGCATGGCCAGATACTGCTCTAACTCCATTTACAAGATGGCAGATGATAACACTATAATGGGCTATACTTCAAATAACAGTGATTCAGGGTAGAAGGAGGAGATAGAGAGGCTAGCGGCACACTGCTGTGACAATCTTTCACTCAATGGCAACAAAACAAAAAGAGTTGGTGATGGACTTCAGGAAGGGAGGTGGTCAATAGGTTCCTGGTTTTTCACTTCAGCAGTGTTGAGGTCAAGAAGGTCGAGAACTTCTCATTCCTAGGAGCAAACATCACCAATAACTTGTCCTTGTCAAACTACATATATGCCACAGCCAAGAACGCTCACCTGTGCCTCTACTTCCTCTGGTTAAAGAAATTTGATATGCCCCTTTGACCCTCACTATCCTGATGCAACATGACTTGATATGGCAACTGCTCTGCCCATGACTGCAAGAAATTGGAGAGTGTTGTGAACATTATTGAAACCAGCCATGGACGCAGGTCAACACTTCTTTACTTCTATCTTGGTAAAGCAGCAATCATAATAAAAGACCCCACACACCTCAGACATTTGATCTTCTTCTGTTTCCCCATAGGTAAGCAGACACAAAAGTCTGAAAGCATGTACCACTGAGCTCTATCATGGTGTTATCATAGTATTGAACAGTCAAGATGGACTCTTGACCTCACAATCTTCCTTAATATGACTTCACTCCTTATTGTTTATCTGCATTTACCCCATAAGTATAAAAGATTATTCTGCACTCTGTTACTGTTTTACCTTCTACTTCCTCAATGCACTGTTGTAACGAATTGATCTGTAGAAACAGTACGCAAGACAAGCTTTCACAAGCTCAGTACAAGCGACAATAATAAACCAACTTGCCAATTTACCCTGCTGACCTTTAGGTGTCTGCAGGAATTGTGTATTTCATCTTAATTTATGCTGTTCAAGGTTTTTCTTTAGTGATTATTATAAATAACTTCAGTTATTAAAAACAACAGTGAAAAAATGGGTCTACTTTTCCTCGTGTTCAGATTCATTGAATATGCTGTGAACTTTACCAAGTAATGGTACAAAAGAGAAGAAATGCACCTGTGCACAATTTCCATGGTGTCCAGTGTTCCTCTCAATACCATTCTTGTCATAATCACATGAAAATAGTTGCATCACAATATATTTCAGGACTTTTTTCATAGAAAATTACTATTTTCTATTGCTTATTATCGTGCTTGTAATGAGTCACAAACCACTTTCAAAACTGTATTTCTAATATTCTTCTGTAAAATTGTTGTTGTTCCTGAAGGATGAACAGCTCCCCAAAAACTGCACTCGCATGATAAAACATTGTCTTTAACTGCACCACTAAGTTGAATAAATTCATGACCTGCATTATTTTGTTCCTCATGCTTGCAATTTATTTCGATATTATTCTGCAAACTAAAAACACATCTGTCAATTTTATACATGATGCATTCCTTAGATGCCCTAAAACATGACTGGCAGTTTCAAAATGAAAGTTAAGTTTAATGTCGTATGTACAAATAATTGTATGAAATGGAAGAAAGTGCTGCAGTATCACAGGTACAAAACTTGATATAATCAGCATTCACATGAAAGAAAACATAAAAGTACATAATTTACAAGAAGGAACACAATTAGAATTTTAAAAATTAGGTTGTGCAGCCAGTTCAAGAGAAGTAGCAGTTCTTGAACCTAGTGGTATATGACTTCAGGCTTCTGTACTTCCTGCCTGATGGCAGCTGTGAGGCTATTTGACCCATTGAGTTTCCTCCACCATTTGATCATGGCCGATTCATTTTTGCTCACAGCCCCAATCTCCTGCCTCTCCCCATATCCCTTTATGCCATGACCAATCAAGAATCTATCAAACTCTGCCTTAAATATACATAAAGACTTGGCCTCCAAAGCCACCTTTGGCAACGAATTCCAGAGAGTCACCAGTTTCTGCCTAAAGAAATTCCTCCTCATCTCCCTTCTAAAAAGACATCCCTGGATTCTGAGGCTGTGTCCTCCGGTGTTAGACTCCTCCACCACAGGAAACATCCTCTCAAAATGTCTCTGACCGGGTGCATGACATCCTGGTACGAGAGGGAAAGCAACCAGAAGTCGTGATACATGTAGACTCCAACGACATAGGCAGGAAGAGGGATGAGGTCCTGAAGTGTGAGTTTCGGGAACTAGGCAGAAGGCTGAAGAACAGGACCTCAAGGGTGGCATTCTCAGGATTGCTGCCAGTGCTACGTGACAGTGATAGTAAGAATTGGAGAAGATGGCAGTTGAATGCGTGGCTGAGGAGCTGGTGCAGGGAGCAGGGTTTTAGATCTTTGGATCATTGGGATCTCTTCTGGGGAAGGTGGGACCTGTACAGATTGGATGGGTTGCACCTGAACTCGAGGGGAAGCAATATCCTTGCAGGTAGGTTTGCTAGCATGGTTCGGGAGGGTTTAAACTAATTTGCAAGGGGGATGGGACCCAGAGCGATAGAGCAGTGGAAGAAGTGCATGGAGTAAAGCCAGATCTAACATATAGAGAGGCTTTGAGGAAACAGAAGCAGAATAAATGGTGTAAAGACAGTAAGGTAGAAGGGCTGAAGTGTGTGTAACTCAATGCAAGAACCATCGGGAATAAAGGTGAACTGAGAGCTTGGATACATACATGGAATTATGATGTAGTGGCCATTACAGACTTGGCTGGCACCAGGGCAGGAATGGAGTCTCAATATTCCTGGATTTCAGCGCTTTAAAAGGGATAGAGAGGCTGGAAAAAGGGGAGGAAGGGTGGCATTACTGATCAAGGATACTATTACAGCTACAGAAAGGGTGGGTAATGTAGCAGGATCCTCTTTTGAGTTAGTATGGGTGGAAGTCAGGAACAGGAAGGAAGCAGTCACTCTGTTGGGGGTATTCTATAGGCCCCCTGGTAGCAGCAGAGATACAGAGGAGCAGATTGGGAGGCAAATTTTGGAAAGGTGCAAAAATAACAGGGTTGTTATCATGGTTGACTTTAACTTCCCTAATATTGATTGGCACCTGATTAGTTCCAAGGGTTTACATGGGGCAGAGTTTTTTGTTAAGTGTGTCCAGGATGGAATCCTGTCACAGTATGTGGACAGGCCGACTAGGGGGAATGCCATACTAGATCTAGTACTAGGTAATTAACCGGGTCAGGTCACAGATCTCTCAGTGGCTGAGCATCTGGGGGGACAGTGACCACTGTTCCCTGGCCTTTAGCATTATCATGGAAAAGGGTAGAATCAGAGAGGACAGGAAAATTTTTAATTGGGGAAGGGCAAATTATGAGGCTATAAGGCCTGAACTTGTGGGTGTGAATTGGGATGATGTTTTTGCAGGGAAATGCACTATGGACATGTGGTCGATGTTTAGAGATCTCTTACAGGATGTTAGGGATAAATTTGTCTGGGGAGGAAGATAAAGAATGGTAGGGTGAAGGAACCATGGGTGACAAGTGAGGTGGAGAATCTAGTCAGGTGGAAGAAGGCATCATACATGAGGTTTAGGAAGCAAGGATCAGATAGGTCTATTGAGGAATCTAGGGTAGCAAGAAAGAAGCTTATGAAGGGGCTGAGGAGAGCAAGAAGAGGGCATGAGAAGGCCTTGGCGACTAGGGTAAAGGAAAATCCCAAGGCATTCTTCAGTTATGTGAAGAACAAAAGGATGACAGGAGTGAAGATAGAACCGATTAGAGATAAAGATGGGAATATGTGCCTGAAGCTGTGGAAGTGAGCGAGGTCCTCAATGAATACTTCTCTTCAGTATTCACTAATGAGAGGGAACTTGATGATGGTGAGGACAATAAGAGTGAGGTTGATGTTCTGGAGCATGTTGATATTAAGGGAGACGAGGCGTTGGGAGTTGTTAAAATACATTAGGACGGATAAGTCCCCGGGGCCTGACGGAATATTCCCCAAGCTGCTCCACGAGGCGAGGGAAGAGATTGCTGAGCCTCTGGCTAGGATCCTTATGTCCTTGTTGTCCACGGGAATGGTACCGGAGAATTGGAGGGAGGCGAACGTCGTCCCCTTGTTCAAAAAAGGTAATAGGGATAGTCTGTGTAATTATAGACCAGTAAGCCTTACGTCTGTGGTGGGAAAGCTGTTGGAAAAGATTCTTAGCGATAGGATCTCTGGGCATTTAAAGAATCATGGTCTGATCAAGGACAGTCAGCATGGCTTTGTGAAGGGCAGATCATGTCTAACAAGCCTGATAGAGTTCTTTGAGGGGTGACCAGGCATATAGATGAGGGTAGTGCAATGGATGTGATCTATATGGATTTTAGTAAGGCATTTGACAAGGTTCCACACGGTAGACTTATTCAGAAAGTCAGAAGGCATGGGATCCAGGGAAGTTTGGCCAGGTGGATTCAGAATTGGTTTGCCTGCAGAAGGCAGAGGGTCGTGGTGGAGGGAGTATATTCAGATTGGAGGATTGTGACTAGTGGTGTCCCACAAGGACCTGTTCTGGGACCTCTACTTTTCATGATTTTTATTAACGAACTGGATGTAGGGGTAGAAGTGTGGGTTGGCAAGTATGCAGATGACACAAAGATTGGAGGTGTTGTAGGTAGTGTACAGGATTGTCAAAGATTGCAGAGAGACACTGATAGGATGCAGAAGTGGGCTGAGAAGTGGCAGATGGAGTTCAAGCCGGAGAAGTGTGAGGTGGTACACTTTGGAAGGACAAACTCCAAGGCAGAGTATAAAGTAAATGGCAGGATACTTGGTAGTGTGGAGGAGCAGAGGGATCTCGGGGTACATGTCTACAGATCCGTGAAGGTTGCCTCACAGGTGGATAGGGTAGTTAAGGAAGCTTATGAGGTGTCAGCTTTCATAAGTCGAGGGATAGAGTTTAAGAGTTGCGATGTAATGATGCAGCTCTATAAAACTCTGGTTAGGCCACACTTGGAGTACTGTGTCCAGTTCTGGTCGCCTCACTATAGGAATGATGTGGAAGCTTTACTCTTTGGAGAGAAGGAGGATGAGAGGAGACATGATAGAGGTGTACAAGATAATAAGAGGAATAGATAAGAGTGGATAGCCAGCACCTCTTCCCCAGGGCACCACTGCTCAATACAAGAGGACATGGCTTTAAGGTAAGGGGTGGGAAGTTCAAGGGGGATAACAGAGGAAGGTTTTTTACTCAGAGAGTGGTCGGTGCGTGGAATGCACTGCCTGAGTCAGTGGTGGAGGCAGATACACTAGTGAAGTTTAAGAGACTACTAGACAGGTATATGGAGGAATTTAAGGTGGGGGCTTATATGGGAGGCAGGGTTTGAGGGTCGGCACAACGTTGTGGGCCGAAGGGCCTGTACTGTGCTGTACTATTCTATGTTCTATGTAAAATCCACTCTATCAAGGCTTTTCAAAATTCAATAAGTTTCAATTAGGTTACTCCACATTATTCTGAATTCTAGTGAATACAGGCTCAGAGCCGTCAAACGCTCTTCATGTGATAAGCCATTCAATCCTGCCGAAGGGTTTCAGTCCAAAACAGCGACTGTACTTTTTTTCCATAGACGTTGCCAAGCCTGCTGAGTTCCTCCAGCATTTTGTGTGGGTTGCCCTTTCAATCCTCGAATAATTTTCGTGAATCTTCTTTCAACCCTCTTCAGTGTTAGTACACCAGTGCTTTATAAAGTTTCAGCATTACATCCTTGCTTTTATATTCTAGTTCTCTTGAAATGAATGCTAACATCGTATTTGCTTTCCTCACCACACTCAACCTGCAAGTTAACCTTTAGAGAATCCTGCATTAGCACTCCCAAGTTCCTTTGCACCTGAGATTTTTAAAATTTTCTCTCCATTTAGAAAGGTGTCTAGCCTTTTATTTCTTCTATCAAACTGCATGACAATACACTTCCCAGCACTGTACTCCATCTGCTATTTCTTTGCCAATTCTCCTAATCTGTCCAAGTTCTTCAGTAGCCTCTACTTCCTCAAAACTATCTGCCCCTCCATCTATCCTTGTATCATCTGCAAACTTTGCAACAGAGCCATCAAATCCACCATCCAAATCATTGACATATAAAAAGCAGTCCCAAAACAGATCCCTGTGGCACACTAGTCACCAGAAACCAGCCAGAAAAGTCTCCCTTTATTCCAACTGTTTGCTTCCTGCCAATCAGCTACTGCTTTATCCATGATAGTATCTTTCCTGTAAACCCACAGGCTGTCAACTTGTTGAGCAGCCTCATGTGTGGCACCTTGTCAAAGGCCTTCTGAAAATCCAAGCACAGTTTACTTCATCATGTGCCTCCAAGTACCCAGAAACCACATTCTTAACAAATGACTCCAACACCTTCCCAACCACTGAGGTCAGGCAATCTGGCCTAAAATTTCCTTTCTTCTGCCTCCCTTGTTGAAGTGGGGAGAGACTTTTGCAATTTTCTGGTCTCCAGAACCATTCCAGAATCTAGTGATTGTTAAAATATCATTAATAATGCCTCCACAACCTCTTCAGCCACTTTTTCAGAACCATGGGGTGTGCACTAACTGGTCCAGGTGACTTATCTACCTTGACCTTTCCATTTCCCAAGAACCTTCTCTCTAGCAATGACCACTTTACACACTTCTGACCCCTGACACTCTGGAACTTCCACCATACTGCTAGTGTCTTCCACAGTGAAGACTGATGCAAAATATATATTCAGTTCATCTGCAATTTCCTTGTCTCCCATTACTACCTCTCCAGCAGTCTGATATTCACTCTCGCCTCTTTTATGTATCACATTATGTATCTGCATCTGCAGAGTTTCTCTTGTTTATGTATCTGAAGAAACTTTTGGTATCCTCTTTAATATTATAGGCTAGCTTACTTTCACATCCTTACAACTGTTAGGGGGTTTGCCTTGCAGTTCCTTAGCTCTATCCGCAATAATTCAATACCTTCCGACCCTATGTCACTTCTTTCTAATGATTTAATTTTGTTTTAAACCAACAGAGCCAAGCTACCCATTCTGCCCATCTGCCTGTCCTTTCAATACAATATGTATCGTTCAATGTTAAGCTCCCAAGTATAATTCTTTCAGCCGTGATGCAGTGATGCCTACCACAACACACATGCCAATTTCCATCTGTGCTACAAGTTCATCTACCTTGTTCCGTATACTGCATGCAATGAAATGTAACACCTTCAATCCTGTATTCATCCTTTCCAATTATGCCTGCCTTTTACATTGCAACTTAGCTTGTTGACTTCAATTTCGACTTCATCAGCCTTTCCTTGCCTGGAATCTCACTACACCTTGCCTTCATTTGTAAACCAACTAACTTATCCTCAACACTGTCCCTCCAGTTCCCATTACCCTGGCAAATTAGTTTAAATCCTCCCAAACAAGTCTAGCAAACATGCCCCCAAGAATATTGGAACCCCTGTGCTATAGGGGTAACCTATCCCTTTTGTACAGGTCATACTTTCTCCAGAAGAAATCCCAATGAGACATAATTCTGAACTCCTGCCCTCTGCACCAGTTCCTCAGCCACACATACACCTGCCAAATCAGTTTATTCTTATCCTCACTGGCATGTAGTGCAGGCAGCAATCCAGATTACTACCCAGGAGGTCCTGTTTTTCAGTTTTCTACCTACCTCCCTAAAATTTCTCTTCAGGACCTTCTCACCTTGACTACTTATGTCATTGGTGCTAGTTTGCACAAAGACTTCTGGCTGCTCACCCTTAGTTACGCTTGAGAATGCTACAAAAGGCAATTCCAAGAAACATGCAATGTTTTCACCTCAGTAAGAAGCTTCTTTCAACACCTTTTATTTTTGTTGTTATTTACTTAAACTCAATTCCTTCCACATAAAAGGTTGTCTTTATTAGCATTTAATAGGATGCTATTTATTATTTCCCAACCACAAAAGAATTCAGCTTCCCTCAGTATATCATTGTTCCTTACAAAAAAAAAGTAATGGTCTGCTTCACATAGAGACTGGTCACTGCAAACAAAGAATGATCAATTATCATGAATTTTCATTCTACAAAGCCACCTGTGGCTTTCTCATATCCTCCAGGTTACAATGAACAATCCATTATGAATATTCACTAGAACCCAGTTAGGAGCTCATGCAATTCATACGCTGACAGAAACATGCCTGACAAGAAGGTAGCAGGGAAACTTAATTGTACCTACTTCCATATGACATCAACTATGAAAAATTATTTAAAAAAGCCTCCACAGCATCAAAGTGTTCAGCAAAGCTTGCAATTGGTAACAAAAACACAGCAATTATGGCAAATTAGAATTTAAAAAATACAAACGCATCCTGTTGTGAACAGCAGCAATTATCTGCTCTTTTGAACTTCTAATTAGCATTTAGAGCTTGGAAAGATGTAGTGCATCCTAGCATTTTCAAGTTTCAGTTTAATGGGTATGTTGATCCCATTCAAAGTATTATATTTTAAAGTATAAAGAATGTTTAAAACAGGTTGGCAAAATTTGCAAAATCCCTCAAAATGAGATATCCGAACAATACGTAGAAACCAATTAATAAATTAGTCAGGTGAAATAGAGTGTTCATGTCCTACCTCAATTAACACACGATTGTGCTATCAGAGACTCAAAAGTGCAGTAGTGGATGACAGTTTCTTGATAAGATTTTAAAAAATAATCAAAACCGCATTCATGATCAATGTCAGACAGGCTCATCATTTGCTGCAGTAATGTATCAACACATCATGCCATCATCATAATCAGAAAACCCAGGTGGTGTTGTGTTAATGATTAGAAGTGGTAATGATTAAAAGCAAAAAGAGCTGAACACAGGTATTTGAAGCTGATTTTTTAATCAAACTATGCTCCATACTCAGAATAAAATCAACTAATCATAATACTTACGCTTAGATGATAAAATAGTCCATTTGATTTGATACAATCAACGCATTACCACAATGTGAAAAGCAATTTTATAAACATAATTTTAAAATTAGAGGCCGTAAAAACTGAATAAACTGACCACATCTAAAAACAAACTCTATGGACACAGGAGTTACCTTTCCTCCAACTGGAACACAAGACACACTTCTCCAGAAATGTTCGTAACAGAAGAGCTGACGAAATCAGAGCAGGAGAACAGATCCAAGCCTACCTTGCTAACAAATTAAATCATGGCTGATCTTCTACTAAATGTCCATATCCCGGATTCCTTTAATATCCTAAAGTCTATCAACCTCTGCTTGAACACAATCAATGAGTGAACCTCACATGCTTTGATATAGTGAATTTTGAAGATTCCTCGCTTTTTGAATGAGTAAATTTCACCCATTTCGACTTTGAGTGGTCTACTCTCATTCTGAGGCTGTAGCTTCTGCTCCAGGCTCCTAGGAAGAGGTACATCCTCCCCATACCTACCCCCATCAACACCCAAGAAATAAATGTTTCAGTGAGGACACCTCTTATTTTCCTAAACTCTGGAGAATCGAGGCCAATCTTCCTTGATCTTTTCTTGTATGAATGACCCATCACCCTACAAATCACTGGCGAATTTCTGCTGCACACTCTGTAGTAAGTATTTGTTTTTTAAATACAAGGAGGCCATAATCATACACCATACACCAGGTATTCAGTAATGTTAATACCAAAAACTCACATGGAAATGCGCATTTCTCACACAACTGGCTAAGCTTATTACTTATTCCTATTAAATGGATTATGACATTTTCTTGAAAGTACTGTCCCTCATTTAACCCATTGAAATAAAAATTGATTTGAGGGGTACGTGTGATTAAATTACTTAGTCAGACTGAATATAGAGCGACAATTATAAAAGACTTTGGGGTTTAAGAGGGTGGAAAGCAGTAATTTGCAATGGTTATTCTGCTAGAACAGGGGTTTCCAACCTGGGATCTATGGATCCCTTGATTAACGGTATTTGTCTCTGGCATTAAAAAGGTTGGGAACCCCTGGTGTAGAACATGGACATTTGAACATCTGTATTTTATATTTCTAATTTGTAAAAGTAAAAGGAAACCATAGAATAAATAAAACAACTCCATTGCCAGCCTGAAGGAATGTCATGATAAATTTATAATTGAGCAGACATACATGGCTCACAAGAAAAATTGGAAAAGCAAATATAATCACAAAAGACCCAACGCTGGAATTCTGACATAAATTAAGCTGAGAGGTAGAGCAATAGAAGCTTGCCATTATCTCTGGGGGGAAAAGACATATTTAGATTTCAAGAAGCAAACAGCCTAACTTAAAATTTTCTCTGTCAAATTGAGAATCAGGATAACGTAACAATCACTCAGCTCCATTTGCCTGCTCTTCCATTCCCTCTGTTGGACGTCCTTAGGAAGGGAAACAAGACTGTACACTAGTACTATAAACACAAGAGATTATTCAGATGCTTGGGAATCCTGGACCCACCATAAGACCATACGACATCGGAGCACAAAAAGGCCATTCAGCCCATCGAGTCTGCTTTGCCATTCCATCATGGCTGAAACCAGATCCCACTCAACCTCATACACTTGCCTTCTCGCCATACCTTTTGATGGCCTGACCAATCAGGAAACAATCAACTTCCGTCTGAAATATACCCACAGACTTGGCCTCCACTGCAGTTTGTGGCAGAGCATTCCACAGATTCACTACTCTCTGGCTTAAAAAAAAATTCTTCTTACCTCTGTTCTAAAAGGTCGCCCCTCAATTTGATGCTGTGCCCTCTAGTTCTGGATATAGGAAACATTCTCTCCACATCCGCCTTATCTAGTCCTTTCAACATTCGGTGGGTTTCAATGGGATATTCCCGCATTCGTCTAACTTCCTGTGAGTACAAGCCCAAAGCTGCTAAACGCTCCTCATATGTTAACCGTTCAATCTCGGAATCATCCTCGTGTACCTCCGCTGGATTCTCTCCAATAACAACACATCCCTTCTGAGATATGGGGCTCAAAACTGTTGACAATACTCCAAGTGCAGCCTGACGAGTGTTCTATAAAGCCTCAGCATTATCTCCTTGTTTTTATATTCTATTCTCCTTGAAATAAATGCCAACATTGCACTTGCCTTCTTTACCACAGACTCAACCTGTAAATTAACTTTCTGGAAGTTTTACACGAGGACTCCTAAGCCCCTCTGCACCTCTGATGTTTGAATTTTCTCCCCATTCAGACAATAGTTTGTACTATTGTTCCTTTTACCAAAATGCATTATCATACGTTTCCCAACATGGTATTCCATCTGCCACTTTTTTGCCCATTCTTCCAATCTAAGTCCTGCTGCAATCACATGGCTTTCTCAGCACTACCTATCCACCCCCCCCACCTATCTTTGTATCATCTGCAAACTTTGCAAAAAAGCCATCAATTCCATTATCTAAATCACTGACAAACAATGTGAAAAGCAGCACTCCCAATACTGACCACTGAGGAACACCACTAGTCACTGGCAGCCAACCAGAAAAGGCCCCTTTTATTCCCAGTCGCTGTCTCCTGCTTGTCAGCCACTGCTCTGTCCATGCCAGGATCTATCCTGAAACACCATAGGATTTTATCTTGTTAAGCAGCCTCATGTGTGACACCTTATCAAATGCCTTTTGAAAACCCAAGTAAATGACATCCAAGGAACAGCTTATCCACTGATGTTTATCATAAACCCATGGACTCTCACAGCTACCTGGACTATACCACTTCCCACCGTGTTACTTGTAAAACCGGCATCCCCTTCTCTCAATTCCTCTGCCTCTGCTGCATCTGCTCTCAGGATGAGGCTTTTCACTCTAGAACGAAAGAGATATCCTTTTTCAAAGAAAGGGTCTTCCCTTCCTCCACCATCAACGCTACTCTCAATCACATCTCTTCCATTTCACGCACATCTGCTCTTACCCCATCCTCCCTCCACTCTACCACAGATAAGGCTCCTCTTGTCCTCACCTACCACCTGAGTAGCCACTGCATCCAGCACATAATTCTCTGAAACTTCCGTCATCTCCAACAGGATCCCACACTAAGCACATCTTTCCCACCCCAACTCTCTGATTTCCACAGGGATCACTCCCTACGCGATTCCCTTGTCCATTCATCCCTCCCCACTGATCTCCCTCCTGACACTTTCCCTTGCAAGCGGAACAAGTGCTACACCTGCCCCTACATCTCCTCCCTCACTACAATTCAGGGCCCTAAACAGTCCTTCCAGGTGAGGAAACACTTCACCTGTGAATCTGTTGGGGTCATATATGGTGTTCGGTGCTCCCGGTGTGGCCTCCTGTATATCGGCGAGACCCGACATAGATTGGGAGACCACTTCGCCAAGCACCCATGCTCCGTCCACGTGCAAAAGTGGAATCTCAAATTGGCCATCCATTTTAATTCCACTCCCCATTCCCATTTCGATCAAACAGCATCCTCTTTTCAGACACCACCGGCAGAGAGTCCAGTTCCATCCCCTCAACATCACTGGCCTTACGAATGAGTTTGTTGATTCTGTTGGTGTCTGCTACCCTCAGCCTGCTGCCCCAGCACACAACAGCAAACATGATAGCACTGGCCACCACAGACTCGTAGAACATCCTCAGCATCGTCCGGCAGATGTTAAAGGACCTCAGTCTCCTCAGGAAATAGAGACGGCTCTGACCCTTGTAGACAGCCTCAGTGTTCTTTGACTAGTCCAGTTTATTGTCAATTCGTATTCCCACGTATTTGTAATCCTCCACCATGTCCACACTGACCCCCTGGATGGAAACAGGGGTCACCGGTACCTTAGCTCTCCTCAGGTCTACCACCAGCTCCTTAGTCTTTTTCACACTAAGCTGCAGATAATTCTGCTCACACCATGTGACAAAGTTTCCTACCGTAGCCCTGTACTCAGCCTCATCTCCATTGCTGATGCATCCAACTATGGCAGAGTCATCAGAAAACTTCCGGCATGAGAAAGGAAATTATAGACCAGTTAGCCTGACCTCAGTGGTTGGGAAGATGTTGGAGCCAATTGTTAAGGATGAGGACAGCATGGTTTCCTTCAGGGAAAATTCTGCTTGGCGAACCTGAAGAGATTGCAAGTAGGATAGTGGATGTTGTATATTTGGACTTTCAGAAGGCCTTTGACAAGATGCCACAGATGAGGCTGCTTACCAAGTTAAGACCCCATGACAGGGAAGTTACTAACATGGTTACAGCATTGGTAAGAGGCAGCGAATGAGAATAGAAGGATCCTTTTCTGGTTGGCTGCCAGTGACTAGTAGTGTTCCACAGGGATCTGTGTTAGGACTACTTTTTTTTATGCTGTACGTAAATGATTTAGATGGAGTAGATGGGCTTTGTTGCCAAGTTTGCAGATACTATGAAGATTGGTGGAGGGGCGGGTAGTGTTGAGGAAATAGGTAGGATGCAGAAGGACTTAGACAGATTAAGAGAATAGGCAAGAAACCGGCAAATGAAATACAGTGTTAGAAAATGCAGGGTCATGCATTTTGGTAGTAGAAATAAATATGCAGACTATTTTCTAAATGGGAAGAAAATCCGAAAACCTGAGATGCAGAGGGGCTTGAGAGTCCTCGTGCAGAATACCCTAAAGGTAAACGTGCAGGTTGAGTCGATGGTGAGGAAGGCAAATGCCATGTTAGCATTCATTTCAAGAGGTCTAGAATACAAGAGCAAGGATGTGATGCTGAGGTTTTATAAGGCAATGTGAGGCCTCATCTTGAGTATTGTGAACAATTTTGGGCTCCTCATCTTAGAAAAGATGTACTGGCATTGGAGAGGGTCCAGAGGAGATTCACTAGGATAGTTCCAGGAATATGAGGAACATTTGATGGCTCTGGGTCTGTACTTTCTGGAATTCAGAAGGATGGGGGGGGATCTCATTGAAACCTTTTGACTGTTGAAAGGCCTAGACAGAGTAGATGTGGAAAGGATGTTTCCCATGGTGGGAAAGTCTAGGACAAGAGGGCACAGCCTCAGGATATAAGGCTGAGGATATAACAGCCTCAGGATATAACGCATCTTTCAAAACAGAGATGCGGAGAAATTTCTTTAGCCAAAGGGTGGTGAATTTGTTGCCACGTGCAGCTGTGGAGGCCAGGTTGTTGGGTGTATTTAAGGCAGAGATTGATAGGTTCTTGATTGGACATGGCATCAAAGGTTATGGGGAGAAGGCCGGAACTGGGGTTGAGGAAGAAAAAAGGATCAGCCATGACTGAATGGCAGAGCAGACTCGACGTGCCAGATGGCCTGATTCTGCTCCTATGTCTTATAGTCTCCCCTTCCCCCACCTTTTAAATCTACTCATCAACTTATTTTCTCCAGTCCTGCCGAAGAGTTTTGGCCCGAAACGTCGACTGTACTTGTTTCCTAGATGCTGCCTGGCCTACTGAATTCCTCCAGCATTTTGTGTGTGTTTCTCGGATTTCCAGCATCTACAGATTTTCTCTTGTTTGCGACATCAACTGCCTCTGCTTTGTCCACCCTGCTGGTTACTTCCTTGAAGAACTCTTAACAGATTTGTCAGGCAGGATTTCCCTTTATAGGGACCATGCTAATTTTGACTTAGACTTACTTTATCATTATTCTCCAAGTACCCCGAAACCTCATCCTTACTAATTTTCTCCAATACTTTCCTAATCATTGAGGTTAGGCTAACTGGCCTATAATTTCCTTTCTCTTGCCTTCCTCCCTTCTTAAAGAGTGGAATGACATTTACAAATTTCCAGTCCTCCACAACTCTGCCTTAATTAAGTGATTCTTGAAAGATCATGACCAATGCATCTGTTATCTCTTCACCAACCTCGCTCAGAACTGTGGAATGTGGTCCAGGTGACTTATCCGCCTTCAGACCTTTGAGTTGGTCAAGCACTTTTTCCTTTGCAATAGCAGAGACAGTCCTTCTGCTCCCTGAAACTCACGGACCTCTGACAGACTGCTAGTATCTTCCACAGTGAAGACTGATGCAAAGTACTCATTACTACTTCACCAGCATCATTTTCCAGTGGTCCAATATCAACTCTTACCTCCCTTTTACTCTTTATGTAACTGAAAAAAACTTTTAGTATCCTGCTTTCTATTATTGGCTAGTTTGCCCTCATATATCATCTTCACCCTTCTTACAGTTTTTATAGTTGCCTTTTGTTGGAGTTAAAAAGCTTTCCAATCATCCAACTTCTCACTTGCTTTTGCTACCTTGTATGCCCTTTCCTTGGCTTTTATTCAGCCCCACTTCCCTTGTCAACCACAGTTGCCTGCCCCTGCCATTTGGGAACAACTTCTTCTGTGAGATATATCTATCCTGCCTCTTGTGAACTGTCCCCAGAAACTTCAGCCACCTCTGCTCTGCCGTTCATCCCCGCCAGTAGCCTTCTCCAATCCACCTGGGCAAGCTCCTCTCTCATGCCTCTGTAATTCCCTTTATTCCTTTGCGATACTAATACATGTAACTTATGCTTCTCCCTCTCAAACTGCAGTATGAATTCAATCATATTATGATCACTGCCTCCTAAAGGCTCCTTTCCATTAAGCTCCCCAGTAAGATCTGGGTTATTATACAACACCCAGTCAAAGATAGCCTTTCCCCTAGTAGGCTCAAGCATAAGCTGCTCTAAAAAGCCATCTTGTAGGCATTCTACAAATTCCCTCTTGCAATCCCAAACCAACCTGATTTTCCCAATCTCCTTGTATATTGAAGTCCCTCATTACAACTGTAGGTTAGTTGCTGAAGTTTCCAACATTTTGACTTTTTATTTCGGATTTCCATCATCTACTGTTTTTTTTTAAATTTTCAATTGATGAAGGGAGATCCTTTATCGATAAGTTGTCAAGGCACACTTTCACTTCTGTAGTTCAGTTCAGTGTACAACTTACCTAATTTGGAGTTCACAAAAAGAAGCAATCTGTTCCCAAATATATCATGGTGTACTACCACATGTACTTGAAATGTTAAGTTTTAAATAATTATCATGCTTTTCCAGCATGAGTGCAGTGCATGCTCTCTAATGCAGAAATCGCATTACTTATCCTCCACGGTCATTAATTCCCACCAACAACATTCCTGTTATATGCAGTGACCAGAAAATGACCTTGACAAGCGACAATTACAGTGGATGCAATTTCGATGTTGTCTATTTTCCAATGCCATTCCATCTTATAGCAGTACAGAGCAGGTTTGTTACACAAGTCTCTATATATCAGGACTCTGAACGCTTGCCTCAATCATTGCAACCAGAAAGACAATACAGAAGTTGCACTCGCCTAGTAAATTTACTTCTAAAGATAATGCAGTATCTTTGCCCAAATCAAGTAACCATCTGCACTTCAATCATTTTAACCTCTCTAATTGCTCTTCAGTCTATGGCTACTGTCTGCACCAGGTATTAATACATAGTGGCAAACCATCAGTTTTCTTCTGTGTTCATTTGCTCACTACAATGGAGTTACCCTTAACAGAGTCATTAAAATAGAGCAGTAAGGTGGTCTTCATTAACTTTAATCACAATAAGAGATAACCAATAAAAATTGCCCTTCTGTGGATACTGGTCACCAAAGAATGATAATAAATAAAAGATCTATAATCTATTAACAGGTTCCAAGTTATCATTCCTCTCAAATGACAGCTAGAGTAAAGAAAATCAATAAGCTGATTTTAATATATAGTATTAGACAACAAAACCATGAGACCAATGACAAATTATTTTCATGCAATCTCCCAGTACCAACTTCCACATGATTTACTAGCCTTTCTCATCCTATACAGCTCGTTCCTAATGAATCCAGTTAAGCTAGTAGTTGCTCCAATAGAGTGGAAAATGGATTTATCGAAGAAAAGATGTTAATGCATTAGAAGCAGTTCAGAAGGGTTTGTACATAAGAGGCAGGTTGTCTTGTGAAGAAAGATTGGATAAGTGGGTTTGTTTCCACTGGAGTTTAGAAGAGAGAAATGATTGAAACATGAAAGATCCTGAGAAGTCTTGACAGGGTGAATGTGAATTGCTCCCTCTTGTGAAAAATCTAAAACTACAGAGCACATTTTGAAAATAAGGGGTTGTCTAATCAGTCAGAGAAAAGACAATAGGTTTTGAGGATCTTTGGAACTCTTCCTCTAAGAGTAGTTGTACCAGATTCTTAGAATATTTTTGTGCCAGAATTAGATAGATGCTTGATAAGTAAGAAGAGTCCAAAAAAAAGTCAAAAGCCACAATTATTTTACAAGAAAACACAATTAGAACAAAACACAAACAAAGTACATTTTAGTGTTGCCAAACTGGCATGATTAGAGTTTTGCTGGTTGTTTCAGGAACTAAATGGCTGAAAGGAAGCAGCTTTTACTGATGTGGGGACTTCAGGCTTTTGTTCATCCTACCCAATGGTAGCTGCATAAGGATGCAATGGTCCTGGATAGTAGGGATCTTTGATGCTAGATGTTGCATCCTGAGGCAGTGTCTACTATATATACCACCGAGGATGGGGAGAGATGTGCCTTTGATGTAATGGACAGAGTATACTAAGCAGCTTATGTTCCTGTGTACTCAAATTGCAACTATCCAGGATAACAGTACACTTGTAGAAGTTTGTTAGTGTTCGGTGACAAACTGAACTCCTCATCCTCCTAAGAAAGTACAAGATACTGGTGCACTTTCCTTATGATTGCTGGGCCAAGAACAGGTCATCTGACATATTAACACCCAGGAATTTAAAGCTCTTGACTCATGCTACAGCCAATTACCTCATGTAGACTGCCACATGTTCGTCATTTTTTTTCCTGCCTGAAGTCAACAATAGCTCCTTAGTCTTGCTGACATTGAGCAAGTGTTTGTTTTTGCAGTACCACAGGTGAACTATCTGGCACTAGCATGTTGTTTTATCACCACCTATGATTTGTCCAACAACAGCAGTATTGTCAGCAAACTGGAAGATGGCACTGGAGCTATGCTTAACCAGTGGTCATGTGGGTATACAGTAGAGCAGGGGGCTAAGTAAATGTGAAACTGAGGCTACGACCAAATCAAACATGATCTTATTAGATAGTTGAGTAAGTTTGAAAGACCTTCTAGTGACCTACTCCTAATTTGTATGTTCCTATTGCAACTGGCATGAGGATGATTGCAAGAAGCAGTAGGTAGAAAGTTGATTGTGTTGAATTTGTTGGCTAAGGGAAACTTTGAGGGAAGTATTAATGCTTTCAGTTGGAAATTAATAAAGCCATAAAGTCAAAAGGCAAAGAAATAGCCTCTTCATATGGAAA
The DNA here is from genome assembly GCF_030028105.1 of Mobula birostris. Lineage (NCBI taxonomy): Eukaryota > Metazoa > Chordata > Chondrichthyes > Myliobatiformes > Myliobatidae > Mobula > Mobula birostris. Next base: position 48,171,954 of record NC_092372.1, on the reverse strand, counting down.
AGAGTAGATAGTCAACAGTTCAGTGCAAGGCCTTTCATCAGGACAGGATGAAGCCAGTAGTCTGGATGAAGCAAGCCGGGAAGTCCTGATAAAGGGTTCCAGCACAAAACATTGACTGACTACTCTTTTCCAAAGATCCTGCCAGGTCTGCTGAGTTCTTCCAGCATTTTGTGTGTGTTGCTTGTATTTCCAGCATCTGCAGAGTTTCACATCTATGGGCCATGGTAGCCTAGCAGTTAGCGAGACGCTGTAACAGCTTAGGGCATTCTGGAGTTTGGAGTTCAATTCTGGTGCTCTTCTGTATGTTCTCTGCATGTCCTCCCTGTGGAATGCATGGGTTTTCTACATGTGCTCCGGTTTCCTTCCGCAATCCAAAGATGTAACAGGTAGGTTTATTGGTCTCTTGATTAGGTTAGGGTCAATTGAGGTTGTGTGGTTACTGAGGCAGTGTGGTTCCAAGGGCCTACTCTGCATGGCACCAGTAAATTATAAATAACCCCCCCACCAAGAAACCTCTTGCTCTTTTTTCCTCAGTGCACATCCTTTAGTGTTAGATCTCATTGACCCCCCTATCTGAGAGAAGGACAGATTGCTGTAATGCCAAGATAGCTCATAGCTCCAAATGATGGGAGAATTGCTCCCTGATCTTTCACTATCGGAATTACATCTTGGATATTTTCTATTTGTGCTGCATAGGGGCCAATTCTGACACTACAACATGGTTTGGTCTACAAGTTCTGTCTATCAGTTCAGTAACATTTCCTTGAATCACTATGCAAAACTGTATCTGAATTAGGTGCAGGAATCTCCCAAGTTCCTAAATAGCAGGCTTTTAGAAAGAACAGACAATGCCATAGTCATCATTATTTCATGTAAATAAGATTCTGCCAGGAGGCCATCCAGCATAGTCTTCTTCCACACATCTCCAGAGTGGAACTGCTACATGAACTTCACGTCCAGTGAAAGAATGCATGAACTACCCTTTCTCCTTTAATGACTATACTTGCACAATCATACTCATCGTATGCAGAAGCTCACTAATACCTCACTGGGTGCAAAGGCTTTCTTTTAAACTCCTTTCAGATATCTCTCAGAGACATTTAATTACTGTTGAAAATAATTTCAAATGATTAAAATAAAATTATTGAAACATTTAAGGTAATAATTAAAACATAATATTTGAAGTGCATACCCTACACATAACAATTTTCATGGAGAAACAGTTTCTCCATCTGTACCCTATGGTATACAGATTGAAGACCCAGACCCTTTCATTATTCAGCACTGGTCCGCTGCTGAAATCAATGAAGAATCGAATGACAGAACAGAGTAACATGCACAAGCATCTGACCTCCATCTTGGTCTTAAGTTTTTCATGCACCACAAACATCAACTATCAGTCTGCATTATTCTGCTTCCTGAGATTTGATATGAAGATCAGACTCATGAAATGAACAGGGTATGTACAGAAAGATGCATACTGATGGGGGTTCAGGTGCCTTTTGGCAAGGGAATAGGATTTCAAGTTCGGGATTATTTTTAATCTGTTATGAGTTTGTGCATGTTAATAGTTGGTGCTATTAACAAAACTTTAACTTTACTTTGAAATTTTGAAACTGTTAAATTCAATTAGCTTACTTTGCTCATAACAGATGCCCAAGGAATGTACAAAGTTTGTTGATGCCTTATGGACATTTAATGCCCATTTTTCCCTCTCTGGCTGCTTCTGAGCTACTTATTCAGTACTATTGAAAACAAATTTCTTTGTACTACCTCTTTGTTAAAGTTGCAAAACAAAAAATATGCAGCTGTTTGCTTCACTGAATCTTAAACAAGATACCACTTGACATTTGCATTGTTTATTTAATTACACCTCATATTCAATGACCTGCAACATTAACCTTTTTTGATGACATGAGCTGCACAGAATACTAAATACCACTAAATTTGGCTCTTCATGCTACCATACTAAGAAGTACTTGTGCAATCATCATTGTGTCAACCTAGCAAATCCCACTTCATTATAAGCTTTTCCATGGCACAAAATTGTGTAGCGCTGTAATTTCACGCCTTTATTAAGATGCTGCATCTGAATGGTTTGAGGATTTTGGTCCATTTTGACAAGGAACTGCAGAACTCTTAAGCAGGTTAATCACATGCATCTCTTTTTTCCCTCTGTTCATCAGGATCAGAACATCACTGGCATGGCAAGTATTCATTGCCCATCTCAAACATTTAAGAAGCTGGCAGTGAAATACTGCAGTCTTTCTAAAAACATGTACTACATTAGTGCTTTTATTATAAGAGTTAAACCCAGTAATAAAGTAATAATGATACACTTCCAAATCATGATGATAGGCTACTCGGAGGGATACTTGCAGATGGTGCCCCATGTGTCTTATATGTTTGTTGACTCAAGAGTCTACAGATGCTGAAATCTGAAGCAATACACGAGATGCTGGAAAAATTCAGTGGGTGGACAAGCACCTGTGGAGGAAAATGGACAGTGGACATTCTGAACGAAGAACTTTCATCTGGAATCCATTTCCATCTCAACCATATTGAATTCCTTGTAGCAAAGTCATAGAGAAATATAGCATGAAAACTGAGACTGCAGTGACCATCAACCATTATTTATATTAATGCTACATTAATCCCTTTTATTTTCCCTGCAATCTCATCAACTGCTACCCCCTGCATAGATTCTACCACTTAACTACACATAAGGGGTCATTTACAGAGAACAATTAGCTTACCAACCTATAAGACTTTGGGATGTGGGAGGAAACCAAAACTGTTATGGGGAGATCAAGTAAACTCCACATAGGCAGCAGAGGAAGTTAGGATTGAACCCAGGTCTCTGGTGCAGTGATGTAGCAGCTGTACTACCTGCACCACCCTAAGCAAGCTTTTCACCCTTACCACTGAAATGCAGAGTGTCCTTCATAAGCCATGGTTAAGCGGTGGGATGTCATCCAATATCTTTGCAACAAGCAGAGAAAGGCAAGAAAAACATCAAGAATATGCCTTAAAAATTTTGGCAGATAATAAGTAATAATGTCTCATCTTCCCAACTTAGCTGTTTATAAACTAAAAGTAATCAGGTAATCAACATAATTTTGTTATTATTTTGGTTGTTTTTTTTTTGTATTTTGCACATATTGGTTGGTTGCCCATCTTGTTGTGTGTGGGTTTTCCATCGGTTATATTGTGTTCCTTTGTATTTACTGTGAGAAAATGAATCTCAGGGCAGTATATGATTACATACATGTACTTTGATAATAAATTTAATTTGAACCTTCAACATGATTGGCTGATTAGATATTTGTATTAATGGTCAAGTGTACAGGTATACCTAATAAAGAGGTCACTGAGTGTGTATGTATGGGTTGGGAAAGCTTAATTGTTAGAATAAGGAGTGTAAGAACTCCTTGGAAAATGTCTAATTCTATTGAGGTGCAAAGCTACTTCATAGTGCAAACAGAAGAATCTAATATTGGACACGAGATTCGCTGGAAATCCAGAGTAACACACACAATATGCTGAAGGAACTAAAGAGGTAATGCAGCATCCATGGAGGAGAATAAGCAGTCAACGTTTTGGGCTGAGACCAAGTGTTAATCTAATACTGAAACAGATTATTACAAATAAAAAAAATCACTGATTATTCTCTTTGATGAAGACAAAAATTAAAAAAAAACTACAATAATATTGTACAAAATGTCTTACAGTCAAACATGGAATATTTTGAACAATTTCTTATCTTTTAAAACATGGAAAAAATGTATTGCTTAGCTGCAGCTTTTCTGCGACTCTTTCAATTCTCCTGTTCTATTCTTGATTTTGATCCTCAGTTTTGGGTGATAGATTGGTGCTGCGAAGTCATGGATTAGGTACTGGAGGATTGGAGGAGAGAGAATGTTATTCCACTGTTTAAGAAAGCCTCTAAAAATAAACCAGGAAATTATAGGCCAGTGAGCCTGACATCAGTAATGGAAAAATTATTGGAAGGTATGGTAAGGGACTGGATATGTGAGCATTTGGATAGGCATGGACTGGTTAAGAATAGGCAAGAGTGGTTTCATACATGGCAGATCATGTCTAACCAATCTTAGAGAGTTTTTCGAGGAAGTTACCAGGAAATGGATAAAGGCAAGACAGTGGATGCTGTCTATGTGGACTTTATTTGACAGGTTCTGAATGGGAGGTTGGTCAAGAAGGTTCAGTCGCTCGACATTCAAGATGAGGTTGAAAATTGGATTATACATTGGCCTCGAAGGAGAAACCAGAGATGGGTGGCTCTCTGACTGGAGGTCTGTGACCAGTTGAGAGCTGCAGGGAATGGTGCTGGGGCCGTTGTTGTTCGTTATTTATAGCAACGTTCTTGATGATAATGTGGTCAACTGGATCAGCAAATTTGTGGATGACACCAGCAAATTTGCGGATGACACCAAATTTGGGGGTGTAGTGGACAGTGAGGGAGGCTATCATGGCTTGCTGCGGGATCTGGACCAGCTGGGCAAAATAGGCTGAAAAATGATAGATGGAATTTAATGTAGACAAGTGTGAGGTGCTGCACTTCGGTAGGACCAACCAGGGAAGGTCCTACACAACCAACAGTAGGGCACCAAGGAATGCAGTAGAACAAAGGGATCTGGAAATACAAATCCATAATTCTTTGCAAGTGATGTTACAGGTAGATAGGGTCAAAATGAAAGCTTTTGGCACATTGGCCTTCATAAGTCAAAGCATTGAATACAGGAGATGGGACGTTACGTTGAAGTTGAGTAAGACATTGATGAGACCTAATTTGGAGTATGGTGTGCAGCTTTGGTCACCTACCTACAGGAAAGATGTAAATAGGTTGAAATAGTACAGGAAAAATTTACAAGAATGTTGCCGGGTCTGGAGGACCTGAGTTATAAGGAAGGACTGAATAGGTTGAGACTTTATTCCTTTGAACATAGACAATTGAGAGATTTGATAGAGGTATACAAAATTATGATAGTTATAGATAGGGTAAATGCAAACAGGCTTTTTCCACTGAGTTTGGGTGGGACTACATCTAGAGGTCATGGGTGAAGGGTGAAAGGTGAGAAGTTTAAGGGGGACTTGAATGGAAACTTCTTTAGACAGGTGGTCATGAGAGTACGAAATGAGCTGCCTGCACAGGTGGTGCATGCAAGCTCGATTTTAACACCCCAGGATTTTCGATAGGTACATGGATGGTAGTGGTATGGGGATCTATAGTCCTGGGAGTAGGCAGTTTAAGTGACTTGACATGGACTAGATGGGCCAAAGGGCCTGTTTCTTTGCTGTATTTTTCTATGACTCTATGATGTCAGATCTTGGCTGATTTTGTTGATATGTCCAAAAATGCAGATGTGTAAATTCTGTTGTCAATTCTTTTGAGAATTGGAAGGAGTGGGTCATGACAAGTTGTAATATTTCAGATTACGTCTATACCCAAAGATGAGAAAATCTGCGGATGCTAGAAATCCAAGCAACACACACACAAAATGCTGGAGGAACTCAGTAGGGCAGGTAGCATCTACGGAAAACAGTAAAGTTGACGTTTCAGGCCGAGACCCTTCAGCAGACATTATACCAAATGTCTGATTTTTGAGCCAGGCACATCATTCTTTCTTGCTGGAAAAATAAAGTTATAAAAACCTTGCCAGCACGAGGGGCCAAACATAGCGGCCAACAGAACCATGTATACTGTGTGAAGTCTTAGATGAGGACCAAAGATACCATACAAGATCATAACAGAACTAGGCTTATTATCACTGACATATAACATGAAATTGATTGTTTTGCAGAAGCAGTACAGTGCAAAATATAAAAACAGCTACAAGTTACAAAACCAAATGTTGGAATCAAATAAATACATAAAAAGTAAACCCCCAATAATAACAAAACTGTCCCTCCTTCTCCTCCTCCCCCTCTGTCCCCAACTTAAAAAAAATTCTGTGCTCCTTGGTTCAATCCTAAAGACTTCTTTGTTACTAATACTAAAGTGACTGACTTGTAACTTCATAAGAAATACTTAAAGATCACAACCAGCACCCTCGCAGTATTAAATTGTCTAATCAATTTAGGACACATCACATTCAGATTCTGGGACTTGAAGTGGATAGTGCATTCAAAACCTGAGAACCACCACCTTAGTTATGCAGCCTTGACAAGATGCCCTTGCAAACCCAGATAGAATGCAATCATAGAGTACCCCAACCAAGTGTTCTGTCTGCACCAATAAATCTCCCCCCAATCAGCTAGACTTGACTACTTATGCTTGTTGCCAATTTATTCACAATGTCTCTGTTCTCTATTTTTTTCTTTCTCTTCTCCTCTGATCATTTCCACTTTTAATGCCAGAAAGTTTAAAAAAAAACTTGACTCCATCGATGCAACCTTGCATCCCCTGGACAATGCAAATACCTACTCAGGATGCTGTTTATTGACTAGAGCTCAGCATTTAACACCAACGTTCCTACAGTTCTGATTGAAAAACTACAGAACCTGGGCCTCTGTGCCTCCCTCTGCAACTGGATCCTCGACTTCCTGTCCAGAAGACGACAATATGTGTTGATTGGAAATATCATCTGCACCTTGTTGACAATCCACACTGGTGCACCACAGGGATGTGTGCTTAGCCCATTGCTCTACTCTCTCTACACCCATAACTATGTCTAGGCATAGCTCAAAGGCGATCTGTAAGTTTGCTGATGATACAACCATTGCTGGCAGAATTTCATATGGTGATGAAAGGTTGTACAGGACCAAGATATGCCAGTTAGTTGGGTGGTGTCACAGCAACAACCTTGTACTCAACGTCAGCAAGATCAAAGAGCTGATTGTGGACTTCAGGAAGGGTAAGATGAGAGAACACAAATCAATCCTCACGGAGGGATCAGAAATGGAGAGAGTGAGCAATTTCAAGTTCCTGGGTGTCAACATCTCTGAGGACCCAATCTGGACACAACATATTGACGCAGCTATGAAGACAGCAAAACAGCAACTATATTTCATTAGAAGCTTGAGGAGATTTGGTTTGTCAACTAAAACACTCAAAAACTTCTACAAATTTACCATGGAGAGAATTCTGACTGGCTGCATCACACTCCGGTGTGGGTGGGTGGGGGGGGGGGGGGGAGAGCTACTGCGCAAGATCAAAAGAAGTTGCAGAAACGTGTACAACAGGAATTCTGCAGATGCTGGAAATTCAAGCAACACAAATCAAAGTTGCTGGCGAACGCAGCAGGCCAGGCAGCATCTGTAGGAAGAGGTGCAGTCGACGTTTCAGGCCGAGACCCTTCGTCAGGACTAACTGAAGGAAGAGTGAGTAAGAGATTTGAAAGTTGGAGGGGGAGGGGAGATCCAAAATGATAGGAGAAGACAGGAGGGGGAGGGATAGAGCCAAGAGCTGGACAGGTGATAGGCAAAAGGGGATACGAGAGGATCATGGGACAGGAGGTTCGGGAAGAAAGACAAGGGGGGGGGGGGGGACCCAGAGGATGGGCAAGAGGTATATTCAGAGGGACAGAGGGAGAAAAAGGAGAGTGAGAGAAAGAATGTGTGCATAATGTGTGCTAAGGCCCCACCTCCCCCTTGTACCCCATCTGTTACTCATTTTTATGCACACATTCTTTCTCTCACTCTCCTTTTTCTCCCTCTGTCCCTCTGAATATACCCCTTGCCCATCCTGTGTGTCCCCCCCCCCCTTGTCTTTCTTCCCGGACCTCCTGTCCCATGATCCTCTCGTATCCCCTTTTGCCTATCACCTGTCCAGCTCTTGGCTCCATTCCTCCCCCTCCTGTCTTCTCCTATCATTTTGGATCTCCCCCTCCCCCTCCAACTTTCAAATCCCTTACTCACTCTTCCTTCAGTTAGTCCTGACGAAGGGTCTCGGCCTGAAACATCGACTGCACCTCTTCCTACAGATGCTGCCTGGCCTGCTGCGTTCACCAGCAACTTTGATGTGTGTTTCTTCTTTTTAAATTAGGTTATATGGTAGTTATTGAGTTAACTGGCATCAATTTATTTTTAATTTTGACCCGCATTAATTTGGTGCTTCTTTTAGAGGAGCAGTACAATTATGCAGCATTTTCACTGAATGAATAAATGTCTACTCATTCTGTCTTTTTACAAAAATGACATTTGACAATCAGATTCTATCTATGATGAACACTTATTCAATCACAGGTTCATCACAGATTGCTCAATTAGCTAGAATCAAAAGTACCACTTGATTTAATATAGAAGATAATAGGGATAAGAAAATTATAGGACAGAGTTAGGTTGATTATACAAGTAGATTTGTTAGTTATTCTCTACAAAACTCAACATTTATCAATTACCGCATCCCGCCCTTAAATTGTAAACATCGATTCTTCTGATTACAAGTCTTGCTTCAGTATTAGCTGATTTTTTATATATATATGAAATATATTCATGACTATTGCTTCACTGATTAAAATTTACTGCAATAGAATGATCATGATAGTTCCTGTAGTGGGGAAAATTTCAATTAACCCTTTTAAGATTTAACAACAGTAAGATATTTTATAATAATTGTATCAGGGTAAATAATAGATGGCATATCCTATCAAATGTTAATATTTCAAATCATTGAGTTTAAAAAAAAGTTACATGTCAATCAGTGTTGAGTAGTTGTAATTTGAATTTGAAGAACCTGTTCAATGGATGGCTACAGTTATACAACTGCATTCCAAAATTAACTTAAGACTTATCTCAAATACTGAATACTTGACAATTAACTGCAAATTTGATACATTTTCATGTTAATATATGCTTATCACAATAGTAATCATAATTCCAGTTAACTGCAGATGTGCCCTACAGTTGTAAAACTAAGCACATTTCAGAAATTTTGCTCTCAGATCTTAAGTGGTTGAGCTGTAGCTACAACTGTCAGTTCCAAATTTGGCCTCAATCTTCAAGTCAGTAGGGAAGTATAGCATGTTGAGTCATAAAGTGCATAGCCTCAGTACAACAGTATAAGGTATATATACGTACCAAATGAGAAAGTTAATTAAACCAAAGTTTAAGTTAGCCAAAAAAGCATAATGGAATTTAATCGGAAATAGATATTTTATGCAGCAATCAGTTTAAATAAATGAAAATGTAAAATATCCTCAGTGACCACTTTATCAGGTACCTCCTGTACCTGCTGAAGTGGACAATAAATATACACTCATGGCTTTCTGCTATTTTAGGCCACCCACTTCAGGGTTCAATATGTTATGCATTCAAAGTTGCTCTTCTGTGTACCACTGTTACTGAGTTGTCGGTACCACTTATCAGCTTGAACTAGTCTGGCTATTCTCCTCTGACCTCTCTCATTAGCAGGGTGTTTTTACCAATAGAACTCCCACTCACCAGATGATTTTTGTTTCTCGCACCATTCTCTGTAAACTCTAGAGACTGTTGCATGTGAAAATTTCTGAAACATGCTTAGTATAACTTTGTTGTTGTTCAGTTGTTAAGTCAAGTCCAACACTTTGTGACCTCGTGGACCCCTGCACACCAAGCCTCCTTGTTGGAAATTACATCTCTAAGATCCCCCAAGGTCATACGCATTGTCTGAATAATGTTATCTATCTATCGTAGCCTCTGTCATCCTCTTCTTTTACCTTCTGTTTTACCTAACATGAGAGTTTTCCCCAAGGAATCCTGTTTTCTCATGATGTGGCCAAAATAAATGAGCTTTTGTCTCATAATCAAGCCTCCTAGTGAGCAGTCTGACGGTTTTTTTTTCCAAGTATTGACTTGTTGGATCTTCTTGCTGTCTAACGAACTGTAGTATAACTACAAGTAGAGTATATCTGCAGTTGATACCACTAGAATTATGATTACTATTAGCTGATAAGCATGTATTAACATGAAAATGTATCAAATTTACAATTAATTATTAAGTATTCAGTATTTGAGGTAACAAGTAGTCTTGGAGATGCACAAACCACCCCATCTGCCACCAACAATCATTCCACAGTCAAAGATCACATTTCTTATCCATTCTGATGTTTGGTGTGAACAACAAATGACTTTCTAGACCTGTCTATATGTACTTATGCATTGAGTTGCTGCCACATGATTGACTGATTATATATTTGCATTAACGAGCAGGTGTACAGGTGTACCTAATAAAGTGGCCACTGAGTGAATAAATGTGCTTTCTGAGTCTACAAATCATTATAGATTGAAATATAGACTAGAAAAGCACATTTATATCTGCATCACAGTCAAAGAAGGGGACTGTGGCACTACTTAATAGAAGTTTCAACCACACACATTCTAGTTATATAAAATGCAAAGCAGTTTAAGTTAATTTAACACAGACTGACGTTATCTGCTGCTAACTTTATTGTTTGACACTGAAAATTCTTACCAACTGATTCGCTACCCGGTATATATCACAGAAAAGCAAACAATAGATGATGAAACATATGAATATCAATACAATCAAGAGGTTCCAGCTTTATATTGGTTTATGCTTAATTCTGGAATTGAGCTTTCAAAAAAAATGAATGAACTCATCTTCAAAACGTCCTAAAATGCTTCAAAGGCAATGAGCTTATATTGTTTGAAATAAAAATCATTACGTTTCTAAACATGTTAGCTAAACTACATAGGGCAGGAGCCCACAATAACTAAAATGATGATATGCTGATAAATCTATTGTGGTATTATGGATTCAGGTATAAGGATTTGCCCAGGCACTGAAAAGTACTCCAATATTGAACACTGCACTAAATTTATAGAGTTTAAATTCTTACCCTTCTAAATAATTTGAGAGAGATGCAAATAAGAGAAATCCATACACCCATCCTTCTGGGTTTCATTAAGACCTCCAGTATCCCTGGGCTAACAAGGAGTAAGATTGTCCAAAAAATACATCAGCCAGTTACTCAACAACTAGCTGAGGCACAGTGTACTTGGTGATGATAAATGAGTTTGCCATCTTCCAAGGAAGTTCAAGAGACTGAGCCCACTGGAAACAATGTCACTTACTGGACTTTTGTGCATGGCACTGCCTGAATAGCCCTCAGAGGCTACATCTCAAAAGCCCGTTTTTCACCTTCATAGGCTTGACCCGACACTCAAATTTACTTTATAAAAATGTGAAAATTAAGTTTTGTTAGGGTTAATCAAGACAAAAGTTAATTTCAAGAATTGATTAGAGCCTTAAATTAACCAAAATAGGAAATAATATGAGCCTTCTAGGAAGTCATTGCAGATTATATCTTTCAGTAGACAAACCTTTAATCCTTATTTTGCCCATTGTTTACGTTCTTCAGATGCACTTAATTATTGTGAAATGTTCTCATGGATTTTGGCATAAATAGGAGCTGCTACAGAATGAAATGAAAATATGGAGAAATAAGACTAAACTTAAAATTTCATGCTATTTCATGCTTTTGAACCAGTGACAGAAAATCACTTCACTGATTTTCAATGTTAAACTCCTGTGATTCATAGCAAGACTGATGTGAATGCTGAAGGAAGATGGGTTCATTTCTCTGAACCTACGGGAGAAAAAAATCAAATTAAATAATTATTTGATACCTTTACACGAGGAATTCTGCAGATGCTGGAAATTCAAGCAACACACATCAAAGTTGCTGGTGAACACAGCAGGCCAGGCAGCATCTCTAGGAGGAGGTACAGTCGACGTTTCAGGCCGAGACCCTAGAGATGCTGCCTGGCCTGCCGTGTTCACCAGCAACTTTGATTTGATACCTTTTCTGATATTGTTAACGTTGATTTCATATAATTTATAATCAAAGATAATGGGACATCCATAAAATGGGGAATACTGCAAATCATAAAGTATCGGACAAGATGTAATTTTGTTGAAATAATCTGTACAAAAGTTTCCCCCGTGACATTAAGAAGAGATTACAAGGTGTAGAACACAAAATATTACCTCAGCTAATGACATTGTGGTTTAAATGTGCCATTCTAGTAATCAATGAATACCTGTCAACTTATGAATATTTAGCCTTTTACAATTCTTCATAAGCTAACAGGCCTAAGATGCAAGCTTTCCTGACAAAGAGGTTGAAGTAAAAATAAAATGCTACTGCTGTGCTCTTTCACTACAATTTTACTTAGTTTGACTTCATTTTAGTAATTATCAACCCATGATGTCCGGAGAAATTTAACCTTATTGTGCTCAGTGGTTAGCACAATCACTTTACAGCATTAGGGAGGGATCACCGATCAGGGTTCAATTCCTGCCATTGCCTTTAAGGAAGATGAATTATCTCCCCATATTTGCTCTGGGTATACTGGTTTCCTTCCACATTTCCAAAACGATGATAAAGGTTGGTGAATCGTAGGCATGCTCTATTAGCTCTGGAAGCATGGCAGAGCTAATCCTCGAACTATGTTGGTGGTTGATGCAAAACGATGTTTCAATGTTTTGATATACATGTGACAAATGAAGCTATTCTTCTCTTACAAGTCTATGTTAATAAACAATGGGTCGGCATTACAGTTACGCATTATAGCTCCTCTATCCCACCACTCTCAACACTCAGCAACCCAGGCATGGTGAAAATTCTTTGCCAAGACGAGAAGGTTGCCTGACAATGGAAGGATCTAGCATGAGACTAATTCACCAATAGGTGGGCAATCAAAGTGTCAATGGTCCAATGATCAGAAAGGAACTCCACCCACCTAATAACCAGAAATAAGGATGTCCACAAGAGGCAATGGCAGGAACAGGTCATACACTTAAGGGACCATCCAACCTTGGTGACTAAGGATTCATCAAATTCAAGTTTACTGCCATTCAACCGTATACATGCATACTAAAAAAAGGAAACAACATTCCTCCATGTGAAAATTATATACAATATCCTGGAAATCGACTTATTCGAGAGGGACAGGGAGAGTGAGAGCAAACGTCCTGATTGGTCTCTCTTCGGGCTAAGTAGACCTATCAGTTTTCTCTGTGGGCGGGCTTTACAGTCAACCTCAAAAATAATGACAGTGTTGCTCGCTGCACAGTTTGCAACAATGACTTTTCTATTACCCATAGTGACTTAAAACATAAAAGACATGGTGAGGTGAGTTTAACAGGTGTCATTTGTTCATTAGCATAGCTAACATTATTTAAACTAGCTGGCTGGCTGCTAAGGAGCTACTATACTGATGTCCTACGTGATGAGGCCAAAATTCCTGTAGACTTGCTTAAAGTTGTAAGAACAAACATGATAATATAAGTACATACTTTAATGTCACATTTTCTGCATATAACCAACTTAGTTTACAGATTAGACAAAATCATTAAACAAAGTATTACATACACCCTTGGAGGTCGACCCGGGGGGGAGGAGATATGGGGTTGCGGGAGCGGGGATGCTACCTCCCTGAAATGAGTTTTTGCAGGGTGGGATGCCTGAAACACAGAATCATCAATTCAAAAACAATGATAAAGTTTTATACAGGACTTTAAAAATAATTTGACACACCAAAATGTCACCAACCTTGGCACAGAATTACCAACAGAGATAATGAACTTTTGGTCTAATATCTGGTCAAACAGGGTGATGCATAATCAAGAAGCAAGCTAGATTAGGGAAGAACACCTGAAGTTACAATAGATATGCTAAAAACTTTTCAAAAATGCCAACACTGGGAAAAATACCGGCAGTGATAATGTTCATAATTATTGGTATTAAAAAATTTACTAGCCTTCATCTGTACCTATTAATACATACCAGCAATTTTCTTTAAAATTCTGAAAAGTACCTGAATTTTTGACAAGGTAAAACATGTCTCTTACCAAAAGAATAAATCACAAATGACCCATCAAAATATTGTCCTAAAATTGTCATATAATACATCTCGCAACTAATCATCACTCACTTAGATAACTGCAATATGCTTACAAAAGGAAGGGCAGAGAGTATGCCGTTAAGGGTATGAAAGGATGTAAAAAACAACTGATAATAGATTCTACAATTCTAAATCAAGCCTGGCAGAGAAACAGAAATCTTTCATGTTGCTCTACTGACTTCCAAGAAGCATCTGATTCTGTTCCACACACATAGTTAGTAGAAATTCTTAATAGATATAAATTACACCCAATACTTCTGAGATCCTTATAACATCTGATGAAACACTGGTGTACTATATTCACCCTATTAACAACCAAAAACTAACAACCACCATTATCAAAATAAACAGAGGCATATTCCAGGGCGATCCCTTAAGCCCACTATGGTTTTGTCCAGCTTTAAACATGCTCTCTAATGTACTGAATCGGATGAAAATAGGGTATAAAATCAGAAACAAACAAATGAATTAGACCTTGACATACCTTCTATACATGGACAATCTGAAATTATATGCTCCTTCATCAGTGAAGCTAAAACAATTAATTCAAATGTCAGAATTATTTTTGGAAGATACACATGAGCCTTGGACAAGATATGTGCAGAATATTAAACATAAAGAAAGGTGCAATAGAACTAGAAGAATATAAAACAGAACCAGTATACAATAGGTGAATATGAAACATATCAGTATCTGGGATATCAACAAGCAAAGATCATAGTGCGATAAAGGGAAAACTTTCGACAGAATTTACTTCAAAGCTTAAGGAAATCTGCCAGAGTTCAACAGAAAAAATATAATGAAGGAAAAAACACCTGCATTATATACTCATATTAACACATTCATTTGGCATAATATCTTCATCCGAAACCAATCAAGAAAATTTACAAAAACAAAAAAGGGACTGAAATGACAAATTTTAGAAAACACTATGTACACTCAAACACACTTCGATTAACACTACACAGGACAGGAGGACGAAGATGAATAAACAACAGAATTTACACAACGGTCAGATAAAGCCTTCAAGAATATACTTTCATCAATTAAAACGAGATTCTGCAATCTGCTGAGCATATGGAATTCTGATAAGAAATGCATACCACAAAATTTAAATGAAAGCCCAACCTAGAAAAATGAAGTTATCACTATAGAAGAAAAAGTTAACCAACGGAAGAACATGACTCTTCGTGGAAGACATGCCTAGATGTCAACAAGTTCGAAGTAAAATTTATTATCAGAGTACATTCATGTCGCCATGTACAACCCTGAGATTCTTCTTCTGCGGGCATACTTAGCAAATCTATAGAACAGCAACATCAGGAACTGTTAACTGTAAACAAGCTGTGCAATGTAGATTTAAATAAATAGCAATAAATAATGAGGATGAAATAACAATATAACAGAGTCTTTAAATGAGTGTAGTTATCCCCCTTTGTTCAAGAGCTTGATGGTTGAGGGGCAGTAACTGGTCTTGAAGCTAGCGGTGCGGGTCCTAAGGCACTTGTACCTTTAAGCTGATGGCAGCAGCAAGAAAAGAGCATGGCCTGGGTGGTGAGGTTCCTTGAAGGATGATGTTTTTCTATGATAACGTTTCATATAGATGTGCTCAATGGCTGGGAGGGTTTTTACTCGTGACATACTAGGCCAAATCCACTACATTTTGTAGGATTTTCTGCTTCAAGACATTGGTGTTGCCATACCTGGCTGTAATACAGCCAGTCAGCACACTTTCCATCACACAAACAAGACAAAATCTGCAGATGCTGTAAAGCCAAGCGACACACACAAACTGCTGGAGGAACTCAGCAGGCCAGACAGCATCTATGGCAAAAAAAAATACTGTCGACGTTTCGGGCTGAAACCCTTTGGCAGGACCACCACACATCAACAGAAGTTTACCAAGGTTTTCGATGACATACCATGCTGAACCTTTGCAGACTCCTTTGGAAGTCGAGGCGTTGTCGTATTTTCTTTGCAATAATATTTCTATGATGGGTCCAGGACAGGTCGTCTGAGATAGTGACACCCAGGAATTTAAAGTTACTGACCCTCTCCACCTCTGATCCTCCGATGATTACTGGCTTTGGACCTTTGGTTTCCTTCTCCTTGAGTCCACAATTAATTCCTTGATATTATTGGCACTGAGTAAGAGGTTGTTGTTATTACACTACTCAGCCAAGATTTCAATCTTTATCCTGTATGCTGATCCATTCTGCCCTTGATACAGCCCATAACAGTGGTGTCATCAGCAAGCTGTAATGTGCCACATAGTCATAGGTGTAAAGCGAGGAGACCAGGGAGCGAAGTACACATCCTTGCACTGCTCCTGTGCTGATGGAGATGTTTTTGCCATCTAAACTGACTCCTGTCTACAAGTAAGGAAATCCAGAATCGAATTGCACAAGATAGGTATTGAGAGCCAGGTCTTGGAGTTTACCAATTAGTTCTGAGGGGATGATGGTGTTAAATGCCAAGCTGTAATCAATAAAGAGCAACCTGGAGTATGCATCTTTGTCATCCAGATGTTCCAGAGTTGTGTGAAGAGCCAAGGAGATAGCATCTGCTATAGACCTGTTGCACTGGTAGGCGAATTGAAGCAGATCTAATCCACTATTCAGACAGGAGTTGATATACTTCAACATCAGCCCTTCAAAACACTTCATCACTGTGGATGTAAGTGCCACTGGGTGATAGTCATTTAGACGGGTTACCACGCTCTTCTTGGGCACTGGTACAACTGAAATCTGCTTGAAGCAGGTGGGTACTACACACTGCTGGAGTGAGAGGTTGAAGATATCCATGATTACACCAGCCAGTTGGTTGGCACCGGTCTTCAGTACTCGCCAGGTACTCCGCCCGAACCAGATACTTTCCTTGGATTCACTCTCTTGAAGGCAACCCACATGTCATCTTCAGGTATTGAGATCAAACGATCCTTGGGAGACATGGGGGTGAGTTCATCTAGTAGCAAAGCTTTGCTGTCCCCTACGTTGCAAGATTTAGCTTTATAGGAGGTTATGGTATTCAAACCCTGCCTTAGCTGTCGAACATCTCTCATTGATTCCAGTCTAGTCCGGAATCCACTTCACCTGTGAGATGGCTTTCTGGAGATCATACCTGAACCTCTTGTAGCGTTCTTGATCGCCAGGCTTGAATGCCTCGGATCTGGCTCTCAGCATGGTTCTGGATTTCATTGATCATCCAGGGTTTCTATTAGTGAAAACTCTGAACGATTTCATGGGGGCACACTCATCAATGGCTGTTTCAATAAAGTCTGTAACGACTCTGCTGTAGCCATTCAGGTCCTCAGATGAGTTCTTGAACACGGCCCAGTCCACTGACTCAAGGTAATCCTGTAACTGTTTCTTGACCTCCCGTGACCACTTCTTGATTGTCTTGATCTTTGGAGTCTTGCTGTTTATGATCTGTCTGAATGCAGGTAGTAGGAGTACAGGCAAATAATCTGACTTGCCAAGATACAGTCTCGGAAACAAACAACAGGTGTTCCTTACTGTAGTGAAGCATTGAACGCCTGGCTCAGAGTTGGAGAGCTCTTCCCAGAAACAGAGGGGTTCCTTGTGGCAATAAAGGACCAGGTGATTAACACACAAAAAAAATACAATAATAATGAAATGCCAACAAATTCAAAATGATAAATGCAGAAAATGCCAAGAGAAAACAGAAACAGGATCCTGCAGCAGTTTAACCCAATCTGATAACTTACACAGGCACAATCAAGAGGCAAACATCATCCATCAAAATCCTGCTTTAAAATACAAACTCATAAAAGACACCATATCACTATAAATACAAGCCTGATCCAGTTTTAGAGTCAGAATCCTACAAATTACATTACAACCATTATTACAGATAGGACAATCCATAATAACCATCTAGATATAACAAGAACAACTTAATTATTCCAAACACTCACAACATACAGAAATCAGCACACGAAAAACACAAGAAATATGCTGAATTAAAAGAGGAAATTTTAAGACTATGGAACATGAACAGGGTATACATTATCCCAATAGTAATATCCACAACTGGTATCATCCCAAAGTCACTACACATTAGCATGAAACAATTAGGCCTACATAGCAACATTTATGTAACTCTTCAGAAAGCCACAATACTATACACTAGAATAGTCCAAAAGTTCCAAGCAATTCAGAAATGTGTGTGCTTAACTATGCCTGTACCTCAGGTTTTCCCAGCTTATGCTGAGAAAAAAATAGATATAATAATAGTAAATAAATAAACAATAAATATCAAGAACATGAGACGGAGAGTCCTTGAAAGTGAGTCGATAGGTTGTGGGATCATTTCAGTGATGGGGCAAGTGAAGTTGAGTAAAATTATCCCCACTGGATCAGCAGCCTGATGGCTGAGGGGTAATAACTGTTCCTTTGGTTGTGTAAGAGTCCTGAAGCTCCTGTACCTTCTTCTTAGAGGCAGCAGTGAGAAGTGAGCATCACCTGGGTGGTTGCGGGCCCCTAAGGTTGCTACTTTTCTGTGACAATGCTCCATGTAGATGTGCTCGATAGTGCAGAAGGCTTGACCTGTGATTGACTAGGCCGTATCCACTATTTTGTGCAGGATTTTTTGTTCAAAGGCATTGGTGTATCCTTATCAGGCTACGATGCAACTAGCTGGGATACTCTCCACTGTATATCTGTATAAGTTTGTCAGGTTTTTGGTGATATCCCAAACCGACTAAAATTACTAAGAAAATTGAGGGACTGTCATGCTTCTTTGTGAAGACACTTGTGTGCTGGTTCTGGGATACTCCTTTAATATTTTGATGCCAAAGGTACTGACCCTCTCCAGCTCTGTTCCCCTAATCAAGACTGGCTCATGGAACTCTGGCAGAATTCCTTGCCCTCACAGAAAATGCTTGACTCACTGAGTGCCTCCAGCAATTTGTTTCTTTCACTAAAAGAATCCTTTTTATTGACTGACTAATTTTCCAGGAAACAATCAAAGACTGGAGTCACAGATTTACTGCGCATGGTAGCGTAACAGATAGTGCAATGCTTTACAGCACCAACCCTAACAACGGGATTCAATTTCTGTCACTGTTTGCATGTTCTCTTCATGACCATGCAGGTTTCATCTGAGTGCTCCAGTTTTCTCCCACATTCCTGAAGACATGTAGGTTAGGGGTGGTAAGTCATGGGCGTGCTACTTTGGCGCCAGAAGCCAACAACATGTGGGCTGTCCCCAGCACGTATTCAGACAATGTTGGTTGTTGACTAAGAATAACAGACTTCACTGTATGTTCAATGTTTCAACGTACATGTGACAAATCAAGCTAATCTTTTCTTTAACTCTTTAAATCAAGGTCATATTTGGTAAACACGTGTTGACTTATACAAAGTATATTGCTATACAGGCTAATCCTGCTTCCTAGCAGTTATCCAGTGGGTCGAAGTGCCTCATTTGTTTTGTTCATTTTTTTTGTGTGGGACAAGGGATTTGGGGGTTAATATGCCTGTTCCGTTATTTTGTTCTTTTTTGCGGGGAGGTGGGATGGGGGGTGGAGGTTGATGATTGTGCTGCCTTTTTTTTCTTTCTTGGTTTCATGGCTACCTGAGAATTGAAGAATTTCAGAGTTATATACTTCAATAAATGAAGCTTTGAACAATGTCAATTTCCACAATCAGTTGTCATCCGTATACTTTCCTAATGGGATGAAATTTTCTCTCTCCATCACCCTGAGAGCAGAACTCTGGATCCCTTCTCATACTCTAAAAGAATTCTTCCCAACTTCTCCTGATAGATTTAACAAATCACATACCTTAAGTCTACACACTGTTGTCTTCCACATCTTTTATTTAAAATAGAGAGACACACAAGGACATTTCATTCTTTAAGCCTGCTTTATCATCATCAATTTCCTTAGCTAATGAAAATATCAATTTCAGTTTTGAAATTTTCAAATTGTTAAGCTTCTTAGCTTTTTTAAGGAAAAAAAAGTGATCTAGGTTCAACTGCTTATGAACAGGTAGGTGAAGAATCATCTGAACAAGAGTTCAAGGAAATATATTGCAATATAATTTGAATTTGGTAAATTGAAATGAGTGTTAAAAGTAACATATTATTATCCAAATTAAGGCTCTTAATGGAATTTAATAGGAATACTTGGCTAAACTTTGTTAAACAGCTTCATAATCATCACTCCAGCTCTGAAATTCAAAGAATTTAGCCTGTTGCTTTAATCTGATTATGTCTGGTCTCTCTTCAGTCTAAAATCAATACCCTAAATCAAGTCTAAAATGAATTGCCAAAATTAATTGCTCTTCAGCTATACTTTTCTTGGAGGGAACGTTGGGGAAAAGTCACACTTCAATGCTCTGCATACAAGAAACGAAAATCAAAAAAATGCTAATAACCTAAAATAAGTGAAAATGCTGGGAAAGCTCATTACCTTATAATCACCACATACGCAATGGATATGTATTTATTTGTGTAAGTGTATCATTTAATTACCTCAGTCAAGTACCAGGAAGAGTTTTCGGTGTCAGATTTTTTACATCTTAGTATAAAGAAATGTTTTTTTGACAACACCCCTGTATGCTGCAACTCTTTTCTTGAGGTTACTGTTGGATTCTGGTGTTTAAATCCAAGGTTCTTTTAGAAGTCACGAACAAGGCATAAAACTTGTTGCTTCTTGATTGTTTTATTAAGAGCTGATAGAACAAAGAGAACAGTGACAGAACAGAATAAAGGGTCTTACTACTTGAAGAGAGGGGATCTAAATTAGAGATGATAGATTGCACCTAGTGCAAAACAGCTACTTTTATACCATAAGCATAAGAAAAAAATCATAAATAAGAGAAACAATTATAAAATACTTATTCAAAACTGCAGTAAAAAGGTAACCAATTAAGAAAATAGTAGCCACTTAATGCAGTTCAAGCTTCCAGAATTACACTTCATATAGCCATTAGAAACATATTAATCTGTGTGTATATAAAGGCTATTTAAAATACAGATAATAAATTGTTAAACTGTGAAGAAAATGACAATTAAGCAGTCGGATCCAACAGTTAGGTCATTTTGTTTTGAACTCAGTCTCCAGAAAAAGTAATTCTGCATCTGATCCAAGAACACCTTTATTATTGTCAGATGCAAAATCCTATTTATCTTCTATATTCCCCAAAATATCAAAAAAAACATATGAAAGATATCCTAATTACTGTACACATTATACTGCCAATATTCAAGGGAAACTACAGTGCAAAAGTAATGACCCATAAATTCAACTATGTGACTCTCTTTCTTTGGAAGTTAAACAAATTATTAAGTTTTAGTTGTGTTGTCACTTTTGGCTGGAAATGCACCTTCACCATTTTGGTAAAGACATCACATAGGGCAAAGTACATTTATAATTCTAGATTTTGAATGCCTTGATTTCATCTCAAATTTGCGACTGGTTGATGGATGAAGTTTGAATTCTGGTTAAGAAGGTGATGTGCTGGAAAAGTTTGCGGTCAGATTAGGATTTAGGGACGAGTTGGGAAGTTAAACATCAGGAAGTGTTGGCCAGAAAGAAATACAGTCTACAAATCAGTGAATTCAAATGAACCAAGGACAGTGGAAGCAGGCAGGCCAATTGTCTTCGTTCTTGCAATGTGCTTGGGAATGGAGGCTGCCAATTTCTGGAAGTTTTATGTCCTCCATTTTGTGAATTAAAGTCGCTTGGTTTGATCAGTGTTTTAAAGTAGACACAATGATGTTCCATGTAATCTGCTGGATTAGAGATCATTTCCAAATAAGTTATAAGACCATAAGATATAGGAGCAAAATTAGGCCATTTGGCCTATTGCATCTACTCCATCATTTCATTATTGCTGATTCAATTTTCCTCTCGGCCCCAATCTCCTGCCTTCTCCCCACATCCCATCATGCCCTGACCAATCAAGAAACTATCAACCTCTGCCTTATACATAAAGACATGGCAAAGAATTCCATGGATTCACCACTCTCTGGCTAAGGAAATTCCTCATCTCTGTTCTAAAAGGACGCCCTCTATTCTGAGGCTCCGTCCTCTGGTCTTAGACTCTCCCACCATAGGAAATATCCTCTCCACATCCACTCTATGAAAGCCTTTCAGCATTCAATCAGTTTCAATTAGGTCACTCCTCATTCTTCTGAATTCCAGTGTATATAGGACCAGAGCCACCAGACACTCTTCGTATGACAAGCCATTCAATACAGAAATAGTTTTCTTGAAACTCTTCTGAACCCTCTCTAGTTTCAGCACATCCTTTCTAAGATAAGGGGCACAAACCTGCTTACAATACTCCAAGTGAGTTCTCACCAGTACTTTATAAAGTTTCAACATTACATCCTTACTTTTATATTAGAGTCCTCTTGAAATGAATGCTAACATTGCACTTGTCTTCCTCATCACTGACTCAACCTTGAAATTAACCTTTAGAGAATCCTGCACAAGGACGTTCAAGTCCCACTTGCACTTCAGTTTTTTTGTATTTTCTCTCCATTTAGAAAATAGTCAACACTTTCATTTCTTCTATCAAAGTTCATGACCATACACTTCCAGATATTATGTTTGATCTGCCACTTCTTCGCCCATTCTCCCAATCTAAGTCCTTCTATAGCCTCTTTACTTCCTCAAAGCTATCTGCCTCTCTACCTATCTTCATATCGTCTGCAAACTTTCCAATAAGGGCATCAATTCCATCATCCAAATCATTGTCATATAAACTAAAAAGAATCAGTCCCAACATAGACCCCTGTAACATTGCTAGTCACCACCAGCCAGTCAGTAAAGGCTCCCTTTATTCCCATTCTTTGTCTCCTTTCAATCAGCCACTGCTTTATCCATGCTAGTATCTTTCCTGTAATACCATGGACTTGTAGCATGTGAAGCAGCCTCTTGTGCAGCACCTTGTGAAAAGTCTTCTGAAAATTCAAGTACACAACATTAACTGATTCTCATTTGTCTATCCTGCTCATTATTCCTTCAAAGAATTCTAACAGATTTGTCAGGCAAGATTTTCCCTTGAGGAAACCATGCTGACTACGGCCTATTTTATCATGTGTCTCCAGGAGACCCATCCTTAATAATCAACTCCAACATCTTCGTAACCACTGAGGTCAGACTAACTGACCTATAGATTCCTTTATTCTTCTTCTCTCCCTTCTTGAAGAGTGGAGTGATATTTGCAATTTTCCAGTCTTCTGGAACCATTGTGAAATCCAGTGATTCTTGAAAGATTATTACTAATGCCTCCACGATCTCTTAAGCCACCTCATTCAAAATTCTGGCGTGTACAGGATCTGGTTCAGGTGACTGATCTATCTTCAGACCTCACAGTTTTCCAAGAACTTTTTATCTAGTTATGGTAACTTCACACACTTCATGACCCCTGACACTCTGGAACATCCACCATACTGCTAGTGTTTTCCACAGTGAAAACAGATGCAAAATATTTATTCAGTTTGTCTGCTATTTAGTTGTCCCCCATTACTATCTTTCCAGCATAATTTTCCAGTGGTCCAATATACACTCTCACGTCACTTTTACACTTTATGTATTTGAAGAATCTTTTAGTATCCTCTTTAATATTTTAGCTAGGTTATTTTCATATTCCATCTTTACCTTCTTCAGTACCTTTTTTAGTCATCTATTGTTGGTTTTTAAAAGCTTCCCAATCCTCTAACTAATATCTGCTTTACTCTTTGGCTTTGATTTCTCTTGTTAGTCATGGTTGTATCATATTTCCTTTAGAATACTTTGTCCCCTTTGAGATATATCCTATGCCTTCTGAATTGCTTCCAGAAATTCCAGCCATTGCTGCTTTGCCATCATCCCTGCCAGTGTTATTTTCAAATCATATTTGTGAGATGTTCTTTGATTGTATATGACATGTAGGTTTGTGAATATCGAGGTCTGTGTCTGCCCCAAGAGATTTGAGCAGGTTGCTGACTGAAATAAAGAGCCATAAATTACCAGTTGTCACTTGCTGGAAATCAGGCAATAAGTGGATGCTGGCTTGAAGCAGAGCCAATAAAAAGGTGTTAAAGGTCAGTCATACGACCTGTAGCCAATGACACTGAAAAGTAACATTTGAACTGGTAAAGAATGAGTATAAAAGCAGAGGTTTTCAGATACAAGACAGTGATAACTAGGAGATTCACTTTGTGGATGTGAGGTGCCTCACGGACATCGAGGTTCAAAACAGACTATGAACAACATATGGTCAGCAGAGACTTCTTTTTAATTGGTATTATCTTTTCTATTCTCTGACTGTTTGCGGAAGGTCAGGAAAACTTAGTAGGTGTAGACATAGGTATTCGGGTTGGGCAAGTTAATATGTTCTTCTGTTGAGACAATAAAGTACTTGTTGGTAATTACAATTTCCTTTCCTCTCCTTCCTGTGCCTCTCTGATTGTTATTACAAGGGCTGAATAGTCTAGGTCTCCATTCCACATTCAAAGGTCAGCTATATGGACATGTGATAAAGGACTTCCATGGACAAATATTGAGCCATTAATCACTGTGGACGAAAACCTGTGAGGACAAAGAAACCGCGGTTGCCAGCTCTGGAATCTCAGAGGCTGTGTGGGTGTGGAAGTTGTGGTCAGGCAAGGGTTAAAAAGACAATGCTCAAGCAAGCACGCAAACACGAAGAATTTTGCAGATGCTGGAAATTCAAGCAACACACATCAAAGTTGCTGGTGAACACAGCAGGCCACGCAGCATCTCTAGGAAGAGGTACAGTCGATGTTTCGGGCCGAGACCCTTCGTCAGGACTAACTGAAAGAAGAGCTAGTAAGAGATTTGAAAGTGGGAGGGGGAGGGGAAGATCCAAAATGATAGGAGAAGACAGGAGGGGGAAGGATGAAGCCAAGAGCTGGACAGGTGATTGGCAAAAGGGATATGAGAGGATCATGGGACAGGAGGCCCAGGGAGAAAGAAAAGGGGGAGGGGGACCCCCCCCCTCAAGTAAGCAAGGCTAGAGTAACTGTGACTCTCTTAAGGGGGCGGGCCCTCTGTCCAGCGGGCCAACAAGGACTCTGTGATAAATACTGGCTGGGACATTTTGACAGTGGGGCATGAACCAATTGTTATTGGGGGTAAAGGAAGCGTGGGTGATTGTTATCGGGGGTAAAGGAAGTGCGGCTGATTGTTATCGGGGGTAAAGGAAGCGGGGGTGATTGTTATCGGGGTAAAGGAAGCGGGGGTGATTGTTATCGGGGGTAAAGGAAGCGGGGGTGATTGTTATCGGGGTAAAGGAAGCGGGGGTGATTGTTATCGGGGGTAAAGGAAGCGGGTGATTGTTATCGGGGTAAAGGAAGCGGGTGATTGTTATCAGGGGTAAAGGAAGTGGGGGTAATTGTTATCGGGGTAAAGGAAGCGGGTAATTGTTATCGGGGGTAAAGGAAGCGCGGGTAATTGTTATCGGGGGTAAAGGAAGCGCGGGTAATTGTTATCGGGGTAAAGGAAGCGCGGGTAATTGTTATCGGGGGTAAAGGAAGCGGGTAATTGTTATCGGGGTAAAGGAAGCGCGGGTAATTGTTATCGGGGTAAAGGAAGCGGGTAATTGTTATCGGGGGTAAAGGAAGCACGGGTAATTGTTATCGGGGGTAAAGGAAGCGGGTAATTGTTATCGGGGGTAAAGGAAGCGGGTAATTGTTATTGGGGGGTAAAGGAAGCGGGTAATTGTTATCGGGGGTAAAGGAAGCGGGTAATTGTTATTGGGGGTAAAGGAAGCGGGGGTAATTGTTATTGGAGGTAAAGGAAGCGGGGGTAATTGTTATTGGGGGTAAAGGAATGCTCAAGCAAGGATAGCTTGAGGCAGTTGTAGTCAAGTGAGACCTTTGAAGTGACACTACCAGATTTCTACAGATAGGTGAGAATGACTGTGGTAGTGTGTAATCAACCGGGAACAAAACAGCAGGTGCCAGTGTTATACAACATAGGAATAATGAACAGATGTAAAATACAGCTAACAACTAAGGGACAATTGCTTTATTAACTTCAAAATGTCATTGGTTGTTAGTTTGTAGCTTCTATTGATTTTCAGCATCTCTATTGTGAATGGCAATTGATCTTGCAAGTAAGGAATTCAAACATATACAATTGGTCAATACTGATATGCCAATTCTGTATACAAACAGCAGTTTTCTGTCCTGGCTTCATAACAATGTAGTGACATGGCCATGCTGTTCTCGTTGTGCATAAGTAAAATAAAATATATTTGAGTCATAAGAGTGCGTGTGTTCTAGAAACATAGAAAACCTACAGCACAATACAGGCCCTTCGGCCCAAAAAGTTGTGCAGAACATGTCCCTACATTAGAAATTACTAGGCTTACCCATAGCCCTCTATTTTTTCTAAGCTCCGTGTACCTATCCAAAAGTCTCTTAGAAGACCCTATCGTATCCGCCTTCACCACTGTTGTCGGCAGCCCATTCCATGCACTCACCGCTCTCTGAGTAAAAAACATACCCCTGACATCTCCTCTGTATCTACTCCCAAGCACCTTAAACCTGTGTCCTCTTGTGGCAACCATTTCAGCCCTGGGAAAAAGCCTCCGACCATCCACATGATCAATGCCTCTCATCATCTTATACACCTCTATGAGGTCACCTCTCATCCTCCGTCACTCCAAGAAGAAAAGGCCGAGTTCACTCAACCTATTCACAGAAGTCATGCTCCCCGATCCAGGCAACATCCTTGTAAATCTGCTCTGCACCCTTTCTATAGCTTCCACCTGCTTCCTGTAGTGAGGTGACCAGAACTGAGCACAGTACTCCAAATGGGGTCTGATCAGGGTCCTATATAGCTGCAACATTACCTCTCAGCTCCTAAATTCAATTCCATGATTGATGAAGGCCAATACACCGTACACCTTCTTAACCACAGAGTCAACCTGCGCAGCTGCTTTGAGCGTCCTATGGACTCGGACCCCAAGATCCCTCTGATCCTCCACACTGCCAAGTCTTACCATTAATACTATATTCTGCCATCATTTTTGACCTACCAAAATGAACCACTTCACACTTATCTGGGTTGAACTCCATCTGTCACTTCTCAGCCCAGTTTTGCATCCTATCGATGTCCCACTGTAACCTCTGGCAGCCCTCCACACTATCCACAACACCTCCAACCTTTGTGTCATCAGCAAACTTACTAACCCATCCCTCCACTTCCTCATCCAGGTCATTTATAAAAATCACAAAGAGTAAGGATCCCAGAACAGATCCCTGAGGTTTTCCTCTAGGTTTAGATTTTTTTTGTCTCCAGCAATACCTCAACATCAGATGTGCAATTTGAGAACACGAATGTGAATGATAGTGACACTGGAAATAAAGTTGTATTTCAACAACAAATTGAAGTTGCCTGTACCCCCAAAGTTAATGTCACAGACCTGAAGGTTATGAGTAAGTGCGCATCCCCTATTTTACCTTTCAAAAATTGAAAACAAATTCTGGATTGAAGAAGAAATGAGAACCAAAAGTTAACATTAGAAATTTACACAGGTGACTTTCCCCTAGATGGTGAGCTAATCAATTTCTTTGAAAGATAGGATCTTGGACCACATTACATCAGTAAAGATACAAATTAATCGGATAGTAAAAGCACAAGATGTTATTTGTCTCTGAACCAATCTGGCTCTGCAAATGGAATGTAGCCAGGCACGTTCCTTTTCTTTCTCTGCAGAGTCAACTACCTATTTCAGCTGATTTGAGTAAATATTACATTGTCATTTTGCAATTAGCACATTGTAACTGCTGATAACTAACTAGAGCATTATTGATAACAACCTCACAAAATGGGTTATGGAATACTACAAAGTCCAATTAAAACTGGATAATTTCTCTATGTTCCTGTTCAGTAGCATTGTAGAAATACCTTGAGCAGGACCGTGGTAGTTTAAGAAAGTAGCTCACTGTCACCATCTTGAGGGCTATTTGAGACCGTAAACAGATGCAAGCTTTGTCAACAAGGCACTGAATATATAAATGAATTTTTAAAAGAAATATTATTCTTCTCAAGCTCATCACACATGTAATGAAATATGAAGTCAGCTATAGTGACAAGACAATAAAATCAGACTATTTACAGTATGTTTTCAAAAAATTTCTTACAGGAAAAATAAACATCAATTTTCAATCAGGAACATTTAAGTCTATAATTTGACATCAATTACATTATTTGGTATTAACTGTGTTCTGCAAAACAGCTGGAAGAAATAGCTCAGGTGATTTTAATGATAGCATAATGCAAAGACAAAGAATGTTCTTTCAAGTCCCACTCTCTGATTAAGTAGAATATGATGACTCCAAAGGACAAGCTGCTTGGATGAACTCATGTTATAAGTAGTTTGCTTTGAATTAGCCAGAAATTATGTGACCAACGATATCGATTGCTCTGTACATACTCCCTTTGAAAAACTAGCATTATTATTTACAGCCACTTAAATTGCAACAGCAGCAAAATTTACAGTTTTTAATGTCATTGCTATATTACTGAGTTCAACTTCTGGTGCAAAATTGCATGCAGATATTCATATACTGCTGTCAGTAATACCCTGCTCCTTGCAATGCTCAAAGTTCAAAGTATTTTTATTATCAAACTGCCTACTATGTCACTATATACTACCCTGAGATTCAATTTCTTGTGGGCATTCATAGTAAATACAAAGAAACACAATAGAATCAATGAAAAACTGCACACAACAAAGACAAACAACAAATTGTGCAAGTATTCAAAGGATGGTTGGATGGGATGGATGGCAAGCATTGAGAACCTAAGCTGTAGAGTCCTTGAAAGTGAGTCTAATTGGTTGTGGAATCAGTTCAGGGATGGGGTGAATGAAGTTATTCCTTCTGGTACAAGAGCCTGATGGGGTTAAGGGGTGATAATTGTTCTAGAACCTGTTGCTGTGCAACCAGAGGCTCCTGTACCTCCTTCCTGATGGCAGCAGCAAGAAGTGGGCGTGGTGGAAGACCTTGATAATGGATGCTGCTTTTCTACGACAGTGCTCCTTGCACATGCTCAATGGTGAGGACAGCTTTTCCGTTGATGCACTGGGCTGTATCCACTATTTTTTTTAGGCGTTTCTGTTGAAAGGCTTTGGTGTTTCCATACCAGGCCACGATGCAACCAGTCAATATACTCTCCACTGCGCATCCACAGAAGTTTGACAAAGTTTTAGACGACATGCCGAACTTTCACTAACCTCAAGTAAAGTAGAGGTAATAATTTTAAGTTGCTGACCCTCTCCAACTACGATCATATGAGGAGGATTTGGTAATGGAGCTCTGGTTTCCTCCTCCTGTAGTCAGTAGTCATTCATTTGTTTTGCTGATACTGAATGAGAGGTGGTTGTTGTGGCACATTAGCCAGATTTTCAATCTTCCTCCTATATGCTGATTCATTACCACATTCGATTCGGCCAACAAATGCAATGCTACAATTAACTCCAAAATTACAATCTGACGACATCAAAATTTACTGAATGAGGTAAATTTGATGTACACAGGACTAAATATGTATAACAATGTTCATTAGCTTAGTAGAGGTTATATCCTTGAATCAATTTGCTGAGTGTTTAGATGAAATTTATTTTCAAAAAAAGAAATTTTTTTGTCAAGAATACCACATGAGTTTGTAGACTGATGTTAGCTTTTTTAAAAACAGAACAATTTTTTTTAAAAACTCATTAATTTCAGGACATTTGAAGCAACTGCAAAGTTCATCAAGTACACAGACAGTATAACATTAGACAAACTGGATTTGGAAATGTTGCAGTGGATTGATCTAGATAATTTTGAAATGCAATTGATTGATTTACAAAGCAACTCAATTTGGAGGCAAAATTTGTTGACTTAAGAGCTGAACTAGAAAATATCAAAAGATATTGGTTTGGTACTGGACTTAACTGAAAAATTTTACAATGGAAATATTAACAGTATGCGCGAGTAATTATTTTCAGTGATGAACCTGGTCAATTCTAATTATTTAAGTAGACGTACTAATGCTCTCAAAACCAACGAAATACAAACTAGATGCAAAATATTTGTTATTGTTAGTGCAGCAACAAAAGTCTCACTGAGTATAGAGTGTGATTATTATCCTTTCCTTGATCTTTTATGAGTGTCACACCTTGCTATCAGGTGTGGGTGAGCATGCTCGATGAGGGTCACCAGTTGAGAAAACAGATGGTAAGCCGCAACAGCACATTAGTACAGAGGATTTTATTTAGAGCCAGGTGGGGGGGAAAGAAAAAGAGCAAAAGCTCTCCAAAGGCTGTGGAAAAGGAAGTATTTACAAGTAGACCAGTGTAAACAATCATGTACAAAAACTTATAAATATACAGAGGCTTTCTCCATGACACACTTTGTCATTAACTGTCCAATATAACTGTTCACCAACTGTCAAATCCAACCCTCGCACCTTTCAGCAAAGCCAAACTGAGGGTTTAAATCCGCCTGCATAGGGTATAGTGCGTCTACTCCAACCAACCCAGGCATTATTTTAGGACATCCCAAACTGACCCTTGCGTCTTTTGGGGCCATTCTGCTGTCTACAAACCCATGTAACAGTGTTGGTGAAAATAAATGAAACTGTTTGGAATGCCTGTGTCTTGAATCCTAATTTTTGAGTTATAAACCAGTACAGCACATTAACTGAAGGGATTGTTTTGACCAGCAGAGATAGTGATTGCTTTACTGTAAATGGTGAACTGCCAAGAAGTGCAGAATGGGAGGGCAAAGTGTGTGAACTACTGAGGAAACTAGACCAGGGACAGAACGAAGAGGTGTGACTAACCAGGCAAAGGGGCAAGGTTAGCGGGAGAATTAGCATTGTCAATCTGTTATTTCACAATGAATGTGCACCACAGTTTATAATCTCATGTTCACATTTCTTGTGTTACATATGAGGTACAACACAATAACTATACCACTTAGAAAGAATGTTATTTTTCCATCATCTTTTTAAAAGGTTTTCAAAAATGATTTATTTCAATCTGTCTGCTATACTTTTATTAATAGTAAAACAATGAATACACATAAATAAGCAACAGGATTCATCCTTTTTCCTTTAAAAATGTATATAATGATAGCTACTAATCAATGATAATCTCGCTCAAGATTACTATGGCACCCCAGAGGATGTCTTCTTTAGAAGACTATCACCAATTTGGACACAGTTTCAAAGAGGTTCACCACTCCTACATCACATCAATCCTGGTCAAGAGCTCTGCAAGAAAATCTTAAAAAGTTTGCCATACGCAATTTCCCCAGCACAGAGCTGTGCTGCACTGCTTAATTAGATTATGAATTTCTAAAAGTACTGTTGTAACTTCCTTAATTGACAGTTTTTTCCAGTAAGAAATAACAGGCCCATAGCTGCCCACCTTTTGCCTTCCTCCTTATTTGAATATTGGCAGCTTTCCAATTACATTTCCTTAGCCTCATATTCTCGGGGTCAACATGCACTTCACCATCTCTCGTCCATACAGAAACTCTTCATGAACAACCCATTTACCTTCAAATGACTAAACATGTAATTCCATTTTATCATTAGAGGATTACAAATTGAACTAAAGCCATTCATGCACCTCATCTAAAATGTGAGCCGTTCTCACCTTTTCTATAAATTGTGGTTAAGTACCCTCAAAAGTCAAGATACACAATTTGAAGCCAGTAGTATTATTTTCTGCATATTTTCCAAAAGTAGAGCATGCAAATTGAAAACAATCACAGAGGCACAAAAACAGTACAATAACATTAACAACACACTTAAAATCACTAACAGAGCCTAAACTAACGTCCAGTGTGAAAGTCAGTAATCATCATATCAGGCACCTTCAATGGATATCTCAAATAAAAACCAACATTAATCAGATCACTGAAGAATATATACAGACAGCTTTGTGCTGTATCAAAAGTAGAACTGACTTGCCTGTTTTCTGACGGCAATAGTGAAAGTAATGCCAAAGCAGAAAGTTTGCGCCTCTCTGGTTGTGTGATGTTATCCATTCGCTCAACCCACATCTCAATTAAACTGCCAAGAAGCTGATCCATCTATATAGAAGGTAAATTCAATGGATTAAAAGTTCAAATTAAGTTAAATAGTTTGACAATGGAGAGATTCATTTTAAAATTTAGATCTTAATAGTGCAGTCACATTAATAAACATATTAAGATGTGATGTTCAATCATAATTATAATCTGAATAAACATTGAAATGAAAATGAGACTAAAAAGCTAAAAAGTTGTGTTTATGACAAACCAATTGCAAAAAATGCAGATAACTAATCTTAAACTGACAAAAAGTTACCAGAATTGACCCAAAAATTCAATTAGGACAGTACAATGTTCCTGTGAAAATCATTATTCAAATTTTCCAAAGTCTAATGTTTGTAAACAAATGAAATTACAGTGAAATGTGCTCATTAAAGAAAATAACAGATTAATTTTAATACATTTGAAATTCCAGTTCCTTGACAAATCTCTCCCACAATGCACCAGTTCTGCTGTACTTTACATGATTACCTAACTGAATGCAGTATTTACTTACTTTTGGAATGCATTGTTTAATTACATAAATTCTTTTTAAATAAGAAATCGTTTCCAAACAATTTCTTGGATTTTATTTCTGACGGTCCTACATTTCACCATTCCCAATACCTTGCAGTTTCAAGAATACCTCCGTGCTTCAAGAATAAATTGGTATCCCCTAATTTAAACATCATTTCAACAGCATTTGATTTTATATCATTTTTGGTCCAATTTTCCCACATGCTTTTGTACAAAATATACTGGATTGTGGGAATGATTGTTACATGGCAAACTTGCCAGCACACTTTTCAGAAAAGCTACATGAGTACCTTAAACTGTTTATTCAGTAGTTAAGAACATACATAATCAGGGATAATGATGGTGTTTAAAGAAACACAGAATTGTAGCCACCCAATTGAAATTCCAAAGACAAGATATAAAATCTGTAATTTAATAGTGACAATGGAAAATTAAACTACTTCAACATAAAATGAGAAACAATAGCTTGAAATTCTATTCTGTTCAAATGTGAACAGTGAAGTATGCCAGAATTTTTACTGTCAAATAAAGTATATCGTATTGCTTCAAATATCAAAGTCAAATAATAGAGTATTTCTGAAACTTTTTATATACAAAGCTTCAGCGAAAAATTCACAGAAGACAAAAAATGCATAAAAAGATTAAACCTATAAAAATAGATTTATAAAGTACATCAATATATTCAGTAAAACAATATCTTCTTTAATCTATCTGAGATTGTATTACCTATTATAGCTAAAATAGGTAGAGTTACATTGCTTATCTTTGCTATACTACTTTGCAACTATCAATTTCTAAACCTGTGGTTGTGACTTCCATCATACAGTTGTGTCAGAAATGGACTTGTCAGCACTTACCTCACGATTAAGCTCTAATGCAATCTGGTTGAGGAGGGAAGAGAAGAAGACGGTATTTTGCAATAGCACTCGTCCTGTGATGCCCAGGTATGTAGACATTATCACTGGATATCTCTGAAGTACATGAAAATACAAATTCTGTTCAATGTGGTTCGTTTATGTGCCTATTTATTCCAACAAAAATAAATGTTCTGAAGGTTTCCTTTGTTAATCCTTTAGTTCTCCTTTCTTATGTTGAAGAAATTTTAAAAAATAGTAACCATCCATCTGAATAGACAAGGGAAATAATTTTATTTTTAGCATCATAACCTGTTCAATTACAAGACAGCCCAAATGCCTTCATACAAAATGCTAGTTTACTTGCTCAAATACGATGCAACCACTTTATAAATAATTTAATGATCTGAAATATCAGGATTGGTCATTTAGTTTCTGAATGATGTCAATAGCTAGGCTAATTAAGGGCAATAAATACCCTATTAGGCAAGCTCACTCAAAAATTTGATATTGGAAACTCAAAATAGAAAACGCTGGAAATCCTTAGCATCACTGGAGAAAGAAAAAGAGTTAGTGTTAGCTTAGAGAATGACAGAAACCTTGCTTCTTTTCCCTCTCTTCATTATTTTCATTCATCTTTTTCTATTTCTCTTCCAGACAGATCTGAAAAAATAGCAGATAGAATTTAATGAAGACAGGTGCAAGGTGTTGAACTTTGGGAGGACGAACCAGGTAGAACTTACACAGTGAACGGTAGGGTAATAAGCAGTGAGGTAGAACGAAGGAACCCGAAAACACAGAGCCATAATTCCTTGAAAGTCACAGGTAGATAGGGTGATAGAGAACTTCTGGCACACTGACCTTCATAAATAAACGTATTAACTACAGGAGTTGGCATGCTATGCTCAAGTTGTACAAGACATTGGTGGGACCTAATTTAGAGTATCGGGTTCAGTTCTGGTCATCCACCTACAGGAAGTATATCTGCAAGATAGAATTGGTGCAGAGGAAATTTACAAGAGTGTTGCCAAGACTGGAGGACCTAAGTTACAGGGAAAGATTGAATAGGTTAGGACCTCATTCCCTAGAGTGTAGGAGAGTGAGTGATTTGATAGTATACAAAATTATGAAGGGTATAAATAGGGTAAATGTAAACAGACTTTTTCCCACTGAGGTTGGGTGAAACTAATACTAGAGGTCATAGGTTAAGGGTGAAAGGTGAAATATTTATGGGGAACTTGAGGATGAACTTATTCACTCAGAGGGTGGTAAGAGTGTGGCATGAGCTGCCAGCAGAAGTGGTGGATATGGGATTGATTACAACATTTGGATAGGTACATGGTTGGGAGGTGTATCGAGGGCTATGGTCTGGGTGTAGGGCAAGCGAACTGGGAAGATTAATGGACTTCATGGGCCAAAGGGTCTGGTTTTTGTGTTACACTGTTCTATGACTTTTAGACTGCTCTCTCTCAGTTGGTACGACTTGTGTCAACCAGCCTTATTACCCTTCAACCAGCAGACTTCTGAAACAGTGTGGGTGATTTCACTCATCTCAACACTGAACTCAACCTATGAACTCACTTTCAAGGACACAATCATGTTCATAGTATTTTTATTTACTTATTGATTATCTGTTTTCTTTGGTATTTGCGGTCTGTCTTCTTTTCCACTAGTTGCTTGTTAGTTTGTGTTTGCATGCAGTTTTTTATAGGTTCAATTATACTTCTTTGTTCTATTGTGAATTCCTGCAAGAAAATGAACCCTGGGTAGTACAATATATGGTGGCATTTCATTATTTCTCTTCACCTCTCTCCCTTTCCTGGAACTCAAAAATTCCATCTTTCCCTTGTATTGATTGAAGTAATTGGCCTGAAACAATACCTCTGCCTCCCTCCCCAGAAATGCCAGCCACTTGATCAATTTAACATTTTCAATATTTTCTATGGTAGTTTAAGAACCTCAATGTAGCTTGCTGTGCAGCAGAATAAGATAAATATGAAAACTTTACTGAAATCAATAGTGAACCCATTAAGAGAAAATCTTAGTTGTAGAGAATAAATTAATGTTGCCAGTATATCCAATTGGCAGTTCGAGATGTATTTGAAGAGGTAGTTAAACTGCCCACTTGTGTTAAACACCAAAACCCCAGAGAAACCTCCTAACAGTATATCCTCCCAGGTCTTGAATATTAATGCCAATTTTTAATTGGGAGTTAAACACATTCATGGCTATATATTTTACAAAATTCATATACAAATGCTCTAAAATTGAGACTAGTTAGAACAAGGAAATATTGCTTGTTCCTAGAGCTTTTGTTGTTGTTGTTTAGATGTTTAAGTCAGCTACCACAAAAATAATCTTGAAGTATTGTGAAGTGCCAGACAGGAAGGATAGGTGGGTGAATTTCATTATCAATGGCTGCCTTCACTAAGTGATGGCTGAGATTTTTCCAGCTGTGCACTGTGAACCTTTATCATCAGAGAACAGTTGGAAAATGGGGAATGAGGAATGGGCTAATAGAAGACTTGAGTCTTGCAAACGTTGAACCTAAGATCCACTCACTTGCATGCTTCAGTGTACGAATTAATGTTAACTTGGACAGTAACCTCAAGACATGTCTGCATACACAGACATTATCAGTGTACTGCAACTAGATGACTACGGTCAAGGTGACCTTGGTTCTTGAAAATGCTTGACAAATGTCAAGTCATCACTGTCCACAAGGTCAGACATTTTGTATGGTGAGATTTAATAAATACAGTGCATTCCTCCAAAGCCATCAGCTATGGTATGTGGTGAACCACATCACCCACAGGATTAATTCCATTTGATTTCTTGTGTTGGCAGGCAGTGAAATATCAGCAATTAATCTGAGGCTGGAACTGGGTTTGGAAACATTAGAAGTAAAAGAACGTGGGTAATTGTAGATACAGCTGGGGTTTGGAACACTGGGGATGGAAGGGGTTGTCAGGGAAGGACTGACCGACTGAAACATACAAGTGTACAAGCTAAAGGTTAAAAAGAGATTGACATATCCATGAAGGGATTACCACAGGATGCCATTGCTGCTTAAGACTATAACACCACAAGACCTAGAACCAGAATGAGGTCATCTGGCCCATCAAGTCTGCTCTGCCATTCAATCATGGCTGATACTTTTTACTCCTCCTCAGCCCCACTCCATAACCTTCAACTCCAAGTCCATTCAAGAACCTATCAAGCTCAGCCTTAAATACACCCAACAGCTACCTGTGGTAGCAAAACAAGCAAATTCAACATCCTCTGGCTGAAGAAATTTCTCCACATTTCTGTTTTAAATGGATGCCCCTCTACCCTCAGGCCCAGCCCTCTTGTCATAGACTTTACCCCACCATGGGAAGCATCCTTTCCACATCTACTCTGTCTACACCTATCAACATTTGAAAGGTTTCAATGAAATTCCACCTCATCCTTCTAAATTCCAGCAACTACAGACGCAGAGCCATCAAATATTCCTTACATGATAACCCTTTCTTTCCCAGAATCATCCTTGTAAACCTCCTCTGAACCCTCTCCAATGCCAGCACATCCTTTCTTAGAAAAGGAGCCCAAAACTGTTCACAATACTCAAGGTGAGGCTTTACCAGTGCCTTATAAAGCCTCAGCATCTCAGCCCTGCTCTTGCATTCTAGATCTCTTGAAATGAATGTTAACATTGCGTTTGCCTTCCTTACCACCGACTTTACCTACAAGTTTACCTTTAAAGTGTTCTGTACAAGAACTCCCCAGACCTTCTGCATCTCAGAATTTTGGATTTTCTCCCCATTTAGAAAATAGTCTGCACATTTACTTCTACCAAAGTGCATGACCATGCATTTTGCAATACTGTATTTCATCTGTCACTCTTACTCATTCTCCCGATCTGTCTGAATCCTTCCACAGCCTACCCAATTCCTCAACACTACCTGTCCCTTCACCAACCTTCGTATCATCTGCAAACTTGGCACCAAAGCCGTCTATTCCATCATCTAAATCATTGATGTACAGCATAAAAAGAAGCGGTCCCAACACAGACCCCTGCAGAACACCACTAGTCACTGGGAGCCAACCAGAAAAAGATCTTTATTCCCTCTCACTGCCTCCTACCAATCAGCCAGTGCTCTAATCATGCCAGTAACTTTCATGTAATACCATGGGCTCTTAACTTGGTAAGCAGCCTCGTGTGGCACCTTGTCAAAGGCCTTCTGAAAATCCAAATACACAACATCCACTGAATCCCCTTTATCTATCCTACTTGTACTCTCCTCAGAAAATTCCAACAGATAAGATTTTCCCTTGAGGAAACCATACTGACTTTGTCCTATCTTGTCCTGTGTTACTAAGTACTCCATAACCCCATCCTTGACAAATGACTCCAACATCTTCCCAACCACTGAGGTCAGACTAACTGGTCTATAATTCCCTTTCTGCTGCCTTCCTCCTTTCCTAAAGAGTGAAGTGACATTACCAGTTTTCTAGTCCTCTGTCACCATGCAAGAGTCCAATGATCTTGAAAGATCATTACTAATGCCTCTATCTTCCCACTAATTTTAATTTGTTTTATGCCCTCTCTTTTGCTTTTACATTAGCTTTGACTCCCTTGTCAGCCACAGTTGCACTATTTTGCCATTTGTGTATTTGTTTTTGGAATACATCTATCCTGCACCTTCCTCATTGTTCCCAGAAACTCTCACCATTGCTTCTCTGCTGTCATCCTTACCAGCACCTCCTTCCAATTTAATTTGGCCAACTCCTCTCTCATAACACTTTAATTTCCCTTACTCCACTGAAATACTGTTATGTCAGACTTTACTTTCTCCCAGTCAAATTTTAATTTGAACTCAGTCATATCGTGATCACTGCCTCCTAAGGGTTCTTCTACCTTAAGCTCCCTAATCACTTCTGGTTCATTACATAACACCTAATCCAGACTAGCTGATCCTCTAGTAGGCTCAACAACAAACTGCTCTAAAAAGCCATCTTGTAGGCATTCAACAAACTCACTCTGTTGAGTTCCATTACCAAAATGATTTTCCCAATCAACATGCATGTTGAATTCTCCAATGACTATCGTAACACAGCTTTTTTGACACGCCTTTTCTATTTCCCATTGTAATCTGTGGTCCACATCCCAGATACTGTTGGGAGGCCTGAATATAAGTGCCTTCAGGGACCTTTGACCCTTGCAGTTTTTTAACTCAACCTACAAAGATTTAACACCTTCCAATCTTAAGTCACATCTTGCTATAGATTTGATACCACCCTTTACCAGCAGAGCCATGCCACCCCCTCTGTCTATCTTCCTGTCCCTCAAATACAACGAGTAACCTTGGATATTCAGCTCCCAACTACAATCATCCTTCAGCCATAGTTCAGTGATTGCCACAACATCATACCTGGCAATCTGTAATAGTGCAACAAGATCATTCACCTTATTTCTTCTACTCCATGTATTGAGATAAAAATGTTGAGTGCATCCCTAATGCACAGATATTCACCTGGCTGGCTGCATTTTTTTCCTATCATCTGCCTATCATCCCTGACAGTCTGACTGAGTCATTGTCTTAATGGTATCCGCTTTTTTGTTCATTCTGAATCATTAAACCTTAATTGGTTCCAACAATTTGTTTTAATGGCTCACTCCACTTCCACAGGAAGTTAGTTGGAAGTGAGATGAGCAGTATGGTGAAAATGCTCTTTGACTGATGTAATCCATAATGTTGGTTGGGAAACAGCATTTTAGCCACTTGGAATGATGCCTCTTGACTGATGTAATCCATAATGTTGGTTGGGAAACAGCATTTTAGCCACTTGGAATGGATTGGGGAGGACAGAAGCAATGTCCCTCACTGAGAGAGACAGTGGCGGGGGTGGGGGGAGACTCATCTGTAGTTATAACGGTTAGTTTTACCTGATTTATTGGAGAGGGTTACAATTACAGCATCTTTCAGTTCCCCCAGTACATTCCCCATTTCCCAGAATGAACAATGATATTGCAGACTTGTGGCTAATGCTCGAAGTCACTGAGTTTTAGAACTACAGCAGGCTAACACCTGTTCCCAATGTTGTCTTTTATTTAACTAGGATATGATCTTACAGTTTATTTGTTATTCTGTAGTGGCAGAAAGGCTGTTGCAAATAGGCTACTATGTTAACATGTTAAAATTCAAGACGGTTTAATGCCATTTCTTGTATACAAGTGTAAAGGAGAACGAAATAATTGCTATTTCAGATCTGACACAGCACAAAAAAACACACAGCACAATAATAATAATAACTATCATTATTATTATAAAAACACAACAAATATAAATACTTAAGATAGCTTATATACATTGATTGTATGTCCATAAAGTGACACTAGGCAGAGGAGTGTCTACAGAAAATAGTAAAGAACCGATGGTTGGAGGTGTGAAGGTGTTGATCAGCCTTACTGCTTGGGGAAAGTAACTGTTTTTGATTCTGGTGGTCCTGACATCCTACGTAGCCTCCTCCTGATGGGAGTGGGAAAAACAGTCTGGGAGCAGGATGTCCATGTCAAGGTCAGAGTTGTGAGTGAGGTCTTTGAAGTGTTCCTTTCAGCAGTTGTTGAATAGCAGCTGCCTCTCTGTGCTTCATAAGTTCACAACTATTCTTGGCTCACAGTATGGTTGGACCTTGAATGTCTGGGCCTAACCAGTCTTGAATGTGTACATTTATGGCTATCAGTAAGTTGTTGGGCCTCCAATGTTGCTTCCACCCAACATATGTTCTTAAGTTAGGTCAAGGGTTTTCTGCTGGACATCTACTTACAGAATCTACTGCAATTATTTCTTTACCCATGGAAAACTGTAGAGATTCAATCCGGCTAAACCTTGTTTTTCTGATTAATTAGCTCATGGACATTCTCATTAAAACTACCCTGGTTCTTCTTGGTGCAAAAGCCAAGAGTCTATTCACCAGTGCCAATTACGGTGGAGTCCACAGAAGACAGCATACTGTGAAAATCCTGTGGTTCATGTGGCTAGGGAGTCTACAGGCTGCCTGACAAGAGCTCCCTATGGGGGATCCTGGGGAGATTGAACACTTATCTTCCTTGCCAGAATGTTTCTGGTGATTCTGTTTTGGGGTCAGTTTATTTTATTTGGATATATAGGATAGTAACAGGCCCTTCTAGGTCAACAAGCCCACACTGCTGATCACATGCATGAGACCAATTAATTTACTATCCCATATGTCTTTGAGATGAAACCAGAGCACCAAGAAACTCACACAATCATGGGGACTATGTGCAAACTCTTTACAGATAGTGGCGGAATTGAACCCAGGTCACTGGTGCTGAAATGGCATTACACTAACTACTATTCTATTGTGTTGTTTGATGGAGATAACAGAACAGATTAGACAGTGATCACTCCAGCAGCTTATGGTACATATTACAGCACCAGGTAGCACAAAAATTAGTACTGCTGTTTCACAGCTCCGGTGACATAGATTTAATCCTGACATTAGGTGCAGTTCAGATTGTACATATGATTGCTTTCCTCCCGGGTGATCTTATTTCCTCCCACTTCACGAAGATGTGCATGCAGCTTCAGTGGCTACTACAAGTTACCGCAGACGGTGAAATGAAAATTGCCTGTGTATGCTCTCACTCGGAAAGAACTGCCAGCTGATTCTGTTCATTGCTATAATCTCCTTCTTGGGTGTCACTTTTAAACTTGAGATATACGTGCTAGTCTTACAAATGGTTTGCTTAACACTATGTTAATATGAAACTGCACAGCACCTAATGCACATGTCATCCACGCATTAGATTTCTAAATTCCTACCTCTCCATCCAAGATTCCTTTAACCACCGTTGGAAGAAGTGGCTGAAACATCTGAGGCCCTAGTATAGGGTTCACTTTTAGAACATTTTCTACAACCTGTAAAATAATAATATTAACTGCATTAGAGGTCATGAAGAATTCTGAAACAGCTATAAAATTCTAGAAAATTGGTACAATTTTCAAAATACTTCAACAATGGAGAACCAAGGAAGATGTGATTTTCCATAATCTTGAACATAACTACAATGAATTAAGATGGCATGCAACACGTATGGAAAACAAATATTATAATTATTGGAGTTCCTAAATGATCATCTGATAAATTTCCGTCTTATAGTAAATTGTCCAATACATGAAAGACAACTGAAAATAGGTTAGGTAAATTACTTACATCTTAATTACATTTATGTAGTAGCATATATGTAATATAAACTAAACAAAAGAAAACTGATTTTGAGTTACTTTGTAACTGCTTGGAATGAATTTAAAATCCATTTGTTCCAGTTTCTTAGAACTCAGAGCAAGGGCTCACTTCTTCTACCTGAAATTTACAGTTTCAATTAAGAGCTTAATGCTCAAATCCAGCACACCAAACCCACAATGAAGACTATTAAGATCCGGCTGGAGGGTGCTGACTCTGTTCTTCAGCACCAATTCCAGCATGCAGACTGGAGTGCGTTTGCTGCCCATGCCACCAGACTCTCAGGTTAACATTGATTTATATACCAACTCTGTCCTTGAGCACATCAACAAGTGTGTAGATAGAGTGACATCACAAAGACAAATAAAAGTGTTCCTCAATCAGAAACCATGGATGAACAGAGAAGTTCGCCTCCTGATCAAAGCCAGAGATTCAGCCTTCAGGTCTGGAGACTGGGAGGCTTACAGCTCAGCCAGGGCCAACCTGAGGAGGGGAATCTCTCAGGCTAAATGCATATACAAACAGAGAATCGAGGAGCATTTCAACTCCTGGGACCCCCAGCGCATGTGGCATGGCATACAGGTCATTACAGACTTCAAACCACCTAGTACTGTGCCCACTTCCAGCTCTGCTTCCCTCCCTGATGAGCTCAATTACTTCTACACTCGCTTTGACCAAGAACAAGGAGGTCATCCTCAAAGCGGATCTCCCACCTGGTGAACTGCCTCTCTCACTTTCCACCTCCGATGTTTGTGCCACCCTGAGCAGGGTGAATGTATGGAAGGCAGCTGGTCCGGATGGAATACCTGGCCGTGTGCTCAGAGTCTCTGCAGGGCAGTTGGCCGGGGTCTTCACGGACATTTTTAATCTGTCTCTGGCCCAGGCAGTTGTCCCCACAAGCTTCAAGATCGCCACCATCGTGCCAGTGCCGAAGCATTCCACTGCCACGGGCCTGAATGACTTCCATCCAGTTGCACTCATCCCCATCATTGCAAAGTGCTTTGAGAGACTGGTTCTATCACATCTGAAATCCTGTCTGCCCTTTACCCTGGACCCCCATCAATTTGCCTATCGCACCAACAGGTCAACAGAGGATACCATCTCCACGGCACTTCACTCTGCCCTGACCCACCTGGACAGCCCCAACTCTTACATCAGAATGCTGTTCATTGACTTTAGTTCGGCATTCAATACTGTGATCCCCTCCAAGCTGATCGCCAAACTTCGCCAGCCTGGTATCAGCATATCCCTCTGCAATTGGACCTTGGACTTTCTGACTAACAGACCCCAATCAGTTAAGTCAGACAACCTCCCCACTCTCATCCTGAACACCGGCGTGCCTCAAGGCTGTGTGCTGAGCCCTCTTCTGTACTCCCTTTTCACCTACGACTGCGTTCCTGTACATGGTTCTAACTCCATAATCAAATTCGCAGATGACACCACAGTGGTTGGTCTGCTCAGAGGGGATGACGAGACGGCCTACAGGGACGAGCACCAGCACCTGGACGCGTGGTATGCCAACAACAATCTGGCCCTTAACACCCAGAAGACCAAGGAGATCATTGTGGACTTCAGGCATGCCAGGAGTCACACTCACGTCCCCATCTACATCAACGGAACTGTTGTGGAGCATGTATCAAGCTTCAAATTCCTTGGTGTCCACATTTCCAAGGATCTCACCTGGTCCCTGAACTCCTCCATCCTGATCAGAAAGGCACAAAAGTGCCTTTATTTCCTGCGAAGCATCAAGAAAGCTCACCTCTGTCCCAGGATACTGACGGACTTTTACCACTGTACCATTGAGAGCATACTCACCAACTGCATCTCAGTGTGGTATGGCAATTGTCCCGAATCAGACCGCAAAGCACTCCAGCGTGTGGTGCAAACTGCCCAGCAGATTATCGGCACCCAATTGCCCACCATTGAGAACATCTACCATAAATGCTACCTGGGCAGGGCGAAAAGTATTATCAGGGATGCATCTCACCCTAACCATGGACATTTTACTCTCCTCCCATCCCGTAGGTGCTACAGGAGCCTCCGCTCCCGCACCAGCAGGCACAGGAAGAGCTCCTTCCTTGAGGCTGTGACACTGCTGAACTTCTCATCACAGCACTAATCAGTATTGCATCCATATTTAACTGTCTCAGTACTTTTATATTTGTGGG
This sequence comes from Mobula birostris, assembly GCF_030028105.1. NCBI lineage: Eukaryota > Metazoa > Chordata > Chondrichthyes > Myliobatiformes > Myliobatidae > Mobula > Mobula birostris. Next base: position 48,128,219 of record NC_092372.1, on the reverse strand, counting down.
CTGTAGCACTTTTTTTATTCGCAGTTATTTTGTAAATAACACTATTCTTTGCCTTTCTGATCAAATGCTAAATGCATTTCATTGGCTTTGTATGTGTACTCGGCACAATGACAATAAAGTTGAATGTAATCTAATCTAATTATAGTCACTTTTTAAAAATAAATCTTGATGATTATATTTGCACAAGGAAATTTCAAATTAGATTCGTCCTCCAAATCTAATTTGTTTTTCAAAATTACAAATGCACCTGACAATATGTTGTTCATCAGTCCTAGATTGCTGCTTCTCCATGTCTTAATACCATGGGATACCAAACAAACCACTATTTACCAGGGTAACACTAAATTCAAATGTTTACATTTTATTTACTCTGAGAAACAATGACTTGCCACAGCAAACACAAGCAGTTTTTCCTAAGTTGGTATTCTTTGCACTCGATTATTTCACAGGGTGTGCTGCAACAATCTGAGTTCAGGCAATTGAGTTATTGAATCAAGATCAATAACTCAATCATTGGCTTTAAGTTCAACTCATCATACTGAAAAGCACAGTCAACATGAATTATGCCATTTTGAGCAGAGTTAGAAAGAGAGAATTCTTCCATCAGGAATTTAGAGTAACACACAAAATGCTGGAAGAATTCAGCAAGTCAGGCAGTATCTATGGAAAGGAATAAAGAGGCAACGTTTCAGGCCGAGATCCTTCATCAGGACTGGAAAGAAAGGGGGAAGAAGCCCAAATACAGTGGTCAGGGAAAGGGAGGGAGAACAAGCTAGGTGATAGGTGAAGCTAGGTATGAGGGAAGGTAAGTGGGTGCTGGTGAAGTGAGCAGCTTGAAGGTGACAGGTGGAAAAGGTAAAGGGCTAAAGAAGGAATCTGATTAAATAGAAGAGTGGGCCATGAGAGAAAGTATTTAGAAATCCTTTGTCAGAATTCATGAAGTACGGAAAGATGGCATTCCTGAATTGTCCACTTGAATTTCTTATGAGAAGGAACTGTATCTGGGCTATACAGAATGCAAAGTTGACTACCTTGCTCAAAAACACTCTTTTGAGATCTTGATCTTGAAACAACTTTTGCTCCAACTTACCAAAGGCTGTGTCAGCATACTGAACACAAGAGTAAATTTCATCCTGAATGCCTGCCTTCACTGATGGTGTTGAGCTTCTTGACAGTTGTTGAAGTTGCATTCCTTCCATCAAGTGAAGTGCATTCGTTCATGTTTCTGATTTGTGCATAAGAGATGGGGAAAAGGCATGGGGCAGTAGGAACCAAGACACCTGCCTTGACCTGATCTTGTAGTCACAGTATTCGTGGCAGGAAAATTGGCAATGGTAACATCATTGTATGTCAAGGGTAACTGCTCATATTTTCTTTTATTGAAAATAGTTACACAAAGATATTTTTGTAATGTGAGGTTACTTCCCCATACCATTTGTTGATAAGCAAACATAGGTAAATTTTAGTATATCCTTGGATTTTTTTTTTCCTCTGACTACTTAGTAATCTTTTCACATAACATAGCTCAATGTTGTTTCTGTTCAGGAGTCTAATGCTGGGCATGCAACCAATGTGGCCTACCCAACAAAACTGAATGAGTATAACTAGGCCTTCAGTACCAGAGATGTTGGCATGCTAGTGGACACACTTCAAGAACTTTGCTTGTTTGTCCTTCCAGGGAACCTGAAGAGGAACTATCTTTCCAGTGTCTTGAGATGCCTGCTCTGAGTACTGAACATTTGTAAGTGACGAAGTATGACTGTGCTAATTATTGAGTGTCAGAGTGTCTCTTAAATTGTCCTGTACAGTGAAAGTAATCATCAGGGTCCTCCCTCAACTCTCATCCCAAAGGACAAAGAGAGAATTTGATGTGCAAATTCTCTCCACTCAGATACACATTGTACATAATCTTCACCATGCAAACCTCCAGAAATATTGCAGGGAAAAGCACCAGCTCCTATACAAATTTCTTCTTAAACTAACCAAACCCTTTGATTCTATTAATCAACAGGTTTATGAAATATTCTCCTCAAGTTAAGCCACACAAAGAAACTTGTCTACATTATACAATTACTTCATGAAAGCATGCAAGATGTGATATTAGCCTGTGTCTTCTACATTACTAACCTCAATGAGACGAGTGTTAAACATGGCTATCTCATTGCTCCAACACTGCACCCCCTACCACTTGACACTACTTCCAACAATAAAGCTTCACGGTGAGATACTAGAAGATTTGGATGAGAATCTACATCTGAACATCCACCCCTGGGTGAAGGCAGACAATAATGAGGAAATTCATCTCTGCCTTCAATGAACCACTACAGCCATTAGTTAACTGAGGAAAAGGGTGCTTGAAGATTTGAAGATTGAGACCGGAGACCTAGCATGAAACTCTTGATCGTCAAGGCGGTAATGATCCCTGTCCTCCCATTTACCTCTGATTCCTGGACTATCTATGACAAGTTAAATAAAACAATGCATAATCATAAAATTGTAACTATAAGGTAGCTTCCTTTTCCACCATCTCATGATTTTTACTAATGCTACAAATTAAACTGTAACATTACTGGTACAACCTAATCAAAAAGGCCAGGATGGATTAACTGGTTAAAAAAAACATGAGAGCATTAGTTAAAATTCAATTTAGAACACATACCATTACAGCACCATACAGTCCACGATGTTTTGCCAATCTTTTAACCTATTTCGGGATCAATCCCTCCTTCTCACATAGCCCACCATTTTTCTACTATCCGATGTGTCTCTTAAATGCCCCCAATGTATCTGCCTCGAACACCACCTCTAGCAGTGAGTTCCACACACAAACAAAATATTTTTAAAAACTGACATCTCCCCATACCTTCCTCTAATCACCTTAAAATTACACCCCCTCATATTAGCATCTCTCATCAATTCCAAAATCTGTCATGAACAGCCAAGAAACTGTGGGAACCAAAGCTACAGCTTTGATTCTCCATTATTCAAGAAAGCTATATAAGAGCTGCTATTTTCCATATTTTGTTGCTAAGATATAAAAGCTTTGCAGTGAATTACATAGAATGTCCATTTCAAATTTCAGGCAATGAATGTCATCATATACAACAGTAATGAAAATTTATTGTAGTAAAGAAACCATGGGAAAAACCTTTGCTTCTTAAAGTCAATTTGTTTCTAAAAGCAAAGTCACTTAGCTATCTGGAATAACTACAGTGACGAAGCATATTTTTAAAAACAATTTTTCAGAAGTACACACGAGGAAATCTGCAGATCCTAGAATTTCAAGCAACACACGTTAAGGGAGAGGAGGTGTTGGTGTTGTTAAAATACATTAGGATGGATAAATCCCCGGGGCCTGACAGAATATTCCCCAGGCTGCTCCACGAGGCAAGGGAAGAGATTGCTGAGCCTCTGGCTAGGATCTTTATGTCCTCGTTGTCCACGGGAATGGTACCGGAGGATTGGAGGGAGGCGAATGTTGTCCCCTTGTTAGAAAAAGGTAGTAGGGATAGTCCGGGTAATTATAGACCAGTGAGCCTTACATCTGTGGTGGGAAAGCTGTTGGAAAAGATTCTTAGAGATAGGATCTATAGGCATTTAGAGAATCATGGTCTGATCAGGGACAGTCAGCATGGCTTTGTGAAGGGCAGATTGTGTCTAACAAGCCTGATAGAGTTCTTTGAGGAGGTGACCAGGCATATAGATGAGGGTAGTGCAGTGGTTGTGATCTATATGGATTTTAGTAAGGCATTTGACAAGGTTCCACACGGTAGACTTATTCAGAAAGTCAGAAGGCATGGGATCCAGGGAAGTTTGGCCAGGTGGATTCAGAATTGGCTTACCTGCAGAAGGCAGAGGGTTGTGGTGGAAGGAGTACATTCAGATTGGAGGGTTGTGGCTGGTGTTGTCCCACAAGGATCTGTTCTGGGACCTCTAATTTTCGTGATTTTTATTAATGACCTGGATGTGGGGGTAGAAGGGTGGGTTGGCAAGTTTGCCGACGACACAAAGGTTGGTGGTGTTGTAGATAGTGTAGAGGATTGTCAAAGATTGCAGATAGACATTGATAGGATGCAGAAGTGGGCTGAGAAGTGGCAGATGGAGTTCAACCCAGAGAAGTGTGAGGTGGTACACTTTGGAAGGACAAACTCCGAGGCAGAGTACAAAGTAAATGGCAGGATACTTGGTAGTGTGGAGGAGCAGAGGGATTTGGGGGTACATGTCCACAGATACCTGAAAGTTGGCTCACAGGTGGATAGGGTAGTTAAGAAAGCTTATGGGGTGTTAGCCTTCATAAGTCGAGGGATAGAGTTTAAGAGTCACAATGTAATAATGCAGCTCTATTGAACTCTGGTTAGGCCACACTTGGAGTATTGTGTCCAGTTCTGGTCACCTCACTATAGGAAGGATGTAGGAGCATTGGAAAGGGTACAGAGGAGATTTACCAGGATGCTGCCTGGTTTAGAGAGTATGCATTATGATCAGCAATTAAGGGAGCTAGGGCTTTACTCTTCGGAGAGGAGGAGGATGAGAGGAAACATGACAGAGGTATACAAGATAATAAGAGGAATAGATAGATTGGATAGCCAGCACCTCTTCCCCAAGGCTCAATACAAGAGGACATGGCTTTAAGGTAAGGGGTGGGAAGTTCAAGGGGGATATTAGAGGAAGGTTTTTTACTCAGAGAGTGGTTGGTGCGTGGAATGCACTGCCTGAGTCAGTGGTGGAGGCAGATACACTAGTGAAGTTTAAGAGACTACTAGACAGGTATATGGAGGAATTTAAGGTGGGGGCTTATATGGGAGGCAGGGTTTGAGGGTCGGCACAACATTGTGGGCCAAAGGGCCTGTACTATGCTGTACTATTCTATGTTCTATGTTTTTAAAATAGAAGTTGTGTGTGTTTGTGTTCAAAAAGCAGTGATGTTTGTTGTAAATAGTTGATGAGAAATAAGCACCGAGAAAATTTGGAACCGTTTTGCTCACCATGGTTTCAAGCATTCAGGTTTGAAGATGCAAGAAGTGGCTGGGAGTGAAAATAATTTCACTTCTTCAACAAGTTAGGAATTACAAAGAATTTGAAGGTATTGATAATCATATTGAATGTTACAATGAAAATTTAGAAGATACAATTGTATTCTATGAAGCCAGTCCATTATCCAGGTATGTGCGCTGATTTTGTTTATTTGGTCAATCAAAAGAACACAGCAGATGAATTCCTCCATCAATAAGTATGAACCCAATAGTATGAATAGCAGCGATGCTTCACTACTAGATGAATTCAACGCCTTCTATATTTGCTTTGAAAGGTAGAACACAACTACAGCTGTGAAGGTCCCTGTTACACCTAATGACCCTGTGATCTCTGTCTCAGAGGCCAATGTTAAGACTGTCTTTAAAGAGAGTGAACCCTCGCAAGGCAGAAGGTCCCAATGGAGTACCTGATAAGGGTCTGAAAACCTGTGCCAACCAACCAGTGGGAGTATTCAAGGACATTTTCAACCTCTCACTGCTATGGGCAGAAGTTCCTACTTGTTTCAAAAAGGCAACAATTATACCAGTGCCAAAGAATAATGAGGGCTGCCTTAATGACTATCACCCTGTAGCACTCACATTGTCAGGATGTTGTTCATCGACTATCGCTCAGCATTTAACACCATCATTCCCGCAATCTTGATTGAGAAGTAGCAGAACCTAGGCTTCTGTACCTCCCTCTGCAGTTGGATCCTCGACTTCCTAACCGGAAGACCACAGTCTGTGCAGATTGGTGATAACATATCCTCCTCGCTGATGATCAACACTGGCGCACCTCAGGGGTGTGTGCTTAGCCCACTACTCTACTCTCTGTATACACGTGACCGTGTGGCTCAAATACTATCAACAGATTTGCTGACAATACAACCATTGTTGGTAGAATCTCAGGTGGTGATGAGAGGGCGTACAGGAGTGAGATATGTTAACTAGTGGAATGGTGCCGCAGCAACAACCTGGCACTCAACGTCAGTAAGATGAAAGAGCTGAATGTGGACCTCAGGAAGGGTAAGATGAAGGAACAAATACCAACCCTCACAGAGGGATCAGAAGTGGAGAGAGTGAGCAGCTTCAAGTTCCTCGGTGTCAAGATCTCTGAGGATCTAACCTGGTCCCAACTCATCGATGTAGTCATAAAGAAGGCAAGACAGAGGCCATACTTTAATTAGGAGTTTGAAGAGATTTGTCATGTCAACAAACACACTCGAAAACTTCTATAGTTGTGCCCTGGAGAGCATTCTGACAGGCTGCATCACTGTCTGGTATGGAGGGGCTACTCCACAGGACTGAAAGAAGCTGCAGAAGGTTGTAAATCTAGTCAGCTCCATCTTGGGCACCAGCCAACAAAGTACCCAAGATATCTTTAGGGAGTGGTGTCTCAGAAAGGCAGCGTCCATTATTAAGGACCTCCAGCACCCAGGGCATGCCCTTTTCTCACTGTTACCATCAGGTAGGAGATACAGAAGCCCGAAGGCACACACTCAGAAATGTAGCAACAGCTTCTTCCCCTCTGCCCTCCAATTCCTATATGGACGTTGAAGCTTTGGACACTACCTCACTTTTTTAATATACAGTATTTCTATTTTTGCACATTTTTAAAAATCTATTCAATATACATAATTGATGCACTTGTTTTTTTCTCTCTCTCTGCTAGAATATGTATTGCATTGAACAGCTGCTGCTAAGTTAACAAATTTCACATCACGTGCTGGTGATAATAAACCTGATTCTGATAATTTGGACTTCAGTTAAATGATAATTTGTCTTTTTTTTAAAAAAAAAACCTTTTATGTATTTCCATGAAAATTCAGCTAACTGGGGTAGCCGTTTAATTAAGCCAAAGTGTCCCAATTAACCAGAATCCACTGCATTAATGTTTTTATATACAAAGCCTTCCCAGTTTACAAACACCTTACAGGAATAAAAACCTGTTGTTACCTTGGAAGCAACCACATTTTAAATTTTAGATTTAATTTTGAACTCAGTTCAGCAGTATTAGAATAATGTGTTTTAATCAGCAATTTTTAAATGAAAACCACATGTTTAAATTCACCCACGTGCAACTTAAAATTGTAGACCTCCTAGAAGTGCTAATGGTTATATATTGCAAATATAGCACAGACCTGCCTAGAAAATCAGTTACAAAACTTCTTTTTTAGCATTGTGCAATTAAAAATCCTTTTCTTGCTATAGAATACTATTATGACCAATTCCATTCCTGAAAATTCAAATATGAACTTGGTGACACAATTTCCTCTTTTGAGGTCCATGCACTGATATAATTTCCAATTCAATGGAATGACTGGAGCATTTCAAAGGTATATTGATTATATTGTCCTGAGGAACCTGTGAAGAAGATTAATTGCTAATCTTCATCTCTGGCTACATCGTAATTCCTAAACATTACTCAGTAATAACCCCACCGTGCCCCCCACCCCATTTTAACCTCATGATGCTCTCTTTAACCTCACTTGACTTCCACCTCCAATCCCAACCCCATACAAATGACCACATTCCAGTACCAACAGCCAATAAAACTATGTCAGTCCTGAATTTCTATTCCTTTTCCACAGGATTATCTGGTCCCCACTCTCAAGCAAAGATAAATCAGACACTGATGTCCAACTCATCAATACCTGTCTGATATCTTCCTCCCCTACAACCTCTTCCTTCCTATAACACCGACCAAATTCCACAACCCCAATACTGCCCGTCCAATTTTCCTCACAACACAAATCCCAGCTTTGAAGATAATGTATTTAAGGTTCTTGGTCCTTCCAGCAAGCTAGGTTATAGCAGATGGCCAATGATTTAATAGTTGTGAATGTCCTTCTTCTACATAATAGCACTGAATAAGATCAGTTTGATTAGTTCCAACCACATTGTGTGGAATATGCCAAAATACTGCACCGGTCAGTCACTAGTCTTGGTCAAAAATGTAATCATAAGAGCTGGTATGCAAAACGTACAACTATATCAGGGTAACCTGCTTGCCGGGGGAAGGGCTCAGAGAACTTCATTCTTCTTCACCAACGTATGAAAATGCTAACAAGGTAGAAGACTGTGACCCCAAAATGGAAGGCAGCTGAAAGGACAGATGGGAGCATTGTCTAAGACTGAAAACTCTAAGATATTTCAATTAAGGACTACAAGAATGAAAGTGCTTTTATCTACCAATAAATTATTGCTTCAACAAAAATGCAAAACCAAACAACGCACTTCGATTGAGAAAATGATTAGCTATATAACATGAAGACACTGTCAGTTTTATTAGGGCAATCCATAGTAGAAAATAGGTTTTCTAATCAAGAACTAAGTAAACCAAGCTCCTTGGAAGGATACCATACAAGCTGGAAACTTAGCTGACAGGAAAAAAGTGAGTGCTGGCTATGGTTGGTTGGAATAGCTTTGCATGTTTTGATGACAACCATCTGCTCATGTTTGACACAGATAAAATCTGCTTTGGCATTGTAAGCTAATGATTTCAGATCCAATACTTTCAGATTAGAATACTACAAAAGAGATACAGGCCCTTCAGCCTTACCAAGTCCATCCCAACCTGATCTTCTCCCTATGCCCATTTACCTGCACTCAGACCAATTCCCTGTAAACCTATCCTATCCAAACTTCTCTTAAATATCACAACTGAACCCTCATCCACTAGTTCCACTGTCAGCTCATTCCACACTCTCATCACCCTCTAGATCACCTCTCAGGGATTCCCCTTAATTATTTCACTCTTCTCCCTTAATCTAAAACTTCTAGTTCTCACCCCACCCAATGAGGGGAAAAGGCCTGAATGCATTCACCCTATTTATATAGCTCATAATTTTATATGCCTCTGCAAGATCTCCCCTCATTCTTCTGCACTCTCCTGGGAATAAAATCCTAACACATTCAACCTTTCCCTAACTCAGGTCAAGTTCCGACAGCATCCTTATAAATATTCTCTGCACTCTTTCAAGCTTATTGATAACTTTCCTGTAGGTAAGTGACCAGAATAATACACTAAACTCAGCCTAAGCAATGCCTTATACAAATTCAACAATAACACCCGAACTCCTAAGTTCAATGTCAATGTGCTAAAAGCTCTCTTTACAATGCAATCCACCTGTAATGCCACTTTTAATGAATTATCGATTTGTATTCCCAGATCCTTTGTTCAGTGACATGTGTCAGAGCCCTACCATTCACTTATCCTGATTTGTCCTCCCAAAGTGCAACATATCACACTAATCGGTACTGAAGTCCATCTACCATTATTCAGTCCATTTTCCCAGCTGGTCAAGATCACGCTGCAAGCTGTGATAGCCTTTCTTGCTGCCCACTATGCCCCCAATCTTGGTGTCATCCACAAATTTGCTGATCTAATTTACCACATTATCACCTAATTATTAATATAGATGATAAACAGCAAGCCTAGCACTGAACCCAGCAACACAACACTAGTCACAGACCTCCAATCAGAGACAAGCATCTACTACCAACAATCTTGGCTTCTCCCACTTAATCTTGAATATGAAGCGTCTGAACCTTCTGGACCAGCCCGCCAAGCAGGACTTTGACTATCCTTCTGTCTGCAGACCTTCTCTATCCAAATACTTATATAACCTGTCCCTTAAAATACCTTCCAATAATTTACCCATGACTGAAGTCGGGCCTGTAATTTGTTATTTTATTCTGTCTTTCTTAAACAATGGAATACCATTAACTATCCTCCCGTCCTCCAAGGCCCCTGTAATTTTTGCACTAGCCTCCCACTACATCCAAGGTGACAATGTCAGGTCCTAGGGTTATCCACCCTAGTTTGCATCAAGACAGCAAGCACCTCCTCTTCTGCAATCCTGATAGATTCCATGACCTCTCTATTCTTTTGCCTCAGTTTTATAGTCTCTGTGTCCATCTCGCAAGTAAATACAGAATCAAAACATTCATTTGTATGCATCACTGAACCATGACTGAAAGAAGATAATAGCTGGGCGCTCAATGTCAAAAGATACACATTGTATTGAAGGGACAGGCAGGAAGGCAGAGGGAGTGGCATTGCTCGGTTGGTAAAAAAAATATAATTAAAACCGTAGAAAGAGGTCACATAGGGTCCGAAGATATTGAATGATTATGGATAGAGCTAAGGAACTGCAAGAGTAAAAAGACCCTGATGGGAGTTGTTTACAGACCCCCCAAAAAGTAGTAAGGATGCAGCCTACAAATTACAACAGGTGATAGAAAATGCATGCCAGAAGGGCAATATTACCGTAGTTACAGGGGACAGCTATATGCAGGTACTGTAGATAGGAAAAATCAGGCTAGTGCTGGATTCCAAGAGGGGGCAAGATCTGGTGTGCCTACAAGACGGCTTTTTAAAGCAACTCGTGGTTCAGCCCACTATGGGATTAGCTGTTCTGGATTGAGTGCTGTGTAATGAACAGAATTGATTAGAAACCTTAAGGTAAAAGAACCCTTAGGGGCAAGTGATCATAATATGATCAAATTAACCCTGAAACTTGAGAAGAAGCTAAAGTCAGATGTATCAGAATTACAGTGCAGTAAAGGGAATTACAGGGACACGAGAGGAGATTTGGCCAGAACTGATTGGACAAGAACACTGGCAGGGATGACAGTAGAGCAGCAATGGCTGGAATTTCTGGAAGCAATTTGGAAAGCACAGGATATATACATCCCAAAGAGGAAGAAGTATTCTGAAGGAAAGATGACACAACCACGGCTAACAAGAGAAGTCAAAGCCAACATAAAAGCCAAAGAGAGGGCATATACTAGCGCAAAAATTAGTAGGACGTTAGAAGATTGGGAAGAGTTTAAAAACCAACAGAAGGCAACTAAAAAATAATTAAGGTAAAGATATGAAAGTAAGATACATAAAGTGTAAAAGAGAGGCGAGAGGGGATATTAGACTGCTGGAAAATGATGGTGGAGAGGTAGTAATGAAGCACAACAAAATGGTGAACGGACTGAATAAGTATTTTGCATAAGTCTTCACTGTTGAAGACACTGGCAGCATGGTGGAAGTTCCAGGTGTCAGGAGTCATGAAATGTGTGAAGTTACCATAATTAGAGAGAAAATTCTTGGGAAACTGAAAGGTCTGAAGGTTGATTGGTCACCTGGACCAGATGGTGTACACCCCATGGTTCTGAATGAGGTGGCTGAAGAGATTGTGGGGGAATTAGTAATGATCTTCCAAGAATGACTAGATTCTGCAATGTTTCTGGAAATGTCACTCCACTCTACAAGAATGGAGAGAGGCAGAAGAAAGGAACTATAGGCCAGTCAGTGGTTGGGAAGATGTTGGGGTCGAATATTAAGGTTAGGTCTCAGGGTACTTGGAGGCGCATGATAAAATAGGCCGTAGTCAACACGGTTCTCTCAAGGGAAAATCTTGCCTGTTGGAATTCTTTAAAGTAACAACCAGAATAGACAAAGGAGAATCAGAAGATGTTGTGTACTTGGATTTTCAGAAGGCCTTTGACAAGATGCCACACATGAGGCTGCTTAGCAAGCTAAGACACCATGGTATTATAGGATAGATACTAGCATGGATAAAGCTATGGCTGAATGGCAGGAGGCGAAGAGTGGGAATATAGGGAGCCTTTTCTGGTTGGCTGCCAGTGACTAGTGGTGATCCACAGGGGTCTGTGTTGGGACTAATTCTTTTTACGTTATATGTCAATGATTTGGATGATGGAATTGATTACTTCGTTGCAAGGTTTGCAGATGATTATGAAGATAGGTGGAGAGGCAGATAGTTTTGAGGAAGGACTTAGGTTGGGAGAATGGGCAAAGAAGTGGCAGATGGATCAGTGTTGACTATTCTCTAAATGGAGAGAAAATACAAAAAACTCAGGTGCAAAGGGACTTGTGCAGTATTTGCTAGACGTTATTTGCAGGTCAAGTCTGGTGAGGAAGACAAATGCTATGTCAGCATTCATTTTCAGAGGGCTAGACTATAAAAGCAAGGATGTAATGTTGAAACTTTATAAACTACTGATGAGCCATACTGAGAGCAGTTTTGGGCCCCTTATCTTAAAAAGGATGTGCTGAAATGGGAGAGGGTTCGCAAAAGTGAATCTAGGATTGAATGGCTTGTCATATGATGGCTCTGGACCTATATTCACTAGAATTCAAGAGTGAGAGGTAACCTCATTGAAACCTATCAAATGTTGAAAAGCCTTGATAAAGTGGACGTGAAGAGTATGTTTCCTATGGTGGGAAAGTTTAAGACCAGAGGGGCTTTTTTTTTTTAAAGAACAGAGATGAGGTGGAATTTCTTTAGCCAGAGTGGTGTGGTACATCTGTGGAATTCTTTGCCACAGGCAGCTGTAGAGGCCAAGTCTTTATGTATATTTAAGGCAGAGGTATGGACAGAGCATGAAAGGAAATGGGGAGAAAGCAGGAGAATAAGGCCGAGTGAAAATTTGATCAGCCATGATGGAATGGTGGAGCAGACTAAATGGGCCAAAATGGCCTAAATCTACTCCTATATCATATGATCCTACTTAAGATCTCGCACATCTCTTTCAGCTCCATGCATAAATGGCCACGCTGATTTCCAAAGGACCAATTTCGTTCCTTATTATCCTTTTACTCTTAATATAGCTAAAGAAGCCCTTAGGATTCACTTTCACCTTGTTTGCCAGAGCAACCTCATATCCTCTTTTCGCCCTCTTCATTACTCTCTTGCATTTTAGTCTCTAGTATCTCTTACATTTCTTGCACTTCAAGCACCTCACATGAGCCTAACTGGCTATACCTGATATGCACCTCCTTTCTTATCTTTACCAAGGCCTGTACATCTCTCGATAACCAAGGTTTCTTAAACCTGTTAGCCTTGTCTTTTGGTCAACAGAAACATACAGATTCTGTATTCTCAGTATTTCACTTTGGAAAGCCTCCCTGTACCAAGCATCTCTTTGCTAAAAAAAATAGCCTATCCCAATCCACATCTGCTGATGCCATCAAATTGGCCTTACTTCAATTTAGAATCACAACCTGAGAACCAATTCCATTCTTGCCATTATTCTCTCAAAACTACTGGAATAATGATCAGATTGCCGCAGTAGATCATCATGTCCTCTCTAAGCATCGCCGGAATAACTTCCCTGACAAGTGATATCATTACTCCTCTTCTAATACCTCCCTCTCTATCATGTCTAAAACATCACAACCTTGGTACAATGAGCCTGCCCCTCTTGCAACCAATATATACAGAGGAACACCTGGAGAAACTTCTGAAATGCCTGCTTCGTTGCCACTGCTACTGTGCGATCGAGAATCTCCGGAGGGGAAGGCCCCAAATCCTTGGCTTTGCCTATTGCTTGTTGCCGGGGCCGTGGTCAAAGCGCTCGGCAGAGATAGTGCTCAGTGCTCGGTGTCAGAGGGCTGGTCGGAGGCTCAAAGTTTTCGGACAGACTAAAGAGTTGGCTGTGGTTGGGTGCTTCCAGGATGCTGCATCGGCAAGTTTGCGGCACTGGAAGCTCATGGCAGGAGGAGTTATTTTTTCTTCCTTCTACTGTCTGTGTGAGATGATGGGACTTTCGAGAGACTTTGAGACTTTTTTTTTTACCATGCCCATGGTCTGTTCTTCATCAAATTACGATATTGCTTTGCACTGTTGTAACTATATGTTATAATTATGTCGTTTTTGTCAGTTTTTTAGTCGGTTTGTCTTGTGTTTCTGTGATATCATTCTGGAGGAACATTGCATCATTTCTTAATGCATGCATTACTAAATGACAATAAAAGAGGACTGCGTGTCCTCATAATATAACCACATAACAATTACAACATGAGTTTGGCTTGTGGAAGTTGACGAAGATGATGTTGAAGAGGTTTTGGCATCCCATGCCCAAGAACTGATAGATGAAGAGCTGATGCAATTGGAAGAGGAAAGGATAACAATCGAAACCGAATGCAGTAGCGAACGGATCAAAAGTGAAGTCGTCCAGGAACTGAACATGAAGCAACTGCATGAGATTTTCGCTGCAATGATAAAGTACAACTTTAATTTTGAAAGGATACATCAGTTTAGGGCATATGTGCAAGATGGTTTGAGTGCTTACAAAGAACTGTATGATAGAAAAATGTGCGAGGCTAAGCAGTCAAGCAAGCCTTCCACATCAGCCACAGCAGACGACGAACCTCGACCTTCGACATCGAGGCAGGCAGACATGGAAGATGACCTGCTTCCCCTAATGGAAAGAGACGACGATGAGATGACACTCAGTGACCCACCACCCCAACCCCCAGGCTGCGGACTGATACATTGCAGCGGTAGCCGGGACACACCCAGCACATCTTTAAGAAAAAAACCGAAATAAACAAGCTAATTAATTAGGTGCTGCCCAGCACGTAAATGTCAGCCCAGATCAGAAGCGATTGCCGATTGTGTCACCTCTGATCCGGGCCGATATTTACATGCTGGGCAGCACCCAATTAATTAGCTTGCTTATTTTGTCTTTTTTCTTAAAGATATGCTGGGTGCGTCCCGGCCACCGCTGCTCGCTTTGCGGATCTGTATCGGTCGGCAGCCTTGGAGGGTGGGGGCCACTGCACCACCCCAACCTCCGACAACTCAGTCTAACACACCATCATCAGTATGCTCGGCGCTGTCTTCCAGATTCCCATAAGTGATCTGACACTGTACATACATTATTTCTACTTTATATAGGCTGTGTACTTCTATGCGTTATTTGGTATGATTTGGCAGCTTCATAGCTTAAAAGTTACTGGAGAGAATGTTTCTGCTGAGAGTGCTTGTGAGAGATTTTCACTACCGAGAACAGTGCGGCAATGATTGTAGAGAAGTATTTCTACTTTATATAGGCTATGTATTTATCATATCATTCCTGTTTTTACTATACGTTACTGTTATTTTAGGTTTTATGTGTTATTTGGCATGATTTGGTAGGTTATTTTTGGGTCTGCGAATGCGCACAAATTTTTCCCATATAAATAAATGGTAATTGCTTCTTCGCTTTATGACATTCCGGCTTATGAACCGTTTCATAGGAACGCTCTACCTTCGGATGGCGGGGGAAACCTGTACCAGAAAGCATTCAGTAGGGTGCCATATTAAGAAGTCAATACAGAAGATAAGAGCAGAGGGCAGGGGTAATATATTGGCATAGAGAGGGAAACAGCAAACTATCATAAAACAAAACAGCAATAATTGACCATTTCCAGACTGGCAATCAGTAACTAAAGGGGTGGCACAAGCAGGGGTCTGAAGTATTTACAATCTGTTTCAACAATTTAGATGAAGAGACCAGGTGGACCGCTGCCAAATTTGATGATGACAGAAAGAAGACCAGGATCCAACTGCACAAGGCAGGGTCAAGGCTGAGGTCTCTGAGCTTCCTGTCAAGCCAGGGTGGAATTATGGTGTTGAATGCTGAACTGTAGTCCAAGAACAGCATTCTCACATAAGCATCCTTCTTCTCCAGATGTGTAAGGGCTGTTAGTAGAACAGTGGCTATTGTGTCATCTGTCCATCAGTTGCGTCAGTAGGCAAATTGTAGGGGGTCCCGTCTGGGTGATATCATGCTGCAGATGTAGTCCTTGACCAGCCTCTCAAACCATTTGCTTGTGATATTAATCATAAGACAACAAATAAAGCTTCTTCAACATTACCAATTTATAAATTAAAGTCACTACCTTAAGTACTTGAACTTGTCCTTCAGTGGTGATATCCTGCATCAGTTCACAGAAGGATTGGCACAGAGCAGCTGCAAAATTCTGCAAGAAATAATTTTCACATTTGTATCAAGTAATTTCATATAAACCTACATAAATATTAATATTCAATTGAAAATACTGTAGCTAATAGCAACGGTGGCTTATCATACTGAAATAGTACAAAACTTATATTTCATAAGGCACATTTTCAGAAACAAATTCCAAATGAACACAAAATTCATTTTCTTCATAAAATTACCAACCAAACATTTTTATTTCTGAGTTGTTAATAAGAAAAAAAGACTACTGTGAAAACAGCTCATGAGTTTTAACTCTGCATTAACTGCTGAAACAATTGAACCCTTCCTTTTTAACAGATTCAGCTTTTTGAATCAGCTTTTTGTTTTGATGCTTGGAATGAGAAGTCAAAAGATAACACATTTCATTCAAGTTACACACATAAAAGTTGCTGGTGAACGCAGCAGGTCAGGCAGCATCTCTAGGAAGAGGTGCAGTTGACGTTTCAGGCTGAGACCCTTTGTCAGGACTAACTGAAGGAAGAGTGAGTAAGGGATTTAAGGGAGCCAAGAGCTGGCCTTTTATATACTGGCGAGACCCGACGCAGACTGGGAGACCGCTTTGCTGAACCCTACGCTCTGTCCGCCAGAGAAAGCAGGATCTCCCAGTGGCCACACATTTTTATTCCATATCCCATTCCCATTCTGACATGTCTATCCACGGCCTCCTCTACTGTAAAGATGAAGCCACACTCAGGTTGGAGGAACAACACCTTATATTCCGTCTGGGTAGCCTCCAACCTGATGGCATGAACATCGCCTTCTCTAACTTCTGCTAATGCCCCACCTCCCCCTCGTACCCCATCTGTTACTTATGTTTATACACACATTCTTTCTCTCACTCTCCTTTTTCTTCCTCTGTCCCTCTGAATATACCCCTTGCCCATCCTCTGGGTTCCCCCCAGCCCCCTTGTCTTTCTTCGTGGACCTCCTGTCCCATGATTCTCTCGTATCCCTTTTGCCTATCACCTGTCCAGCTCTTGGCTCCATCCCTCCCCCTCCTGTCTTCTCCTATCATTTTGGATCTCCCCCTCCCTCTCCAACTTTCAAATCCCTTACTCACTCTTCCTTCAGTTAGTCCTGACGAAGGGTCTCGGCCTGAAATGTCGACTGCACCTCTTCCTAGAGATGCTGCCTGGCCTGCTGCATTCACCAGCAACTTTTATGTGTGTTGCTTGAATTTCCAGCATCTGCAGAATTTCTGTTGTTTGCGTCATTCAAGTTATTGTTATGCTTTGAAATAAGTGAATTAACAAAAATTAACACTATTTCTATTACAGTAGTAAATCCTCATCACTATTAAATGTCAAAACCAACTGGGATAGCTCAACATAAAAGGCTAGACAGAGAAAAACAACCATCAAAATCAGATTAAGAGCCTCAAAGCCAGTGCAACAATGTTAGTCTGAGTTTGTAGATTAAAAATAATGAGTGTGACAGTGTGATGTAGAGTCATTACATGGGCTCTATGTCTCCTGACAAAATAAAACTGGCTCCGCTGCAAAAACAGGTGCAGGTGTTTTATATACAGTGTCAATAAAAAGTATTCACCCCCCCCCCCAAGAAGTTTTCATGTTTTATTGTATTACAACAATGAATCACAATGGATTTGATTTGGCTTTTTTGACACTGATCAAAAGACTCTTTTGTGTCAAAGTGAAGACAAATTTCTACAAATTGGTCTAAATTTAGTCCAATTATTAAACACAAAATAATTGATTGCATAAATATTCACCCCCTTCAAGTCAGTATTTAGTAGATGCACCTTTGACAGCAATTACAGCCTTGAGCTGTGTGGATAGGTCTCTATCAGTTTTGCAAATCTGGACTCAGCAATTTTTCCCCACTCTTCTTTACAAAACCGCTCAAGCTCTGTCAGATTGCACAGAGATCATGAGTGAACAGCCCTTTTCAAGTAAGTCACAAATTCTCAATTGGATTGAGGCCTGGCCTCTGACTTGGCCACTCCAGGACATAAACTTGGTTGTTTTTAAGCCATTCCTGTGTAGCTTTGGCTTTATGCTTGGGGTCATTGTCTTGCTAGAAAACAAGTTTTCTTTCAAGTTGCAGTTCTCTTGCAGACTGTATCAGGATTTCCCTGTATTTTGCTGCATTCCATTTACCCTCTTCCAGGGCCTGCTGCCATGATGCATCCCCACAGCATGATGCAGCTACCACCATGCTTCGTGGTAGGGATGGTGTGTTTTTGATGATGTGCAGTGTTTGGGTTACACCAAACATAGCGTTTAGTCTGATGGCCAAAAGCTCAATTTTGGTTTCAACAGACCACAGAATCTCCTTCCAACTGACTTCAGAGTCTCCCACATGCCCTCTGGCAAACTCTATCCGAGATTTCATAAACAAGAGAAAATCTGCAGATGCTGGGAATCCGAGCAACACACATAAAGGGTTGGAGGAAACTTAGCAGGCCCGACATCTATTTCCATAGATGCTGCCTGGGCTGCTGAGTTCCTCCAGCATTTTGTGTGCGTTGTCTGAGATTTCAAGCGTGTTTTTTTCAACAGTGGCTTTTTCTTTACTGCTTTCCAATGAAGATGAGACTGGTAAAGCAACCAGGCAACAGTTGTTGTATGCACAGTGTCTCGCATCTCAGCAACTGAAGCTTGTAACTCCTCCTTAGTTGACAGGGGTCTCTTGGAGGCCTCCCTCACTACTTCCCTTCTTGCACAGTCACTCAGATTTTGACGACAGCCTGTTCTAGGCCGTTTTACAGCTGTGCCATATTCTTTCTATTTCTTGATGAATATCCAAGGGATATTCAGTGACTTGGGAGTTTTCTTACATCCACTTTTCAATAACCTTTCTGTGGAGATGCATGGAGTGTTCTTTTGTCTTCATGGTGTAGTTTTTGCTAGGACACTTGTTCAGCAGCAGTTGGACCTTCCAGATACAGGTGTGTTCTTACCACAATCAATTGAAACACTTTGACTACAACACAGGTTATGTGACTTCTAAAACCAATTGGCTGCACTCGTGATGATTTGGTGTCATATTAAAGTGGGGGGGGGTGAATGCTTATACAATCAATTGTTTTGTGTTTTATATTGGTAATTCATTTAGACCACTTTGTATAAATTTGTTTTCACTTTGACATGAAAGACTTTTTCCTGTTGGTATATAAAAACAACAAATTAAATCCACTGTAATTCAATGTTGTAAAATAATAAAACATGAAAACTTCCATGGAGGGGGTGCAGAGAATACTTTTTATAGGCATGTATATTTATATAGACACACACACACACACACAGTGCAAAAGTCTAAAGCACCCTAGATTTTTAATAAAGATTTTGATTTAGCTGTTTATTTTTTGTCTTCTGCATTAGTGTCAATAGAAAAGAGCAAATTTTAGATTTCCAAACATTCATTTTCCAAATAGTTAAATACTGCAGATAATTTTTTGACTTCATTAAAGAAAGTAACATACTAGGTAATAAACTACTTTTCAAATAAAAACTTGATTACTTTGTATATACATGCCCAGTGATTAATTAAGTACTGACAACAAACAGGATTCTAATGATCAATGACATAATGAGTTGACTGAACTAAACCAATTAACTGAAACAGGAATGGTTATAGAAGGAATCAAACCAGGTGAAGAACAACCAAACTAAAAAGTGAATATGTGGCAAATTTAACAGTTTAACCTTAAAAAAAATCAATTCTTACACCATGGCAATAGTGAGCATAGCACCAACACACAAGGTGGCCATAGTGCATCAGCAAGATCTCTCCCAAGCAGAAATTTCATGGCAGATAGGAGTTTCAAGATGTGCTGTCCAAGTTCTTCTGAAGAAGCACAGAGAAACAAGCAAGATTGAGGACCAGAAATGGAAACTGAATTCAGCAGATGAAGCAATATATCAAACTTATGCCTCTTATAAATTGGAAGAAGTTGAGCACTGATATCTTCTCTGAACTCACAGAAACCACTGGAACTCAAGTTCACATCTCCATAGTCCAGAGAAGTCTTGTCAGAAGTAGTATTCTTGGAAGAGTTGCTGCCAAAAAGCCATTCTTCCAAAGTGGAAACAGCATCAAGAGACTCACCTACACACAAAACACAAGGACTGGGATGCTGAACAACAGCAGCAATTACTCTGGGCTGACAAGTCAAAGCAGTTTATCTGCAGAAAAGCTGGAGAACGCTACATGGATGAGTGCCTGCAACCAAGAGTGAAGCATAGTGGAGGTTCCCTGCAGGTTTGGGCTGCATTTCTACAAATAGTTTTGGTGATCTGGTCAGAATTAATGGAATCGTCAATGCTGAGAAGTAAATGCAGAATTCATCCATCAAGCAATACCATCAGGGAGGCATCCGATCGGTCCCAAATTCATTCTGCAGCAGGATAATGACCCCAACATGGCCGAGGTCATGATGAACTATCTTCAGCAAAAAGGAGCTCTACAACAGATGGTATAGCCTTCACAGCGCCCTAATCTCCTGCTCATTATCGAGGCTGCTGGGGGAGACAGAAGTAAACAAGACAGCCAAAGTCTACAGAAGAACTGTGGCAAGTTCTCCAAGATGCTTGGAATAACCTACCAGCCAATTTTCTTATAAAACTGCACAATAGTGTACTTAAGAGAAATGATGCAGGTTTAAAGGCAAAGGGTGGTTACACCAAACTTGATTTGATTTACTGCTCTTTATATTCATTTTTTTGATGGTTAGAAATGTTTCACTTCATATTTTTGAAAGCATCTTCACTTTACAGTTTTATTTTAATATGTGCCTCAGAGGTTTGCATAGTACTGTGTATATATTTGCACAGATCAACCGATACTCAACTCTCTCCTCAGCTTATATCATAAGCACCTACAATTAGGGTTTATTTCCAATCACCCCTGGGGGATACTTTTGAGGCCCATTTTTTGTTTCTTTAGCCCCATTCACTTGCATATATCACAATAGCAAAAAATCAATTAATTAATACACGAGAATTATCCAGTACAAAATATATCTATAAATCGTAATTTCTAAACATGTTCTAAATCATTGCAGTGTCCTTTGTATTTATCATCTTACATACATGTTAACCATTTTTCCATACCATCCCCCAATTGTCCATGTATGTCCCTCCTGCACATTGTTACTGTGCATGTGCTGTTTCTTTCTCACACGAATAATACCGGCCCAGAAGCAGCACCTCGGTTTTTACAAGACGTACCCAGAACCACCAAACAAGTCAACAGACAAACAGGCCAATTGGAGTGCTTGACAAACAACAAATGTAAAACAAATAAACATTTGTGTATTAAATTTAATAAACTTAACTGTTGCTCACTGTATGCGAGTGTATTGGTTATGGCAAATATGACTTGAATGTGTGTGTTTATGTGCATACGATGTCTGGAAACTGTTTGCTGTACCAAGGGTGTGCTTCAGATGAATTCCAACTCAAAATGAGAAAAATCCCAGATTCATGTACCAAGTTTACAAAGATAGTATCAAGAAAATTGTTGTCACTGGCTGCTATCATCCCTCCCAAAATCTACATCAATGAGGTTCTAAATTATGCAATTGACTTTGCATAAACTCAGCTAACTCGAAATGAAATGAGAGATAGGCCCCCAGCACTTTATCAGCTATAAGCAAAACTAGTTTATTTTTCTTTTAACTCAGCATGTTGTCGTGTGTAAACGCATATCAATTGCTACCCTTAATATCCAAATCCTATCAATCTCTATTTCAAATATACTCAGTTAACTACACTTCCACATCACTCAAATGCATAATTCTAAAGATCTCCTACTTCTTCTAGTGACAATTTTTCTTTTCATTCCTCTATGGCCAAACCCTCAGTTTATTTCAAGTATAACAAGGGTAGAAAGACAGAACATGCATACAATATTTCAGCTGTGTTGTCACCATGGTATAATTTCGTAAGATAACTTTACTCTTGCATTCAAATTCATTTGTCCAGCCAATTACTTCATGTATGTGCACGTGAGCCTTCAGTAACCTGCATACAAGGAAACCCAGGTGCCTCTGAAATGAACTATTTTCAATATTCTACCAATCAAAAAACAAAATACTTTTCTTCCACCAATGATTTAGTAGTTTTTCAGATTATGTTCCACCTCCACATTCTTGTCCATTCAATTAATACAACCATGTCAGCAAAATCCTATGCATAATTTTCACAAGTCAAACTACTAGCCATCTTCGTATTATTAACAAATTAACACACATTATACTCGGTCTCTTCAACCAAATCAGTAAACATAAAACTACAGCGAACCTTGCAGCAAATTATATTCACTTCCTCAGCAACTCATAAAACCTGCACAGACAGTCTGTGCTAAAAATCAAGAAAAGCCAATTTATCACCTTCAGTAAAAAAAAATTTGCACTGTTGGTAAAAACAAGCTGCCGTCCCAAAAACTAAACTAAATTGCTGCATCAGTAAAAGCTGGTTGGATACATCAAGTAAAAGTGGGAATAGTTTCCTCAGAAAAATCTTCTCAGGATCATGGGAGCACAACCAAAAAGGAATAGGCCTGAAGTTACTGCAGACCAATGGATCCTTGCAGACTTTGTTGACTAGAAGACAGAGCTCAAGGTCATCTGTTGAATGTTATGCTCTGTGGTTCAAAAGGCAGAGGAAAGTCAGACAAGGTCTCACTGACAGTTGGGTGAATAATGCTTACAAACCCTCAAACAAATGAAGAAAAAGCTGTTGCATTCATTGCTTCTTGAAAGCTCAGGATGAAGCCTCCAGGCAAATCATGAAGTGGTTGTGCTTCCATTTTCATCTCACAATGAATCTAAGTTCTCCTCCCACACTTCCACCAGACATCAATGGCCAACTGATCTTCAGGGTGAAACACAAAATGGCAGAAATTCTCTGCAAGTCAGACACTTTATACTTTATACCATCAGCAATCAGGGATTCTGCCTACCTCATGACTATTTGCAGCATTTCTTGCTTTAAGCTTAGATTTCCAGAACCTATAATATTTTGCTTAAGTACATCTGCAAGCTATTCTGGTTTAAAAACTCTACATGTTGTTGGTCCAAATACTTGGTCTATCAAGAACACACATCAATATTCATAAAAAATAAGGTTAGTTTAATAAAGTTTAAAAGCTTGCTTATTAATAGGATATTTGAAATAATAATAAATTAGGAAATCTAAACCATGCTGACCCATTACATATTGCATTAAGGATTAGAAGTAGTCAGGACATTTTCCAGGAAATAATTGCCGCCTTTACTGTGGAAGGCAGATCAGGCAAGATCACTGAAAACTGAGCACAATCATGCTGGACTGACTGCAGAATCATTCAAGTTTACTGCATTATCCAGTCATGCAGGGCTACTTCTATAGGTACAAGTCTGCAGAAGCAGCTGCAAACCTGCATCATTTCCCCAGTTATTCACACTAACATATTCCTCACAGCTTCTATGATTACATGTTTCTATCCTGGCAATATGTCTATCCAAGTGAAAAGAAAACATCCTCACAGTAAACTTAAATGTGATTACTTTATCATTAAAGAATCCAATTCGCAATGTAACAACACACAGCAGCACCATCTTACCAGGTATATGCTTACTTTCCCATATTATAGAAAAATGCAGATGGGATGAACTCAGCCTGTATTATCCTAGTCCTGATATGTAGCCTAAAGATGCTTCCCAAACCTTTGATGATATGGGACAGATGCAGAGGATTTATCTTGCAGACCCTCTGCACAAGAATTCCAAGGAAAGATCCAAATAACAGATAGACTGATGGTGAATAATATAAAGGTCCTAGATCTTTAAAAAAAATTCATGACAGACTTAAGCCAATGTAGAGATCTGTCTTGTCAAAGCTATTACTGAATTTAAAAGTTTTTAAAATGTATGACACGGATAGATTCAAAATCAATTAAAACTGAAATATAAAAAAACTAAATATTTTAAAAAATGTAAAAAAAACAAATAGATTAAACTAAAGCAGATTATTTGTTTCAAGTAAAATATATTTTTTCAAGGCTACAATAACCACCAAAATTAATAGGATTTGGACTTCTTGCAGAATCAACATGATGTGCCATTCAAGTGGCAATTTCTCAGTGAATCATAGGAGAATCCCAGCAAAACACAGTGGTGAACACTGGCAGCTCAGTACTGCTACCACAGAAAGCCAAAGTTAACTATATTTAGACCAAGCATGTATGCGTTCCAAGGATTTTCCTTTAATCGCAGCCCAATGGTGAGGGAAAGTTCCAATTTCAGTCATTATTTAAAACAGTTTCACTTTGCTAATATTTGAGTTTCATTTGCTCCTTAGTTATTTATTTACTGAGATGCAGTGCAGAATAAGCCCTTCTGGCTCTTCAAGACATGCTGTCCAGCAACCTGATTTAACCCTAGCCTAATCGTAGTACAATTTACAGTAACCAATCAACCTACCAACTGTGAGAAGAAACTGGAGCACCTGGAGGAAACCCACGTGGTCACGGGGAAAATGTACAAACTTCTGACAGGCAGGGCCGGGGACTGAACAGAGGTCGTTGGTAATGTAAAGCATTATACAAACTACTTCGCTGTCGTGTAGGCAAAGAGTTGCTTGCTCAATTTGTAAAAGTCTGTAAGTACTTAAGATATTAGTAATGCTTTAATCTCATAAAATCTAGTAAGCAAACACAGTAACGATCTACTAAAATACAAAATATTTGATTAAGCTATACAGCACCTTTCGACTCTCAGGTGGGACATAGGATATGATAAAATGGGTCGCTATTTCCAGTCCTTTAATGCTGTTCAACAGCCCAAGAACTTAACAATAAGCTGTACCTGTAAACTATTTGGTTAAAGTAAGTCAAATGAAACAAAACAGGACCAGGGGACTATCCAAAATCTGCAGACAAATGTTTAAAACTAGCAAAGAAGCTTTAGTAAAAGAGAAAGAATGGTGCAATGTGATATACACTGGAACATCTTAAATTCCAAGAACAGAAAATTGGACCTGAAACTATACATTGGCAACAGGATGACAAAATTTGAGTGTTAACTCAGTACAGAGCTTATTCACTACACATCAACCCAAACAATGTTCAGATTTTCGACATAGATAAAAGTAAAATCTTTTACTTTAAAATCAATTACAAATAAGCATCTATTTAATATTTATTTGGAATGCAAAATTAGTTTTTGTCTTCCTGGTATTAGGAAACCATGAAAGAAACAAATATGCTTGACAATATGAAGGAACAGTAACACCAGTAAATTAGTAAAAGAAAACTTAAAAATTATATGACACTACGCAACTCTGGTTATCAAAACAGTATTGATAGTGGTGAAAATAAGATTTTTATAGTTACCTGTAAAAATTCTGAAGATGTCAAGAAAATGTAAGCATTTATTATCTGGAAACAAGTCCTTACATTTTCAGAACTAAGCTCTGCAATTAAATAAAACACAAAATACAAATTAGAGGCAAAGGGGAATTAAATTGATTACTTTATTTCTCTCAAATGACACTATTAAATGGGTATCCAATAATCCAGCTGCAGAGAACGGATAATTCAAACTTCTGACATTGCCTCAACCATATGGGAGCTACTGTATTTACAGAAAATTGTATCTAGTCCACTTTGGGAAGAAAATGAATGAACCCAAATATATAAAATTTACACAATTTTAAACTCCTTTAACTCTTCTGATTACACTTACAAATGTCCTCATTATATGATTATAATACAACGGGGTTCCTAAATTTATCACAATAAAATCCAGTGAAGCATGCAGAAGAGCTCTAACACAAGAATAAAAATTGGAGCAAACTACACTCCAAAACATCATCCTTTGTTTAGTGAAAAAATGATATTTAGCAGCTTAATTGCTGATAGTTCTCCACATAACAATGATGACTGCATAAGATTTTTACACTAAGCTGAAGAGGGTGGTATGCTGCTGTTATTTTACCACTGTTCTCTTATTGCCTCCTTGAGTCTAATAAAGAAGCACAAATTGAAGCAATGCCTACACCAATGCAATGATTAGGCTTGCTTTAATTTAATTACAACAGGTATATTTTCTTAAGATGGGTATTTTATTTTAATTCATGTGATTTTTTTCCATATAATTATAGATTTCATGTTTTTGAATGTTTCTAAAGCAGGAGTGAGATTTGTATCTGCTAAGTTTTTTTCTTTCCTTTGAGATCATAACTCTTCTAATCCCTTCCTTAGATGATGGCACTATGTTCTGAAACACACTCAATTGGATTTTTTCTACAGATTGAATCAACAACCTCCTTGAGACTACATCACACAGCAATAAATTGACTTCTTAGATCAGTTATGAGCATAACTATTAACCACTAAAATTATGCTTCATGAACATTCTAAATGCAAGTTCTTCTCAAGCAGTAAACTCATACCGATAAACCAATTCATTAGTCTATACATTGCTTCCAACAGTAAGCACAATTTTCCCCTATTATAGTTATTCTAGCTCAATGACTTTCTATGGGCTTCAGCACTGGAGTTAAGAATCCACTTCAGCAAAGCACTTGCCAAAAAGGATTCACATTCTGCAGAAGCAGGTCATTCAGTAGGGTACCTCCTTAAAAAAAACAAGAAAACTGAATATTTAAAGACGACGAGAAAGTAAAAGAACAAGTTAAGATGTATTTTGAACCTTTAACAATAATTAAAGCCTTAAGTATAGTATAGTATATCTTATACTGTTTTATAAGATGATTAGTAGTGCCAGAGAATGTAAGACACTAATTAAAACTATTTGTACATTAAAAAGTTATGCATACCAGAAGAATCAAGCTTCCTAATGTTCCAGTCTGTTTTGTAGGTATATGCCATGAAGTTGCCAAAGCTCAACTTTTCATTCACTTAAATGTCATGTATCATTACAATAAAACTTCCAGGACAACAGACAAGTGAGACAGTAACAACCTGAATTCTATTCCTTGAACTTGCGGAAACCAATGCTTGGCGAATAATAATAATCGACAATGAAACCTCATTGGTACAAGGAAGCATTTCATGGACGTAAAAGTGAATACAGGATTTTTGGTGCATTGGGATGCAAATCTATGAGCTAGTAATGTATAGTTCTCTTGATCAATACAACTTGGAACAGTATCTATCAAGACATTAAAAAGTCTGGAAAATAAACCAAAATAAAATGCCCCATTAGACTCAAGAACCAAAGGAGATATACAAGCACAGATCTAAACAATTGCTTTAAAACACATGAAAATATGGCACCATCTAAAATCAGTGTCAACAATAATTTATTGCACATGGTTAGGTTACTGTACAGGACTTTGCTCTCATAGAAAAGATTAATGAACCACACAATATTTTCAAAGCATTATGAATCAAACTGGAAATGTTAATACACTGTACTAATTAATCCTCATGTCATTTTGAATGAGTATGTAAAAAGACGAAAAAAATGTTCTAGTCAGTCATACCGAAGAATTGGACAAATATTTTGTGAATTCCCTGCCCCTCCCAAAAGCACAAAAAATAAGGCCAGAAAGTGTGGAAAACAAAGGTCCCGGAGTGAATGAGGTAATGAAATAATTTAGCATCTTTAAAACAAAATTTATCGGTGCAAGTTAGTGGATCTGGAATTTATTACAAAAGGCATGTCACCACACATTTAGAAAATAAAAATGATTGGCCAGAGTCAACATGAAATTTTAACACCTTTAGGTGTTGTAAATAGAACAGAAAGGAGGAAACAGTTCACGTACTACATCTAGAATTTCAGATGGTGGCCCCCAAAATAAAGCTAATAAGGGCAAAAGGATTTAGAAGTAACATACCAAGATAAATCTCGGATTGATCAACAGTTGACTTATAATTATTATATTCAGAGAGATTGGAATGTCCTTGACATGCAGCTTTTGCAAGCAATTAGAAAGGCAAACAAGAGATTTACCTCAGGAGTATTTCAGTGCACAAGGAAAGACACTACGCTGTATGATACCAGTGAGTCTGCACCTGGAATACTTAAGGAAAGAAGTACATGCACTAGAGTACAGTGAATCTTAATTAGGAAATGACCAGTGAAAACATTTCAAACAGACTCTGAATACTGTATCCAGAACCAAGAGTTAGAGAAGCAAATAAGGGGTTTATTATTTAGCACAGGGATAAGAGAAATCTCTTCATGCTGTTGGATCCGATTGTTTATCATTTTTCTAGCAGTTCAACAATTAACTATCTGCTTGTATTTTATATAATTACTTATATACAAATATCTACGTACTATGATTCTTTAGTAGCTATAGCATACATAACAGTTTAACATATGGTGGCTATACAAAGTAT
Source organism: Mobula birostris (assembly GCF_030028105.1). Lineage (NCBI taxonomy): Eukaryota > Metazoa > Chordata > Chondrichthyes > Myliobatiformes > Myliobatidae > Mobula > Mobula birostris. Next base: position 48,100,098 of record NC_092372.1, on the reverse strand, counting down.
AATTTTGGAAGCTTCTGGCTGCATTAAGTGAATAAGTGTCTTCTTATTGGTTAGTTTTTAATTGCCGTATTGACAAAGTGCTTTCTAACTGGTTAATTTTTATCTATAGATTAGAATGGAATTTTTCTTATCTCCTTAAGTATAAAACAGTTAAACACTAAGCAGCACCATCTTAATCTCCTTTGTCTCTTGTCTGTAAGCCTTCTGCTACCAGCTTCTGCTGCTGTTTCCACTGTTCTATCAACTCTTAATAAAATGATCATGAAGCAACAAGTTTTATGCTTCATTCGTGACTTCTAAAAGAACCGTAGATTTAAAGACCTGAATTGCAAGTGGCGCAGTCAGCAGTAAGATACTCTGATATTTAGCATTTGTTACACTTGAAGAAAGGGGAACTTTTATATGCTTAAAAAACGGGGTAAGAACTTCCCTCTGATGTCTGAGAGAGAAGGAAACAGGATGGAAATCAGGATTTTGGACCACAATGTTGCTATTTAAAAAAAGTAAATGGCTGTGAAAATATTGGTTGCAATCTATTTGGTTCTAAACTAACAATTTTTGGGTTTAGTGCATTTAGCAGATATCTTCAGCCACCAGTCTTTACAGCTGAATATAGATTGTGAATTTAACTTTAATGCAGCTCAGAACAATAGGTTCACAGACCAGGAAGCAGGCACTTAGTCCAATCAACATTCCATTGCCTGGATGAGACAGTGACAAAACACTTGTTTTGGATGTGACGGTGGGAAGACTGTAAATATGGATTTGTTTGAATTGTGTTGAATTTTCTTTGATCTTTAGCACATAAAATATGTGTAGTGCTGCACATTGGCAAGACTTTCAACCGAAAGCATCTCCATATAATTTGTATTTGTATTTATTTTATTTTATTTCTTACGTCCAAGGGAGTAAAAATCTTTATGTTGCATCTCTGTTACAATGTCCAAGCAATTAAGGGAGGAAATGTGGGAAAATATTGCCCAAACACTAAAATTGTATACATAATTGTTTTGTATACATGCATGTACAATCATACCCAATCAGATCAATGTACAGTCAGATATACAATCAGATCAATATGTACTGATAACTCTGATGGCCCAGTGAAATAAGCTGTCCCGGCGGTGCCTGTTCGTCCTGGCCTTAATGCGGTGGTGCCATTTGCCAGACAAAAGCAGCTGAAATAGTTTGTTGTTGGGGTGGCTGGAGTACCCGATGAATCTCTGGGACCTTTTTACGCACCTGCTGCTGTAAACATCCTGAAAAGAGGAAAGTTCACTTCCACAAGTGCGAAGGGCTGTCTGCACCACTCTCCCGGTGCCTTGATGGTCGTACAGTTCCCGTACCAGGCGATGACACAGCCAGTCAGGATGCTTTTGATGGTGCCCCTGAGGATTTGAGAACTCAGTCTGAACTTCTTCAGCCCTCTGAGGTGAAACAGGCACAATTATGATGCCTGCTTAGATTGTTTTGTCAAATAAAGAAGCTGCTTCTTATCTACCAATACTTTTCTCCAGTGACTTAATTCAAGCAACAACATGAGCTATTTTGGTTGCAAAGTGATCTATTCTGGTACCTCGTGGAAAATAGTGGTTGCAAAATCTATTTGATTGTAATATGTTTGGTTGCTGAATTAGTCTATGGTTGTTGGATCAACCTATATGCTTGCAATCTATTTGGTCGCTGCAACAACCTATTTGCTATTTGGTTACAAACTATTAATATTTCGGGATCACTGTCAAAGTGATAAAACTAAAATTAAGACTGAATTGAAACAATGACCAAAGTTGTGAAATATACTAAGAACTCTTACCCGAATAAAACATCTCAGTTTGATAAAAATGGAAAGGTCAGGACGAAATATACCAACAATGTTAAATTTATTAAAAATAAGGTGGCATGTGTTAAGATCCAGGGAACAGCCACCACTTATTTAGAGCTAAGACCACATTTTGGCTTGATCGAATATGCCAGCGAGTGAAAGTTAAAAAAACAAGTAAGGTCTTTGACTAATCGAAAGAAACATGAAATTTGTGATAATCTACAAAAGCAGCATGACAGAGACGACAAACAGTCTAAGGAGCAAATGTTTGCATTGAGCAAAAAAAATGGTAAAATCAATGTACAATGTACAGAGTTTCAAAGTGAACTGACACAAAATAGAAAAGTGCAGCCACGACTTCAAGTGGGCGGTTCTGCTAGTGACGCTAATAGTGATGCTACAGCTCATGCTCTGCCTCGGGAAACACCTACGCCAAGCAATTACAGCTCACATCAAACAGTCTCTCTGCACACCACCATCATGCTAACTTCGGAGAATTACAGCCTATATCGGGCAGTCTCCTGATACAGCGACACCATCCAAAGAATTACAGGATGGACATGACACGTCCTTTAAAGTGACTCGTGACAATGACAGATATGAAATAACAAGATTGACAGCTATATCACAGCTCACTCAAATAAAACCAGGAAGTGAAGACACACAGGATTGAAGATGAAACTATTGCTAATCAATGTATTAACAAGCTACAGGCAGATTCATCAACTATTGCTCATCCATTCATCAATCTGCTGAGGTGCTCAGATGACCCTGTGACTCTCAGTGAAAAAAAACTGAAAGTTTTTCAAACTTTAAAGGTGACATAGTATACTACACCTGCATTAAGAATCCCTGATACAGGAAAATGATTTACATGGGAGCAGACTTAAATTAAGAACATGGAGACCAATGGTGTCCTATTATTACTCTGACAAAGGTCTGTACACTGACGATTTCAACGACTGAGTGAGGAATTAGAATGGACGCGTAGTTGTTTCTGAAACTGAAATGCTGGCATAAGGAAGCACGGCTCCTGGTACCTAGCACAACAAGATTTAATTGAAGCCAGTAAGTTGGCAGAAGGAAGATCAGCTAATACCTGCACTGATTCTCGATACAATCTTGGAAACTTATGGAGACAAAGAGGATTTCTTACGGCTGTAGGAACATCAATCAAAAATGACCAACTAGTACAAGAACTATTGGATGTTATATACAACTGCCACTAGAAGTTGCTGTATTAAAATGTTTAATTTCCCAAATACCGATTGGCATCTCTCTAGCGCAAGGGGTTTAGATGGGGTGGAGTTTGTTAGGTGTGTTCAGGAAGGTTTCTTGACACAATATGTAGATAAGCCTACAAGAGGAGAGGCTGTACTTGATTTGGTATTGGGAAATGAACTAGTCAGGTGTCAGATCTCTCAGTGGAAGAGCATTTTGGAGATAGTCTTCATAATTCTATCTCCTTTACAATAGCATTGGAGAGAGATAGGAACAGACAAGTTAAGAAAGCGTTGAATTGGAGTAAGGGGAATTATGAGGTTATCAGGCAGGAAATTGGAAGCTTAAATTGGAAATAGATGTTCTCAGGGAAAAGAACGGAAGAAATGTGGCAAACACTCAGGGGATATTTGTGTGGAGTTCTGCATAGGTACATTCCAATGAGACAGGGAAGTTATGGTAGGGTACAGGAACTGTGCTGAACAAAGGCTGTAATAAATCTAGTGAAGAAGAAAAGCTTACAAAAGGTTCAGAGAGCTAGGTAATGTTAGAGATCTAGAAGATTATAAGGCTAATAGGAAGGAACAAGAAGGAAATTAGGAGAGCCAGAGGGGCCATGAGAAGGCCTTGGTAGGCAGGATTAAGATAAACCCCAAGGCATTCTACAAGTATGTGAAGAGCAAGAGGATAAGACATGAAAGAAAAGCATCTATCAAGTGTGACAGTGGAAAAGTATGTATGGAACCAGAGGAAATAGCAGAGGCACTTAATGAATACTTTACTTCAGTATTCACTATGGAAAAGGATCTTGGAGATTGTACTGATGACTTGCAGCAGACTGAAAAGCTTGAGCATGTAGATATTCAGAAAGAGGATGTGCTGGAGCTTTTGTAAAGCATCAAGTTGGTTAAGTCATCGGGACCGAATGATATGTACCCCAGGCTACTGTGGGAGGTGAGGGAGGAGATTGCTGAGCTACTGGTGATGATCTTTGCATCATCAATGGGAACAGGAGAGGTTCCGGAGGATTGGAGCGTTGCGGATGTTGTTCCATTATTCAAGAAAGGGATTAGAAATAGCCCAGGAAATTACAGACCAGTGAGTCTTACCTCAGTGGTTGGTAAGTTGTTGGAGGAGATCCTGAGAGGCAGGAATTATGAACATTTGCAGAGGTATAATATGATTAGGGGTAGTCAGCATGTCTTTGTCAAGGGCAGGTCATGCCTTATGAGCCTGACTGAATTTTTTGAGGATGTGACTAAACACATTGATGACAGAAGAGTAGTAGATGTAGTGTAAATGGATTTCAGCAAGGCATTTGATAAGGTACCCCATGCAAAGCTTATTGAGAAAGTAAGGAGGCATGGGATCTAAGGGAACATTGCTTTGTGGATCCAGAACTGGCTTGCCCACAGAAGGCAAACAGTGGTTGTAGATGGGTCATATTCTGCGTGGAGGTTGATCACCAGTGGAGTGCCTCAGGGATCTGTTCTGGGACCCTTTCTCTTTATGATTTTTATAAATGACCTGGATGAGGAAGTGGAGGGATGGGTTAGTAAGTTTGCTGATGACACAAAGGTTGGAGGTGTTGTGGATAGTGTGGAGGGTTGTCAGAGGTTACAGCGGGACACTGATAGGATGCAAAACTGGGCTGAGAAGAGGCAGATGGAGTTCAACCCAGATAAGTGTGAAGTGTTTCATTTTGGTAGGTCAAATATGATGGCAGAATATAGTATTAATGGTAAGACTCTTGGCAGTGTGGAGGATCAGAGGGATCTTGGGGTCTGTGTCCATAGGACGCTCAAAGCAGCTGTGCAAGTTGACTCTGTGGTTAAGGCGGCGTACGGTGTATTGGCCTCCATCAATCGTGGAATTGAATTTAGGAGCCAAGAGGTAATGTTGCAGCTATATAGGACCCTGGTCAAACAACACTTGGGAGTACTGTGCTCAGTTCTGGTCGCCTCACTACAGGAAGGATGTGGAAGCCATAGAAAGGGTGCAGAGGAGATTTACAAGGATGTTGCCTGGATTGGGGAGCATGCCTTATGAGAATAAGTTGAGTGAACTCAGCCTTTCTCCTTGGAGCGACAGAGGATGAGAGGTGACCTGATAGAGGTGTATAAGATGATGAGAGGCATTGATCATATGGATAGTCAGAGGCTTTTTCGCAGGGCTGAAATGATTGCCACAAGAGGACACAGATTTAAGGTACTGGGGAGTAGGTACAGGGGAGATGTCGGGGTAAGTTTTTTACTCAGAGAAAGGTGAGTGCGTGGAATGGGCTGCCGGCAACTCTGGTGGAGGCAGATATGATAGGGTCTTTTAAGAGACTTTTAGATAGGTACATGGAGCTTAACAAAATAGAGGGCTATAGGTAAGCCTAGTAATTTCTAAGGTAGGGACATGTTCGGCACAACTCTGTGGGCCGAAGGGCCTGTATGACTACAATGGAAAGCCATGGAAAAGCACTCGCACATGCAATTTCAAAAAAAAAAGGCAGCATGGGGAAAAAATAAAAGAAATAAATGTAGGACATACACGGTGAACCTAACAACTGGAATTATGGAAATAAAGTTGAACTCTGTCACATACGAACATACAGGATATTGAAGAGATTCAACTTCGATGCTCTCCACAGAAAAAGTGGATGGAGAATGATGGGAAGTTAAACAATGATGGAGTTATGTCAAGTCACGTCACTTTTTATTGTCATTTCGACCATAACTGCTGGTACAGTACACAGTAAAAACGAGACAACATTTTTCAAGACCACGGTGCCACATGAACAATACAAAAATTAAACTGAACTACGTAGAACAACACAAAACTACACTGGAATACAGACCTACCCAGGACTGCATGAAGTGCACAAAACAGTGCAGGCATTACAATAAATAATAAACAAGACAATAGGCACAGTAGATGGCAGTAGGATGCTGTCAGTCCAGGCTCCGGGTATTGAGGAGTCTCATGACTTGGTGAAACTGTTCCATAGTCTGGTCGTGAGAGCCCGAATACTTCGGTGCCTTTTGCCAGGTGGCAGGAGGGAGAAGAGTTTGTATGAGGGGTGCGTGGGGTCCTTCATAATGCTGTTTGCTTTACGGATGCAGCGTGTGGTGTAAATGTCTGTAACTGCAGGAGCAGAGACCCCGATGATCTTCTCAGCTGATCTCACTATCCACTGCAATAGTCATAAATGTAAGCTCCAACCACATTGCTTCTTTATCTAGCACAACAAATACACTCTCGAGGAAGCACTGGGAGTGCAAAAGATGATTGACAGATTCACCTGACTTGTACACAGAATACAAATTCAGGGCACAAACTTGAGAAATGTTTGAAAAATGCAGAAAAGCTACCACAAACAATTGCTCCTGTCCCACTTTTACACTTACAAGTGGAATACATTTCTTTGCCAAAGTGTCAAGGATACTCAGGCATAATGGTAATAATGGACATATTTTCAAATGGATAGAAGCTCCTCCAGCAAAGAAAGTTACTTACTACAGATATAGCAAAAACTCTGATCAGGACTATGTTCCTAGATGGGGATTGCCATGTTCCATTGACTCTGACCAAGGAACACATTTCATTGAGAGTGTTTGCCAAGAATTATGTTGACTGATGAACATTAAGTATCATGAGGAAGGCTTACCATGCCCTATGGTTCTTCCAGCAGCAGAGCAATCCCAAACAGGACTACAAAAGTAAGTCCATTCAGGATAGTAACAGGGCACTATGTCACTGCCAGGAGATATCATTCTCAAAGAGGCTGATATCCATATTATAGTAGACAGTCTAGTTAGCTGTTGTGTGAAATTAACCCAAGCTGTCTAATCTGCTCTGAACAGGTTTCTGCTGCTTGGGAAGATCCAACGGCAGAAGGATACACACCCTGATTTTTGGTGAGTGGGCCCTGATTAAGAAACCGCACAAGGATCCACTAGGACATTGAGGGAAAGGTCCTTAACAAGAACTGTTATTTACCAACTCAGTGGTGAAAGTAGAAGATAAAAGTAAGTGGATATTCACCAGCGACTGTATACAAGCTGAAGTGTTATCCAACAACGACAAGAAACATTGTGGTCAATGTGCTAGTAACCTGTTGCCCATAGTGCCTATGCTGTTGAGTTACAGTGAGCAAATCACTCACCAGCCAGAAGACTTCAAGCAAGTTGAAACTACTGGACATTATTAAGTTTATTCTATTATTATTTATTCCTATGCCACATAACAGTGAGGATAGGAATAGAATGAGGTGGCAGATACAAGTGTGGCTGAAGAATTGGAGCAGGGGCAGGGATTCAGATTTCTAGATAATTTGGACCTTTTTCTGGGGCAGTTGGGACCTGTACCAAAGGGATGGATTGCACTTGACTCCAAGGGGGACCAATATTCTTGCAGGCAGATTTAGTAGAGCTGTTGGGAGTGACTTAAACTAATATGGCAGGGGTATGGGATTCAGGATGATAGAACTGAGGATGAGCCAGCAGATTTACAAGTAGATGATGGACGTAACATGAATGTAAGGAAGGATAAGCCAATGATTCGATACAAATGCAGATAGAGCAAAGAGTTAAATTGTACTGCAGAGGCAAAATTCAGAAGGACAAAGAATGCAGCATTGAAGGTGCTGTATTTAAATCGCGGATCATTCGGAATAAGCTAGATGAACTCGTGGCGCAGCTAGAGATTGGTCAGTATGCCATTATGGACATCACTGAGTCCTGGCTGAAAGAAGGCCATAGTTGGGAGCTTAACATTAAAGGATATACTTTGCATTGAAAGGACAAGAAGGAAGGCATAGACAGTGGTGTGACCCTGTTGGAAAGAGATGGAATTACATCTTTAGAAAGAGGTGACATAGGGCCAGAGAATGTTGAATCTTTGTGGATGGAGTTAAAAAATTGCAAGGGTAAAAAAAAACCATTATGGGGAATATATCTAGGCCTCCAATTAGTAGCCAACATGTGGAGTTGAGATTGCAAAGGGAGCTGGAAAAAGCATGTAATAAGGGTAATGACACAATTGCAATGGGGGACTTCAATATGCAAGGGGATTGGGAAAATCAGGTTGCTGTCAGATCGCAAACAAGAGAATTTGTTGAATGCTTGTGCCTACTCAAGGAAAGGCCAGCTTAGATTGGGTGTTGTGTAATAATCCGGATCTTATTAGGGAGCTTAACGTAAAGGAACCCTAAAGGAAGTTAAGGACTACATAAAAGCCAACAAAAGGGCATATAAGGTAGCAAAAGTTATATGGAAGTTGGATGATTGGGAAGCTTTTAAAATCCAACAAAAGACAACTAAAAAAGCTATAAGAAGGGAAAAGATGAAATATAAGGGCAAACTAGCCAATAATATAAAGAATACAAAAAGTTTTTTTTAGTTATATGAAGAGTAAAAGGTAGGTGAGAGTTGACGTTGGACCAGTGGAAAATAATGCTGGTGAGATAATAAAGGGGGACAAAGTAAGAGCAGATGAATTTAATGGGTACTTTGCATCTGTCTTCACCGTGGAAGACAGTAGAAGTGTGCCAGAGGTCTGTGAGTGTCAAGGAGCAGGGGGTGAGTACCATTGCTGTTACAAAGGAA